>NC_136432.1:32175513-32603013 GCF_052849685.1 Lactuca virosa | reverse complement strand
TTTGTTTGCTTCTTAAATATGAGATGAAAGAAGCATTATACACATATATCATTTTATGTAATTTTTGAATAAAGTACGTAAAATTTAAATTGTAAATATTTGTGTAAATAAACTTTAAAAAAAGCACTAGCCTATAGATCTTAACGTATAAATGTAAGTTTTAATTTGAGAATATGGTTGTGCATATATACTTTATGTGTATTACATAGTGAATTTATTATATTAAGTTGTGAATTTTGTGTTCTAAACTGTGAATTGAGTATATTAAACTGTAAATTAAATGTATTAAGATGTGAATTTTTTTTATGAATTTTGTGTTAAAATATGATTGATTTATATATGAATGTTTGTATTACTTATTTTATGAATATATTTATTTTTTGTGTTGTATAAATATGTAAGAATATATTAGTTTTTATAATTATTTTGCATTAAACTCTTAATTAGTAAATTAATTATTTTATTAAACTGTGAATATAATATTTAAGCTATGAATCCATGATTTTATATATAATTCTGATTTGGAAGGAAGGATCGTTGCAAAAGTGGAACATATAGTTGATGGTGGTGTGTGGTAGTTGGTGGTAGTGGTAGAGTTCGGGTTTCACTTATTTGAATTTGTAAATTAGGCTATGTTTGGCGTACTAGCTGAAAAGCTAGCTGTTAGCTGAAAAGCTAGCTGATAGCTGAAAAGCTAGCTGTTAAATAAAAAACTAGCTGATAGCTGAAAAGCTAGCTGATAAAAAATAGCGTTTGGTAAAACTAGCTGAAATATATAAAATTACGTAAAAGGACATGTAAGAGTATGTGTTTCTATAATTAATTAAGGGGTGTATTTGGAAAATTTTAAAAAAGCTCCTAAAAAGCTAGTCTAAGTAGCTTTTCAAAAAGCTAGCTTATAAGCTACTTTTTGGCTTACCAAACACGACAACATAAAAAAGCTCAAAAAATAAGCTAGCTTATCAGCTAGCTGTGGCGCGCCAAACATAGCCTTAGTGTATAACGGATTGTATTATGTTGTGAATTTTATGTATTAAACTAAAAATGGATTGTATTAAGTTGTATATATTATATAAATTGTGTGTTAAAATATGAATAAATGTATGCATGAAAATATTAAACTGCGTATTAGTGAATTAATACGTCTATTAAACTATGCATATGGTATTTTAAACTGTAAATATGTTTTATGAGCGATAAATGTTTTTCAATAAATCTACAATTTAAAAGAGAGACAACAAAATTTGTCAATGCATAATTCTATTTTTTTATTAAATTTTCTATATCTAACTATAAAAATGAAATGGTATGTGTTAAAAAGTATTACAAAAGAAATGAGAACTACAATGTTTGTTTTATTAAGTTGTGAATACAACCAGAAAATGTCATAACTTTGTTGTTAGTTCGGTGGTGGTCCGACGACAGTTCAACAATGGTCCGACAACAAGTAACAACTAGTTGTAAGCTACGGAATGGAAACACTTGCTTAATACAATATAAATGTTGAATTTGTCCAAAATATCCTTAATGAAAACATTTAAAAAAAATTGGTTCCTATAGTTCTTAAACTTTTTGGATTCAAATTTAAAACACTCCATATATATATATATATATATATATATATATATATATATATATATATATATATATATATATATATATATATATATATATATATATATATATATATATATATATAGGGAAGGGTTATTTGGAAAACAAAAAAACCCTAAAAATCATAAAAATGCATAAAAAAAATACCTAGACATTACAAGACTTTTTTTTGAATTTTTTTATCAAAAAATCGCAGCCTTTTTGACAATTTCGCTGAAAAAAAAAATCAATTTTTTTTTTTAGTAAAAAAAAAAAAATTTCAGCGATTTTTTGATAAAAAAATTCAAAAAAAAGTTTGGTGATCTCTAAGTATTTTTTTTATGCATTTTTATGATTTTTAGGGTTTTTTAGGGTTTTTTTGTTTTCCATAGAACCTAAACCTATATATATATATATATATATATATATATATATATATATATATATATATATATATATATATATATATATATATATATATATATATATAACATAGCTAGGTTCTTGTTAGATGACCGTTTTTTTGAGACCGTGAGACATTTTTTTCTAATGAAATATTTAAATATTTTTGTGTTCATATAAATATAATATATAATATTTTAATATTCTAAAATAATATTGTTGACACAATTTACATTAAAGTATTCTAAAACATATAATTTTAGAATATTATAAGCATTATATTTTTATGAATACTAGAATATTAGAATATTTCACTAGAAAAATTTGGTCTCAAAGCCTCACAAAATTAGGTATGTCTCAAAATTTGGTCTCAAAGCCTAGAATGGCTGATTTAAGCTTATTTCCTGTTCCTTGTCTGATTATGGGCTTAGGATAGAATCTTTTATTCGACAGTCTATTTGATCTCGTATTGTGTATAATTTGCATGCATAAGGTAATCGGCGGTGTTGGTAGAAGTTTCTAGTAGTATAGAAGCAAGTTAAATAAGGATTCCTAGGAGAGATTAGGAAGTGATTTAGCGAGTTATGAATGTTGAATAGCATATAGTTTATGATAGTTGCTATGGTTAGGTGACTTAGAGGATTCAAGATGATTCTTGAGGAAAGTACATATAGGTGTGGAAGGTAGTATTGGGCTCGTACTACTGGAAGCACATGATTCGTACTCAAATTAAGGATAGTCACGGATATCCTAAGGAGCTTGTTGTGTGAGATTTCCCTCGAGTATATTCTGACCGTTTATATGTTTTTATTTCAGTATAGAGGTGATCAATCGAGGAAGGGGTTCTGGTTCAGGTTCTGGTGCCGAACTGATTGATGAGAGGATACGCAAATTCATCCCGTCTGAGATCACACGCGGTATTATGGATGCTATTCCTGTGATGTTCGGTACCATCAAGGAGGGGATGATGGAGCTTTTGGATGATCGCTTAGGGGCCTTTTGTGTTGAAATTGATGCACGTCATTTGAAGGCACAAACTCTCTCTTTTCGGGAGTTCAAGGCTTGTGGAGCCCCATAGTTCTTCAGGAAGAAGGAACCTATTGCTAGCCAAATATGGATCGCTGACATGGAGAATGCTTAACGAACAAGTTTCTTCCCCGAAGGGTCGAAGGTGGGATTCACATCTTGCCTTCTAAGGGATGGAGCCCATGATTGGTGGGATGAGGTTGGACATTGTGGAGGAGATCACCACCAAGTTCTGGGAGAGAGATTTATTAGTTCTGTAGTATGACACATATGAGGAGATGAAGAAGACGAGATACCATGATATGCTCATGGATGAAATTTGGGAGTTTGTGAGTATGTCGAGTTACACGACCTTGGAGGACATGATAGTTAGGGCCCGGAAATGGGAGATTGAGTTGGAGCTTCGTACGAACCGCTAGCTGGAGCAGGTACAAACAACGTTAGGCCAGGCGAAGAGGCCCAAAACTTTTAATTCTCGTTCTAGGGGAGATTAGGGTCGAGGCCGATACGGGAAGTGTGGCAATCCGCACAATAGGGCTTGTCGAGCAATAGGATCGGGATATTTTAGGTGTGGTCATACTAGAAATTTTGGTAGGGATTGACCTCGCAGAGCATTTATATGTTTCCACTGCAATCAGACGGTCCAGAAGAAGGCCGATTACCCGAGATTGACAGGAGGAGTAGTGGCGGCACCCACAACAACCACCTTGAGGAATACTGATGGCTGCCAGGGCAAGGTAGAGGCTCCAGTGGTGAAGATCACGGCATTCTAGTTGAAAGTCGAGGAGGCACAAGCAGCACTAGATGTGGTTATTGGTATGTATCTTTATCATGTCATTTACTGCTTTCTTTGTTTACACTTATGTTTTATATGATCATGCATAGGGACATTTTTAGTAAATGGTATAACTTTGTTCGATTCGGATACTACCCGATCTTTTGTGTCTCTTCCACTTAGCAAGAAGTTTAGCGACGCTCTAGGGACTTTGGATTATCCATTAGAAGTGGAGATTGTCGATGATCGTTCAGTGAGTGCTTCGAGAGTTCATCGAGGATGTGTTTTGAATATGTTTAGTGATAGATGTTAAATTGATATGGTTTTGATTCCTCTACGAGGGTTGAAGGTTATTGTGGGTATGGACTAGTTGGGCCCCAATGGGGCTATGGTTATTTGTAAGCACCAGTTAGTGAGAGTTCGAACCCCAAGTGAGGGAGAACTGGTTATCCGTGGTGAGGGTGCTCAGCATGTCCCTACTATCTTTTCAATTGTGAGAGCTAGGAGGTATATCCACCAGGGGTGCTCTAGATTCTTAGCATTGTTGGGTTATGAGCATTCTAACACTCCTAAGTGTACATGCAACCCTAAATACCTTGGATCTATGTTTTCTCTATTATACATACAATTATGAACATCCAAGGTATTATTCTAATATAGCATACAAAATAATAAATATAACAAGATAGAATACATACCTCTTTGATGTAGAATGTCTTCATGAAGCTTTAGTGCCTAGTGCCCCAAGTGTGACACCTCAAATGGTTCACACAACACCAAATGCACATGGAATGACTTGAGAGAAATGGAACACTCCTTGAAATCGTCTAGCCCTCATATTCACACATTAGTGCACGATTTCTTGAGCCATGGGATTCTTTTATATGGTGGCTATTAGGGTTACACCATGTAACTCATAACTTTACCCATTCCTTATTCTCCATGGATTTTAACCTCCATGGAGTATCCATGGGTCACCCCATGGACTTAGTCCAACATAAGGAATCTTGGATCACAAACCCACATATATAAGAATGAATGATTTACACAATCAACCTATATATTTAATTAGTCTCCTTTTGATCACTTAATTAATTCCAAATTAATTCTTGATCAATACTAATTAAATAACCTTATTAATATATATTAGAACTTATAATATATTAACCAACCTTAAGTGTTATTTCTCTCATTATAGTCTATCCAAATGCATGATGCCATGCAACCCAAATGGACCATGCCGGGTCGGGTCAAGTCTTACCAATTATAGTTATGGACTTAGACATTAATCCAACAATCTCCCACTTGGATAAGTCTAAAACTATTATTGCGTATGACTTCAGAAACCGATCAGCAATCGTAGCTCTCAAAAGCTTCTGTCGAACTCTGACCTTGTCGATGAACTCTGACCTTTGTCAATGACTTGTCCATTAGATAAGGGATCATATATTCCTCCATTCTAGATATCATATGGACTGAGACATGGATTATCAATCATTCTCTCTGTCCATTTGTTGTTTCCCGATTTCCGATTCATGATGACTGACTGATTGAACAAATCAAATCAGTCCTGGCTTGGCCAAGCACTCACATGTATCATCTTTAAATCATCGAGGGGCCCACAGATATCGCTTTTATCCCGAAGGTAAAAGGAATGGATAAACTTCGACTCATATGGCTTGTTCTACTACTTGTTGAATCATACACAAAGGCACGTTTTATAACATCGAGTTACCAATGCGTTTTCGTGCAATCAATGTATAACCAACTCATAGTAACAACTCATATCTCTAGGTTTGAAGAATATAAGATATTATCGTCTCATGATCACTCGTGATAAAATCCATGAAGTGATTCAAATGAGCGCGGGTTGAATCCAATACTCAGAACTTATGAGCACTCATGAGTGTTGTAGCACCACTTTGTCCACCAACTTGGACCTCTACAAACCAACTCATGACAGTCTTGATTCATATCTACTTCCAACATATGACCGACTGTGGATGGTTTGAATAACTTAATCATTCAGGAAGAGCGACTTAGTTATTCTGGAAGTCAAAACATGCAAAGTGAAACACAAGAATAAATGAATCAAATATGGTATCAAACCCTATGAATATAAATAAACACTTTTATTTATCACCATACTGATTACTCATTATTCATTGTTTCGGTTTTATCAACTTTATACTTGAATTTAAAACAATAGTTGTCCCATGCTCCAAGCATGTACACTATGTTTTCTAAACACTAGTCATGCCATACACCAAGTATGCATACTATGTTTGTCTATGATCTTTACTTTGTAAAATATATCAATTGAACATCACTCCAATGATCCTCTTTTCACAGTCCCAAATCCTTACTGCAAATGCAAGAATTCCAAATTCATGCCATTTACTGAAATCTGTTAGATTCTAAACTTATATGCATTGATCCTCTTAATGATTATGCACGAAATCAGAAAGACTTGACAACAATCATTACAGAGCATTCCAAAGGAGATCAGCTCCTTGGAAACATCCTTCTTTCATTAAGTTTCCTAATCTTACACAGATTGTCTAATTTCTAACTTTGAAAGATTTCCATATTCCATTTTGACTATCACTTCTGAACAAGAGTTGCCTCCTTACAGATTATGTCAATATGGTCCTTCCAGAATTAACATTATACTTCCAACTGTCCTTGAGCAACCAATCTTTGGTAAACCTTAGATTGTCCTCGACAATTGCTTAATCATTTTAGTCATATCCAATTTTAGACCTTTTCCCTTCATAATGCCCCATGCATTTGGAAAATTTTAGAAAGGATGAATATAGCACATGTAATCGATCCTATATCCGAAGCATATGGGACACGATTCATCATGTCTCACATAAAGACTAAACCAGTCTTTTGCTATAATATTTCCATTTCAGTTTGCCAAGTTCTCAAAATTCAGATTATGAAAAGGGATGCCGTAATCATAATCGAATTTTAGAACGCAAATAATGGACCCATATATAGAATTTCCTTATGTTGAGCCATTCCAACATGAAATTCATATATATATCCTTGATTAAATACGATTAAAATCTCAATCTAAGCGTTTTAGAATTGAAATGAAGTATAATTTCCTCTCCCTTAATTATAGCAAAACAACTTTTTCAACCCCTGCAACCTCACGAATTGAAACTTTTGTTTTCTATAATTAACATTGCTAACTTGCAACCTTTGTCATAATTATCATGCTCCCACTAACATGATGATTATTAGCATAACACTTATGCTCCCACTAGCTTTGACATGTACTCAGAAGTCAGCTGACTTTCTTACCAAAGTTCAGATTTCTGATACTATATTGTTTTGATAAAACTTTATCAAAATCATACACCTCTCTTAGATAGCTCACATGTGTGTCTAAACAATTTTAGAACTATGAAAAGGGATGCCGTAATCATAGTCTCAATTGTTTAGACCTTTGCCACTTCTCACAAGTCCATGTTAGTGTGCCGGTAAACCACACACGCTCCACTAACGACTTTGAGAATGCAAATATCACAATTGCTATCTAGCTAAAATCTACTTAGTGAAAGTGTTTCGTCACCATCATTTTCATGAATCGGAGAGAAACCTTATGACACTTAGATTTAATAGTGTATGTGTTCTTATCCATGTGAATTTGTCAAAACCATAATCACAAGACAAGGTTAGTGACAAATCCAAACTCATATTGATTAAACTTGTGTAATCTTAAATTCTTGCCATTTGGCAGCTCAGGTGCCTGCCATTGCTTCCAAGTAGTTGTGCAACCAATTGAGAACTCTCAGAACTCCTATGCAAAGCCAACTTGAATAGGCACAAAAATTTCAACACGATAGGTTATAAACCTCAAGTCGTGTGCTAGTGAAGGACTTTAGGTTTTATTCTTGATTAAGTCTTGAAACTTTCAAGAGCTTTAAGACTCCCACTGTCCTCTTGACATATAAGACTCCCTTGTCAAATATTCAAGAGATAGTGCGGATTCTTTATCAAGACTAACACTTTACACAATTGGCCTAAGTTGGTCTCTGTTTTATCCAAAACATCACAACTTACCAATTTCAAATGTACAAGAGTAGATAACCTTTTACTCTTACATTTGACTAGTGTTAACAAACCCCCTTTAAGATATGTCACTCAAGTTACAATCTTGGAGTATGACTCTAAGAATTGTTTTGGAACGAAGTATGACTCATCTTTTTGATTTAACCATTTCAACAATTCATGACTCTTCTTCTTAGTCATAAGAATGCACTAAGATGACTTTAGAGGACCAATTGTGATATGGTATCTTAATCATTAAGATGATCATAAACATGATACTAAAGTACTCTCCCATTTTCTCAGATTTGAGAAACTTTTATCTTTCTGCCATACTTTGATTCTTCTTATTCGTTCTGTCTCACATTGAAACTTCTCCAATGCTACAGACTTATACTTAAACTTATAAGTATAACCATATTTACTGAACTTAAGTAAATCATGACGAATAGTCTTCTTGATCTTTTGTGGTGGACTTGACCAGTGCACAAGAATGTGTACTCGATCCCTTAGTCCTTTCCTTATTCACATAAGGAATTAGTCTTAATTTTCCAAGCTGAAAGTCCTCATTCATCATACTATACAACTTGCATGATTCCAAGTTTCGGTCTAATTGAACCTTGGGTGAAGATAATCTTTCCTTATTTGGTAATATTAGACACTACCACAACCGAAAGAATCAAATCCATTTTTCCAATATTGCTATCAATGGAATCTTATAAGCAACAACTTTTCACAAATGCCATTGTAAGGATACTTAAAATAAATAAAATCAAAACCTTTTTCTTTTATTTTAAAACTTTGCGGAAAAACTTATCCTTACAATCCATATGAAAACCTTGTTGTTATCTATTCCTAAGCAATATAAATATCATAACTCTTAAGTAATAGCCCAAAATTCTGATCACCGAACCATGCGATTGAAATCCATCTTCGCGATCAGAATCAACATGTACTTAATAGAGTTAGACAATGGACTTTACCTGAAGTAGAGCCAAACTTATTGACTTTAACATCCTTAGGTAAATTTGGCAGCTTCGTAACCAATGCCCCTTCCTTTGGCAATAGTTACCTATGGACCCTTGATAATGGGACTATCTCAGACTTCGCCTCTCTCTTTACCATTGGGTCAACCGAGTTGACAATGGCCGATCCCTTTCCATTGGGAAGAGAGAGCTTTACTGTTGGGTTATGAGCATTCTAACACTCCTAAGTATACATGCAACCCTAAATACCTTGGATCTATGTTTTCTCTATTATACATACAATTATGAACATCCAAGGTATTATTCTAATATAGCATACAAAATAATAAATATAACAAGATAGAATACATACCTCTTTGATGTAGAATGTCTTCATGAAGCTTTAGTGCCTAGTGCCCCAAGTGTGACACCTCAAATGGTTCACACAACACCAAATGCACATGGAATGACTTGAGAGAAATGGAACACTCCTTGAAATCGTCTAGCCCTCATATTCACACATTAGTGCACGATTTCTTGAGCCATGGGATTCTTTTATATGGTGGCTATTAGGGTTACACCATGTAACTCATAACTTTACCCATTCCTTATTCTCCATGGATTTTAACCTCCATGGAGTATCCATGGGTCACCCCATGGACTTAGTCCAACATAAGGAATCTTGGATCACAAACCCACATATATAAGAATGAATGATTTACACAATCAAACCATATATTTAATTAGTCTCCTTTTGATCACTTAATTAATTCCAAATTAATTCTTGATCAATACTAATTAAATAACCTTATTAATATATATTAGAACTTATAATATATTAACCAACCTTAAGTGTTATTTCTCTCATTATAGTCTATCCAAATGCATGATGCCATGCAACCCAAATGGACCATGCCGGGTCGGGTCAAGTCTTACCAATTATAGTTATGGACTTAGACATTAATCCAACAATCTCCCACTTGGAAAAGTCTAAAACTATTATTGCGTATGACTTCAGGAACCGATCAGCAATCGTAGCTCTCAAAAGCTTCTGTCGAACTCTGACCTTGTCGATGAACTCTGACCTTTGTCAATGACTTGTCCATTAGATAAGGGATCATATATTCCTCCATTCTAGATATCGTATGGACTGAGACATGGATTATCAATCATTCTCTCTGTCCATTTGTTGTTTCCCGATTTCCGATTCATGATGACTGACTGATTGAACAAATCAAATCAGTCCTGGCTTGGCCAAGCACTCACATGTATCATCTTTAAATCATCGAGGGGCCCACAGATATCGCTTTTATCCCGAAGGTAAAAGGAATGGATAAACTTCGACTCATATGGCTTGTTCTACTACTTGTTGAATCATACATAAAGGCACGTTTTATAACATCGAGTTACCAATGCGTTTTCGTGCAATCAATGTATAACCAACTCATAGTAACAACTCATATCTCTAGGTTTGAAGAATATAAGATATTATCGTCTCATGATCACTCGTGATAAAATCCATGAAGTGATTCAAATGAGCGCGGGTTGAATCCAATACTCAGAACTTATGAGCAATCATGAGTGTTGTAGCACCACTTTGTCCACCAACTTGGACCTCTACAAACCAACTCATGACAATCTTGATTCATATCTACTTCCAACATATGACCGACTGTGGATGGTTTGAATAACTTAATCATTCAGGAAGAGCGACTTAGTTATTCTGGAAGTCAAAACATGCAAAGTGAAACACAAGAATAAATGAATCAAATATGGTATCAAACCCTATGAATATAAATAAACACTTTTATTTATCACCATACTGATTACTCATTATTCATTGTTTCGGTTTTATCAACTTTATACTTGAATTTAAAACAATAGTTGTCCCATGCTCCAAGCATGTACACTATATTTTCTAAACACTAGTCATGCCATACACCAAGTATGCATACTATGTTTGTCTATGATCTTTACTTTGTAAATAGATCAATTGAACATCACTCCAATGATCCTCTTTTCACAGTCCCAAATCCTTACTGCAAATGCAAGAATTCCAAATTCATGCCATTTACTGAAATCTGTTAGATTCTAAACTTATATGCATTGATCCTCTTAATGATTATGCACGAAATCAGAAAGACTTGACAACAATCATTACAGAGCATTCCAAAGGAGATCAGCTCCTTGGAAACATCCTTCTTTCATTAAGTTTCCTAATCTTACACAGATTGTCTAATTTCTAACTTTGAAAGATTTCCATATTCCATTTTGACTATCACTTCTGAACAAGAGTTGCCTCCTTACAGATTATGTCAATATGGTCCTTCCAGAATTAACATTATACTTCCAACTGTCCTTGAGCAACCAATCTTTGGTAAACCTTAGATTGTCCTCGACAATTGCTTAATCATTTTAGTCATATCCAATTCTAGACCTTTTCCCTTCATAATGCCCCATGCATTTGGAAAATTTTAGAAAGGATGAATATAGCACATGTAATCGATCCTATATCCGAAGCATATGGGACACGATTCATCATGTCTCACATAAAGACTAAACCAGTCTTTTGCTATAATATTTCCATTTCAGTTTGCCAAGTTCTCAAAATTCAGATTATGAAAAGGGATGCCGTAATCATAATCGAATTTTAGAACGCAAATAATGGACCCATATATAGAATTTCCTTATGTTGAGCCATTCCAACATGAAATTCATATATATATATCCTTGATTAAATACGATTAAAATCTCAATCTAAGCGTTTTAGAATTGAAATGAAGTATAATTTCCTCTCCCTTAATTATAGCAAAACAACTTTTTCAACCCCTGCAACCTCACGAATTGAAACTTTTGTTTTCTATAATTAACATTGCTAACTTGCAACCTTTGTCATAATTATCATGCTCCCACTAACATGATGATTATTAGCATAACACTTATGCTCCCACTAGCTTTGACATGTACTCAGAAGTCAGCTGACTTTCTTACCAAAGTTCAGATTTCTGATACTATATTGTTTTGATAAAACTTTATCAAAATCATACACCTCTCTTAGATAGCTCACATGTGTGTCTAAACAATTTTAGAACTATGAAAAGGGATGCCGTAATCATAGTCTCAATTGTTTAGACCTTTGCCACTTCTCACAAGTCCATGTTAGTGTGCCGGTAAACCACACACGCTCCACTAACGACTTTGAGAATGCAAATATCACAATTGCTATCTAGCTAAAATCTACTTAGTGAAAGTGTTTCGTCACCATCATTTTCATGAATCGGAGAGAAACCTTATGACACTTAGATTTAATAGTGTATGTGTTCTTATCCATGTGAATTTGTCAAAACCATAATCACAAGACAAGGTTAGTGACAAATCCAAACTCATATTGATTAAACTTGTGCAATCTTAAATTCTTGCCATTTGGCAGCTCAGGTGCCTGCCATTGCTTCCAAGTAGTTGTGCAACCAATTGAGAACTCTCAGAACTCCTATGCAAAGCCAACTTGAATAGGCACAAAAATTTCAACACGATAGGTTATAAACCTCAAGTCGTGTGCTAGTGAAGGACTTTAGGTTTTATTCTTGATTAAGTCTTGAAACTTTCAAGAGCTTTAAGACTCCCACTGTCCTCTTGACATATAAGACTCCCTTGTCAAATATTCAAGAGATAGTGCGGATTCTTTATCAAGACTAACACTTTACACAATTGGCCTAAGTTGGTCTCTGTTTTATCCAAAACATCACAACTTACCAATTTCAAATGTACAAGAGTAGATAACCTTTTACTCTTACATTTGACTAGTGTTAACAAACCCTCTTTAAGATATGTCACTCAAGTTACAATCTTGGAGTATGACTCTAAGAATTGTTTTGGAACGAAGTATGACTCATCTTTTTGATTTAACCATTTCAACAATTCATGACTCCTCTTCTTGACTTTAGAGGACCAATTGTGATATGGTATCTTAATCATTAAGATGATCATAAACATGATACTAAAGTACTCTCCCATTTTCTCAGATTTGAGAAACTTTTATCTTTCTGCCATACTTTGATTCTTCTTATTCGTTCTGTCTCACATTGAAACTTCTCCAATGCTACAGACTTATACTTAAACTTATAAGTATAACCATATTTACTGAACTTAAGTAAATCATGACGAATAGTCTTCTTGATCTTTTGTGGTGGACTTGACCAGTGCACAAGAATGTGTACTCGATCCCTTAGTCCTTTCCTTATTCACATAAGGAATTAGTCTTAATTTTCCAAGCTGAAAGTCCTCATTCATCATACTATACAACTTGCATGATTCCAAGTTTCGGTCTAATTGAACCTTGGGTGAAGATAATCTTTCCTTATTTGGTAATATTAGACACTACCACAACCGAAAGAATCAAATCCATTTTTCCAATATTGCTATCAATGGAATCTTATAAGCAACAACTTTTCACAAATGCCATTGTAAGGATACTTAAAATAAATAAAATCAAAACCTTTTTCTTTTATTTTAAAACTTTGCGGAAAAACTTATCCTTACAATCCATATGAAAACCTTGTTGTTATCTATTCCTAAGCAATATAAATATCATAACTCTTAAGTAATAGCCCAAAATTCTGATCACCGAACCATGCGATTGAAATCCATCTTCGCGATCAGAATCAGCATGTACTTAATAGAGTTAGACAATGGACTTTACCTGAAGTAGAGCCAAACTTATTGACTTTAACATCCTTAGGTAAATTTGGCAGCTTCGTAACCAATGCCCCTTCCTTTGGCAATAGTTACCTATGGACCTTTGATAATGGGACTATCTCAGACTTCGCCTCTCTCTTTACCATTGGGTCAACCGAGTTGACAATGGCCGATCCCTTTCCATTGGGAAGAGAGAGCTTTACTGGATATCCAATGGCATCATTGTCAATGTCCATAGCGTTTTAGGAAGTTGATCTTAGCAAATAGATAAGATCATTTAAGGGTCTTGTCGTAGTCTGTTTCATAGGATTCCCAAAAGAACTCACTATGTGACTTAGAAAGTAGTTGAGCCACCAACTTTCTCAAGACTTTGACACCCAACTCTCCTGGCTTGTCAATATGTGACTACATCTCCAAGATGTGATCACACCTAGACCTTGCCTTGCCAATAGGGCTTGAGTGACCTTAAACTTTTTAGGAACTTGTGGGTTAGGGAGAATAATTGGAGGAGGTGAAAGAAGTATGATATCCATGGGACATCATCTTCATTTAGGAAAGCTTGTTTCAAGAGATTTGGGAAGATCATAAATGTCTAGACCAGACATCTTTTTGGGAGATATTCAAGATAGTTGATTTAAAGTCCTTAATATGACACCCAATATGAAATATTAAGGCTAGGACCCAACAAACTATTTTATAACTTAGAAGAGGGATGCCGTAATCCAAGCTATAAAATATTTGAAGGTAGGTGAATGATGATTCACCAATTTCCACCATGAAAAACGAAATAATTTATTAGGTTTTAATTGGATTTGAAAGTCCTAGATCTTTGAGATTCATTGAACTGTTTAAAGGCATGTTTCAATCTCGAGTGTGCCCTTCAGGTTTTGTGACTGGGATGCCGAGGATCACAAAACAAGGTGTGAATAACCATGCAAATATACTTGGTACCCTTAATATTTACCCCTTAATCAGTGTGCCGGTTAACCACACACGCTCCACCGATACTATGATAAATATTAAGTTACCCTTTGCCTACCTTGTTAAGTCCAGGTTAGTGTGTCGGTTAACCACACACGCTCCACTAACGACTTAAGCAAAGTGCAAAGTGTAATTTCATGGGTTAGCACCAAATTCACATTTTCCTAAGTAACTAAGATTGGGTATTAATAAGAGTTTAGTTACTTAGTATTTATCATTAATACTTTTAATGAAAGGAGAATTATAGTCCTTGTCCTACCCGTTCGGCTAACGACCCTCCACCAGTCAAGGAAGCGGTGGGTGAGAGTGGACACCCGTTAAACTGCCATTTTATAGGTAGTAACCTTATACCCCCTTATATACCGGCTTCGTGAATGAGGCCTACTAACGGTAAGACTGACTTTACTCTTATACATATATATATAAATATTATTAACTTATAATATTATAAAGTATAAGGGTTGAATTTTAACTTTAAAAATTCTAAGGGCTAACTTGGAATTAAAGTATTCATAAGTGAAAACTTTTCAAATTCCAAAACTTGAGGGCAAGTTTTGAAACTATTCAAAACTAATTAATTCCATAACTTATGAGTTTAAAGTAGTTTTAATTAAAAAAAAAAAAAAAACTCTTCAAGTTCCATAACTTGAGGACAAGTTATGTAAGACTTTAAACTAATTATTAAAAAAAATAACTTTTTTTATTGTAACTTATGGAACTAATTAAGGTTACACTTTTTTTTAATTTAATGAAGAGACTCTTCATTTTGTAACCTTTGCCAACTTTTATGAGTTTTATGATTCTTAAATGTGACTTTTCATATAACTTGAGGACAAGTTACAAAAACACACTTTGGAATCAACTCTTAGATTAAAATGGATTGAAAACAATTATTTCACACAACTTTTCTATTAATCTAAGGACCTCATAAGAACAAGATAATTCAAATCATCAATCTTCAAGAAATTAGCATGAACATACAAACTAATACAAATCTTGAAATTATGACAATTATCTTAGAAATTGGATTAACATGAACATTACCACATCAAAAACAAGTTTATAAGTCCAAAAACATCTTAGGGTAATGTTCCTAGTCCAATTCCAGCCAAAACAATCGAATATATGCATCCAACACGATTTTTCAGCTACTTTTGCAAGTATAACAAGAAAACAAGCCTAGGCTCTGAAACCATTGTTGGGTTATGAGCATTCTAACACTCCTAAGTGTACATGCAACCCTAAATACCTTGGATCTATGTTTTCTCTATTATACATACAATTATGAACATCCAAGGTATTATCCTAATCTAGCATACAAAATAATAAATATAACAAGATAGAATACATACCTCTTTGATGTAGAATGTCTTCATGAAGCTTGAGTGCCTAGTGCCCCAAGTGTGACACCTCAAATGGTTCACACAACACCAAATACACTTGGAATAACTTGAGAGAAACTTGAACACTCCTTGAAATTGTCTAGCCCTCACACTCACACATTAGTGCACGATTTCTTGAGCCATGGGATTCTTTTATATGGTGGCTATTAGGGTTACACCATGTAACTCATAACTTTACCCATTCCTTATGCTCCATGGATTTTAACCTCCATGGAGTATCCATGGGTCACCCCATGGACTTAGTCCAACATAAGGAATCTTGGATCACAAGCCCACATATATAAGAATGAATGATTTACACAATCAACCCATATATTTACTTAGTCTCCTTTTGATCACTTAATTAATTCCAAATTAATTCTTGATCAATACTAATTAAATAACCTTATTAATATATTAGAACTTATAATATATTAACCAACCTTAAGTGTTATTTCTCTCATTATAGTCTATCCAAATGCATGATGCCATGCAACCCAAATGGACCATACCGGGTCGGGTCAAGTCTTACCAATTATAGTTATGGACTTAGACATTAATCCAACATTTACTGGATATCCAATGTCATCATTGTCAATGTCCATAGCGTTTTAGGAAGTTGATCTTAGCAAATAGATAAGATCATTTAAGGTTCTTGTCTTAGTCTGTTTCATAGGATTCCCAAAAGAACTCACTATGTGACTTAGAAAGTAGTTGAGCCACCAACTTTCTCAAGACATTAACACCCAACTCTCCCAGCTTGTCAATATGTGACTACATCTCCAAGATGTGATCACACCTAGACCTTGCCTTGCCAATAGGGCTTGAGTGACCTTAAACTCTTTAGGAACTTGTGGGTTAGGGAGAATAATTGGAGGAGGTGAAAGAAGTATGATATCCATGGGACATCATCTTCATTTAGGAAAGCTTGTTTCAAGAGATTTGGGAAGATCATAAATGTCTAGACCAGACATCTTTTTGGGAGATATTCAAGATAGTTGATTTAAAGTCCTTAATATGACACCCAATATGAAATATTAAGGCTAGGACCCAACAAACTATTTTATAACTTAGAAGAGGGATGCCGTAATCCAAGCTATAAAATATTTGAAGGTAGGTGAATGACGATTCACCAATTTCCACCATGAAAAACGAAATAATTTATTAGGTTTTAATTGGATTTGAAAGTCCTATATCTTTGAGATTCATTGAACTGTTCAAAGGCATGTTTCAATCTCGAGTGTGCCCTTCAGGTTTTGTGACTGGGATGCCGAGGATCAAAAAACAAGGTGTGAATAACAATGCAAATATACTTGGTGCCCTTAATATTTACCCCTTAATCAGTGTGCCGGTTAACCACACACGCTCCACCGATACTATGATAAATATTAAGTTACCCTTTGCCTACCTTGTTAAGTCCAGGTTAGTGTGTCGGTTAACCACACACGCTCCACTAACGACTTAAGCAAAGTGCAAAGTGTAATTTCATGGGTTAGCACCAAATTCACATTTTCCTAAGTAACTAAGATTGGGTATTAATAAGAGTTTAGTTACTTAGTATTTATCATTAATACTTTTAATGAAAGGAGAATTATAGTCCTTGTCCTACCCGTTCGGCTAACGACCCTCCACCAGTCAAGGAAGCGATGGGTGAGAGTGGACACCCATTAAACTGCCATTTTATAGGCACTAACCTTATACCCCCTTATAGACCGGCTTCGTGAATGAGGCCTACTAACGGTAAGACTGACTTTACTCTTATACATATATATAAATATTATTAACTTATAATATTATAAAGTATAAGGGTTGAATTTTAACTTTAAAAATTCTAAGGGCTAACTTGGAATTAAAGTATTCATAAGTGAAAACTTTTCAAATTCCAAAACTTGAGGGCAAGTTTTGAAACTATTCAAAACTAATTAATTCCATAACTTATGAGTTTAAAGTAGTTTTAATTAAAAAAAAACTCTTCAAGTTCCATAACTTGAGGACAAGTTATGGAAGACTTTAAACTAATTAATAAAAAAAATAACTTTTTTTTATTGTAACTTATGGAATTAATTAAGGTTACACTTTTTTTTTAATTTAATGAAGAGACTCTTGAACCTCCATAACTTGAGGACAAGTTATGGAGTCATAAAACCATTTAATTAGAACTAGACTCTTCATTTTGTAACCTTTGCCAACTTTTATGAGTTTTATGATTCTTAAATGTGACTTTTCATATAACTTGAGGACAAGTTACAAAAACACACTTTGGAATCAACTCTTAGATTAAAATGGATTGAAAACAATTATTTCACACAACTTTTCTATTAATCTAAGGACCTCATAAGAACAAGATAATTCAAATCATCAATCTTCAAGAAATTAGCATGAACATACAAACTAATACAAATCTTGAAATTATGACAATTATCTTAGAAATTGGATCAGCATGAACATTACCACATCAAAAACAAGTTTATAAGTCCAAAAACATCTTAGGGTAATGTTCCTAGTCCAATTCCAGCCAAAACAATCGAATATATGCATCCAACTCGATTTTTCAGCTACTTTTGCATGTATAACAAGAAAACAAGCCTAGGCTCTGAAACCACTGTTGGGTTATGAGCATTCTAACACTCCTAAGTGTACATGCAACCCTAAATACCTTGGATCTATGTTTTCTCTATTATACATACAATTATGAACATCCAAGGTATTATCCTAATCTAGCATACAAAATAATAAATATAACAAGATAGAATACATACCTCTTTGATGTAGAATGTCTTCATGAAGCTTGAGTGCCTAGTGCCCCAAGTGTGACACCTCAAATGGTTCACACAACACCAAATACACTTGGAATAACTTGAGAGAAACTTGAACACTCCTTGAAATTGTCTAGCCCTCACACTCACACATTAGTGCACGATTTCTTGAGCCATGGGATTCTTTTATATGGTGGCTATTAGGGTTACACCATGTAACTCATAACTTTACCCATTCCTTATGCTCCATGGATTTTAACCTCCATGGAGTATCCATGGGTCACCCCATGGACTTAGTCCAACATAAGGAATCTTGGATCACAAGCCCACATATATAAGAATGAATGATTTACACAATCAACCCATATATTTACTTAGTCTCCTTTTGATCACTTAATTAATTCCAAATTAATTCTTGATCAATACTAATTAAATAACCTTATTAATATATTAGAACTTATAATATATTAACCAACCTTAAGTGTTATTTTTCTCATTATAGTCTATCCAAATGCATGATGCCATGCAACCCAAATGGACCATGTCGGGTCGGGTTAAGTCTTACCAATTATAGTTATGGACTTAGACATTGATCCAACAAGCATATGTAGTGGATATGCGAGTTGAGGGGAAGAAGATTGTGGACGATGTGCCTATCGTTCGGGAGTTCCCGGATGTGTTACTTGAGGATTTTCGGGGAGTGGCTCCTGAGAGGCAGGTTGAGTTTCGGATTGATCTAATTACGGGTGCGGTGCTAATAGCCAATGCACCCTATCTCTTAGCTCCTCTGGAGATGCAAGAGTTGTCTACATAGTTGCAGGATCTGTTAAATAAGGAATTCATTATACCGAGCAGTTCACCGTGGGGAGCACCGACCTTGTTTATAAAAAAGAAGGATGGTTCACACAGGATGTGTGTTGACTACTGGGAGTTGAAAAAGTTTACAGTGAATAACCATTATCCACTTTCGAGGATAAATGACTTATTTGATCAGCTTCAGGGTGCATATTGGTTCTCCAAGATTGATTTGAGATCGAATTATCATCGAATGAGGGTCAGAGATGAGGATGTGTAGAAAATGACCTTCAGGACTCGTTATGGTCATTACGAGTTTGTGGTGATGTTATTCGGGCTCACTAACACACCGACATCGTTCATGGATCTCATGAACCGGGTGCACAGACCGATGTTGGATTGGTCAGTGATAGTGTTTATCGATGATATCTTGGTCTGCTCTAAGACCAAGGAGCAGCATGAGGAGTATCTTCGGGAGGTTTTGGAGATCTTGAGGAGGGAGAGGCTTTATGCCAATTGATGGGTTTTATAGGTAACAAAAACATACTTTTGGCGGAAAACCTAAAACCCTAAGTTCGCGTACACCCTAAAGGATCTATGATCATCGAAGTTTTTAGAAATTTTATTAGAAAAAATGAACAACATAATAGAACATAACTCGAAACTACTAGAAACTTTTAATAAAATTTCTAAAAACTTTGATGATCTACTAAAAGAAGTTGCCCATAAAGCTGTTCTTACATACCAAATGGAAAATTTTAATCTTAGATTAAAAGAAGTGCAAAATCAGATAAAACAACTTATGGGATGACATTTATGGTTGACATTAAAGAATCACTTAATCAATTAAATGAAAAAGTTGAAGAACTATAAAAAAAAGATTGATCAAATGATTAACCAAGGCTTAGTAACTACAAACCAATTAGAAGCCATCGCTGCTAAAATTATTAATGAAATGCAAAAGGAACTTCAAAAATCTTCTTGCAACAAAGAAATTATTGATATAATCAATAAAACTACTACAGTTTTAGAACCTAAAACTGATCATAAAAAGCCATTAACTGGTAAGTACTCATACCCTAATTATAATGTAGGAAATGAAGAACTAGGATCATCAAGGAATCCCAGTTCTATGTCATGGCCTAAAGACTACTTTAAGTCAACATGATAGACTATTTATCTAAAGTAGAAAATTTCTTCTGGGATAACTATGAAGATGAAGAATTAATAATCAATGGATCAAATGTATCTATTCTTGATCAAGCTCTTAGGTTACTAGATATTGCTGAATCTAAAGGAAAGGATACAGTAAACTTAGAAATCTCTACATCTGAGGAACTTAAACAACTTTTCCACTTTGATGAAACAATTAACGTCATAGAAGAAACATCTGATAAAGAAACTTTTGTATATATTTCAGAAGAAGAAGTAGAATCTCTTTCTTCTGATATAGAGCCTAACTTCGGGATGAATAAGACCGAACCACATTTCGATCATCCTGGAGAATCTTCTTTTCAAAGTGAAAGAACAAAAAGACCTAAAATTGAACAAGGTCATAGAACTGGCTCTATGCCAGATCTTCCCACTGGAAATCCAAACCAGTTCAGAACAAACGTTCTCAATATTGACAACATTGAAACAAATAGAAAAGAAGTTATGGACAGATGGACTTCAGAAATAAGTCTAATCATTCAGACTAATAAAGAAAAATATGCCACAAAAGAATCTATCCTTTTATTGTTTGACCATAAAACATCAGGAATAGTTCAAAATTTTATCAAAAATACAAACTGGATTTGTCATAATCCAATGATAGTATTCCAAGACATGCTTGATGCCATCTACATGATGTTCCTTGGTATAGATCTTATAGAAGATAAAGCCAATGAAACAAAAAGAGAAATCGAAAAAACAAAATCCAGACTTACGAATCTCACCATATGTGATATTTGCTTTCTAGATCATTATACCTGTGACTATGAAACAAATCTTTACAAAATATTTTATTCAAATCTATATCTTGAGTTGATCAAACAATATCTATTAAAAATTCCTATTGTAAGACAACAATCTCATAACAGATTTATAACTGAATCTACCTGAGTTGATCAAACAATATCTATTAAAAATTCCTATTGTAGGACAACAATCTCATAACAGATTTATAACTGAATATACAAATGCTACAATTTATAGTCTTGTTTTTGCTAAGAGAATTGTTATTGATGAGATTCAAAAAAATTTGTGACAACCGTCAAATTTCGGTCAATTCAAAGTCAACAAGTCAAACCGGTCAACTCCAATAACCCTTGTATGCTAGGGTTTACGTTATGTAATCACTATACAATTCGCTATTTTAATGAGAAATCATCATTTGGAAAGTTCATGTGTTTGATTTTCCTTAGCCTTAACAAGTGCTAAACAACGAACCAAAGCGATAAAACACTATTACACAATCATCGGGATTGTGTAAGACACTAAAACACGGTTTAATGGGGTTTACGAACCTTGCGTTGTGAAGCCGGACACTCAAATTAAGCACAAACGAAACCTCTCTAAATCGTTTTCACTCTATCTCTTTCTATTTGAAATCTCTCCCAAATCTCTCCCAAATCTCTCCCAAATCTCTCCCAAATCTCACTCAAAAGTTACTTTAACTTTTTGTAATCATTTGGGTCATCTCGACCCTTGACCGGGTCAAAAATCGCTTGAAACGGAGTAAAAACGAGTAAAATAGCTTTAAGGATCCGAAACCTAAGCTTCTGGACCGAAGCCTCGCATCCGAAGCCTAGCATCCGAGGCCTCTGATCCGAAGCGAGGGTCCGAAGGTCCGAAGGTCCGAAGCCTCGCAGACAGCTCCTTTTTACCGGTTTTTCGACTACGACTTCGTTTTAACTCCGTTTTTCATTATTTTAACGTGGGATTTTCACCCAAAACTTTATTTTATAAACTAAGGTCCCAAAATATATAAATCTCCAGAGTTTTTATAAAATATATTAAAAGAATTGGTGATTGAACTAATTATTGAGGGAATATTTGCTTTTCCTTAATTTATGGCAAAAGCAAACCACCACCACCTCACTCTATGATTAGCCATTCCTTCCCACTACCCCTTGTCTCCTTAGTGGACCTTTACAGCCAATCTCCAGCTCTTCCCACGTTCTAAGAGCTGGAGGATTGATCCTCTCTCCTCATTCTCCATAAAACTCTTTCATTCTACACTTAGCAACCAAGAACACTCTCCAAAATTCTCTCATCTTTTCTCTCAACTTCAAGAACTTCAAGGCTTTCTCCAGGGATTTCTTTCTTCAATTAGTAAGTATCTTCATCATTCACATAATTATTAAACTCCATTCTACTCAAATCATTGATATCTTACACAAGTTCCATCTTATTCGGTGTTAGATTCTCGAGTCGTCAAGACATCTTCTTAGTGTTCTTGGGTTGAACACTTCCTCTCTCTCACTTTCATCTACTGAAACCACATAAGGTGAGTTCATACCCATACATTTACATGTTTTCTTAAGTTTTAAGGGGGGAATACAAG
Source organism: Lactuca virosa (assembly GCF_052849685.1). Taxonomy (NCBI): domain Eukaryota; kingdom Viridiplantae; phylum Streptophyta; class Magnoliopsida; order Asterales; family Asteraceae; genus Lactuca; species Lactuca virosa. Next base: position 32,580,034 of record NC_136432.1, on the reverse strand, counting down.
TAAAATCATCAAGAACACAATTAAACTTTTCCTAACAGATTACATCAGAAAAGATGGACGTTAATCACGGACTGTTTTGGTCAACTTAAATATTTTAGTTTTCAAAACTGTTTCAGGTGCAAGTAGTTCAAACTCTTAGCTTTAAAATGGCTACTTGCACATCTCCATATGATTTTTCTACAATTTATGGTGATTTTTACAAAACTGCCTGTCATTTCAGAGGCAAACCCGGACCAGTCTGTGATTATGAACATTTTCACCTCTGTTAGAGATCACTAAAAATCATGATAAAATTTACGAACAAACTAGACTCATATTCCAAACTCTCAAAATTTGCGGATTTGGATTTAGAGCTTTGATGATTTTTCTATAAATTTTCTAAGAACGGTAACAGAAACTGTTTTTAACGAAAAGTTGCTGTTAAGTTCATTTCACCTTGTAACATGTTGAGCAAGGTGTATATCTTTATGTGATTATATGTTACTGCAATATATGACATTTTATCTTAATATTTAGACACACATCAGTTTACAACTGGATTTGGTCATATAAAATATAAAGAATAACAAGTGATTATAATCAAAGTACAATCGATACATTCAAACATTAAATAAACTATTTTGAATATAGTTTGCATACATTACCACGTACTACCCTTGGTTGATAAACTATAATAGGTATAGTTTATGATACATTACATAACACATACATTTAAAAAGGGTACATTTATACAAAGGATATTTTCATTAAGCAAGGTACGGCCATACGGTACCAAGTTTTCATAACACGTAATTCCGTTAATGACTTTGTGAGACATTTACTTCAAATTACCATTAAGTCATGTATTGTAACCAGAGTCTCCTTGAGGGAGAGCGTGATACTTGTGTATAGATCTATATTGGGTTTGACAAACCCACACCTAAACTGCATGCAACAGTTAGACCGATAGGTCTGGGGTGACAAATATCATAACATTTCCGACGCCTGAAGAACGTCGTTTTAGGCAACCTTGGTCATAGTATGGTTATAATAAACTCACATAAAGTATTAACAAACATTGGAAATTACGGGAACTTCATTAAAATTTAACGAGTTTATGTCGATTTAAACTTGAATTGTTTTACTATAAATATGACAAATTACTTGTACATTTCGGTCTTTGGGTTTTAAGACTACATTTACACATTAAGGAAAATATTGGATTTTTCTAACACAAATACTACTTTTACAAACGAAAAGCTTATGAACTCACCAACCTTTGTGTTGACACTTTTTCAAACAACTTGTATTCTCAGGAAATCATTAAACAGGTAATCAAGTGCTTTTGAGGATGGGACGCTAAGGCGTCTACTATTTTATATTTTATCAACATATTGTAATTGATTCGTAAACATGTAATTCATACAATGATGTAATTTTTTTCAATTATATATATGTTGGTTGTGTTTGCTTGAATTACTATTACAATTGCTGTTATGATACTATACATGAAGTCCTCCACCCCCGGACGTTTCCGCCATCCTTGGTTTGGGGGTGTGACAAAATTGTAATCTATCAAACACACAAAAAAGACTAAAACGTTTTAATAAAAATTGTTGTAGTCATTTAACAAAAGAAAAACCCTTAGAGTATGGATGCAAAGCTAACCATAAAACAAAAAATTCTTCAAAGAAATCTTTTAATAAATATTAAAAAAAAGAACAAAAGATTTTCAAAAAAGAAAGATACTAGACGGTTTAAACCGGGAAAATATTTCCAAAAATCAAAAGATTTTCAAAAAACAAAAGAAAAAAGTAAATTTTGTCCGAAAAATAAAAAGAACTGCAGATGTTGGGTTTGTAGTGAAGAAGGGCATTATGCCAATGAGTGTCCTAATAGGAAAGATTACCCACAAAAAGTTAAACTCCTTGAAATAGCGTCATCTATGGACCTTAGGCCTATAGAAGAACAATTTCAAGATGAACAAATCGTCTACACATTGATTGAAGAACCTCTAGATGAAACATCATCTTCTTCATCTACAGAATCAGACACCGATTCAGACTAACTCAAAGGTCATGAACTCTAAAAACGTGATACTAACTATCACAAATCCTAATTCAATCTATGTTAAAGGTACATTTAGATTCGCCGGATATAAACAGATTGATTTAAATTGTTATATTGATACAGGAGCCAGTCTTTGTATCGCAAGTAAATATGTTATTCCATAAGAACATTGGATTAACACTCCAAAACCTATAAAGGTTTCTACAGCAAACGGACCTGTAATTATCAACAAAAGATGTGTTGATTTACAGATACGACTTGCCGGAGAAATATTTCATATCCCCTCTGTATACCAACAAGAATGTGGAATAGATTTCATCCTAGGAAATAACTTCTGTCTTTTGTATAGACCATTTGTAGAAAATCTCAAAACAGTTACTTTCCACAACAATGGTGTTCAAATCATTGTTGATAAAATCACAAACGCTTATAGAAATGGAAAACCTGGATTTTTAGAATCAATGAAAAATAATTCAAAAATTAAAAAACCAGAACCTGTCAACATCTCTCAAAGCAAAATTGAAGAAACTTTGCCTTTTAAAATGGGGGAGAATGAAGAAGAATTTAAATTTCTTCTTAACCAAGAAAAATTTTCAAAAATTGAAAGTTTACTTGAAAAAGTTTGCTCAAAAAATCCTATAGACCCAATAAAGTCTAAACAATGGATGAAAGCAAACATAAAATTAATCGACCCGACCACTATCATAACAGTTAAACCTATGAAATACAGTCCTCAAGATGTCGAAGAATTTAGTAAACAGATCAAAGAACTACTTGAAATAAAGGTCATCATTCCAAGTAAATCTCCTCACAGATCTCCCGCTTTCCTTGTCGAAAATGATGCAGAAATAAGAAGAGGAAAGAAAAGAATTGTAGTTAACTACAAAGATTTTAACAAAGCAACCATAGGTGACAACCATAATCTACCTAATAAAGATGGACTTCTCACCCTTATTAGAGGAAAAACAATATTCAGCTCTTTCGACTGTAAATCTGGCTTTTGGCAAGTTTTACTTGACGCTGAATCACAACTCTTAACAGCTTTCACATGTCCCCAAGGACATTACTAATGGATTGTTGTACCTTTCGTTCTAAAACAAGCTTCATCCATATTTCAAAGACATATGCAAAATGCATTCAGATCTTTTGAAAAATTTTGTTGCGTTTATGTAGATGATATCCTCATATTCAGCAACAATGAAAATGAACATTTGTTACACGTAGCAGTTGTTCTAAACAAATGTGATCTTTTTGGAATCATTCTTTCCAAAAAGAAAGCACAACTTTTTAAAAGTAAAATAAATTTTCTTGGGTTAGAAATAGAACAATGAAGTCATCGTCTTCAAAATCATATTTTGGAAAATATTCATAAATTTCCTAATAAAATTGAAGATAAAAAACAGTTACAAAGATTTTTAGGAATCTTAACATATGCTTCAGACTACATTCCTAAACTTGCAAAAATAAGAAGTCCCTTACAATGCAAACTTAAGAAAGATGTCCTTTGGTCATGGTCTGAAGATGATTCTATGTATATGGAAAAAATAAAAAAGAACCTAAAAGAATTTCCACCTCTATATCATCCTAATATAGATGATAAATTAATTATCGAAACTGATGCTTCAGATAATTATTGGGGAGGAATCCTTAAAGCAATAAATTCTGAGGATCATTTTAAAGAATTAATTTGTAGATACACCTCAGGATCTTTTAAGGATGCTGAAAGAAATTACCATTCTAATGAAAAAGAATATCTTGTCGTTAAAAGAGTAATTGAAAAGTTTTCAATCTATCTAACACCTGTAAATTTTACAGTAAGAACAGATAACAAAAACTTTGCTTATTTTTTAAGAAATAACATTTCTGGAGATAACAAACAAGGTCGATTAGTTCGATGGCAAATGTGGTTTTCCAGATATAGCTTCGAAGTAGAGCACATTAAAGGAGAAAAGAATATATTTGCAGACTACTTAACTCGAGAATTCCAACAGAAAAACTAATCAGGTTTGATACTCTTTTCTTGCAGGAATCAAAGCCATTCAGCGTTGTACTTTGGTGGTCTAACGACCCAAGAGGTTTTAACCTCAGTCCATAATTTGGACTACAGGTACATAGCCTTTCTCAAATGGAGAAAGAACAAGAGCTTATGCTCAAACAAGCTCTTCTTGAGCAAGAATTGGAATTCATCAGAAACCAATTAAAAATTGTAAGACTATTTATGTCTGAACATAAAAAGGAACTTTCTTCTCCTTCCTCTCCTATGAGTCAAGAAGAAAACGTAAGTGTTCAAAAGAACATCGAACAACAAGAGGTCAATGTTTCACCTCCTTTAAAAAGAAAAGAAACGTCTAGTCCTGAGCAAACGGCTCCACGTAAAGACTCAACAAATCCGTTGAAGGTTGTGGATTTACCAAAAATCCAAACAGGAGTACAAACTCCAATAACGTTGGTTACACCCTTAGACTTTAATCTAAGACCCAACGGGGGAATTCAAATCCCAAAAACTGAAGGTTCATCTTCAGGATCAGGAACACCTGATAAGGGAATTCAAATCCCAGAGGAATTGTTACAAATTTCTAATAAAAATTCACAACCATACTACGTTGTATTAAATGGACCCAACGCTGGTATATTTGAAGATTGGAATATCACCAAAAAGGCTACAGAAGGAATTAAAAATATTAAACATAAAAAGTTTAATAACTTTCTTGAAGCCAAGATAGCTGCAGATCAATACACAATATCTGAAAGGTGCTCAGAACTACATCTTATTACTGCAGCAGAGACCTTAAGGCCTAACACATTCACGTTAGCCTTAAATTCTACCAAAAGTTCCAAAACCGTTCTTGGAAGCCTTCCAAGAAGAACTCCCAAAAATACTGAAGAAGTCACACCTAACCTCCCAGTAGAAATCAAGGTAAAACACTTCGAGTATTGTTACAGGTATGCTCAAAGTGCAACGGATGAAAATTTTGTGGAAGAAAAATTCTCCACTATTGACGGGAAGAATTTAAGCCACCACAATTTCTACAAAAATGCCAACTCTTTACAAGTGTATGAAGCATTTCAACTAGGATTGGTAAAAGCCATCTATCCTAGTCAAAACCTGCAGGAAGTAAAGCTTTTCTCTAAAAGCTTTACAAAAGCAATAAAAACTTTCAGAACAAGATGCTGCAAAAAGGATCAAGATATTTTTCTAAAATTCAACAGTAGCATCCCATACTGTAATGATAAGAATGAAATAAAATATCATCCTCATCATTTAGTATAGATAGGCATCTGCAAACAAGAAACCTATCGGCCCAGCAAAGCCATGGAAGAAAAGCTTGAAAGAGCCGATATTCTCCAGCTAGCAAAATCTAGAATTGAAATCTTTATCAATAAGGTTTTCAGTTTTTCAGCAGATGACAAGATCTTCGGCAATGGATATGATGCCAATGAGAAGACCTTAATCTACAGAAAATACAGCAAAGAGATTTCTTCGGCCGATGAACAACTATTCCTAGCCTGCCAAAACTCCTTACTAAAGCCATACTTAATTGGAGAACACGTGGCAGACATCTGTAAGACGCTCCACAAAAGCACTAACATATACAACTATAAATGCTTAACAATCAAGGTGGACCCCACTACCAAAAATAATAATGGCAAAGCTATTATTAAAGAAGATTCCTCGACAAGCTCCAGATAAGAGAGGACCCTCAAAGATAAGCCACTACACAATAATGTAGTTAGTGGATAATTTGGTCAGCAGTGACGTAAAACACTTGTATCAGATCCTCTCTATGATTCTATAAATAGAGAGTTATGCTTTCATTTATAGGCAGACTGAAAATACAAGAGCCTTAAGCATTCCTATTGAAATCTGCAAATGTGTGAGTAAAACCCCATATAGGTTTTATAGTTTGAAATTGTAAAAACCTTTGGGTTTTAGTTCATTTATAAATAAGAGAAGTTTTCTCAATCTATCCTTTGTGCAACTGTCTGTATTTTTAAAGTCTGAAGTCTTATTTGTCATAATGATCTAGTACTAACAAGTACCGCCAGTCAGAAGGACGTAGGGAAGAAGGAACGATCGACACCAAGATTGACGAAGAAATCACAGAGCCTCACACACGAGCAAAGTATGAAAACTATCTTTTAATTTATAACAAAACTATCCCGTTAAAGTTTTTTAATTTCAAAAACTATAAACTCTATGATGAATAATCTTTTATAAAAAGCAAAAATCTTATAACAAGTCAAATGAGTAGTAACAAAGTATTAGCCAATCAAGAACCTAATAAGTTCATGATTTCTCAAATAAAAGATTGCAGAATTGCTATTAAACAACTTCAAAGAAATTTAGATTATATTAATGATGAAATTTCTTTAATAGATTTAACACTACAAACGTCTCTACGAGATGATTTTAGAAGGCAGATAAATGCTAAAAGTAGAAGATTTCCACACATTTGTGTACAAAATCTCTTAAAAAGGGTCTTAACTCTAATAAAAAACATTTAACAGAGTTAAAAGATAAGCTTTTAACCTAACTTTATCCGCCACCTTCAGATCATACTTTTTGAAATTGTCATGAAAAAGTTTAATAACTTTCTTGAAGCCAAGATAGCTGCAGATCAATGCACAAGATCTGAAAGGTGCTCAGAACTACATCTTATTACTGCAGCAGAGACCTTAAGGCCTAACACATTCAAGGTAGCCTAAAATTCTACCAAAAGTTCCAAAACCGTTCTTGGAAGCCTTCCAAGAAGAACTCCCAAAAATACTGAAGAAGTCACACCTGACCTCCCAGTAGAAATCAAGATAAAACACTTAGAGTATTGTTACAGGTATGCTCAAAGTGCAACGGATGAAAAATTTGTGGAAGAAAAATTCTCCACTATTGACGGGAAGAATTTAAGCCACCACAATTTCTACAAAAATGCCAACTCTTTACAAGTGTATGAAGCATTTCAACTAGGATTGGTAAAAGCCATCTATCCTAGTCAAAACCTGCAGGAAGTAAAGCTTTTCTCTAAAAGCTTTACAAAAGCAATAAAAACTTTCAGAACAAGATGCTGCAAAAAGGATCAAGATATTTTTCTAAAATTCAACAGTAGCATCCCATACTGTAATGATAAGAATGAAATAAAATATCATCCTCATCATTTAGTATAGATAGGCATCTGCAAACAAGAAACCTATCGGCCCAGCAAAGCCATGGAAGAAAAGCTTGAAAGAGCCGATATTCTCCAGCTAGCAAAATCTAGAATTGAAATCTTTATCAATAAGGTTTTCAGTTTTTCAGCAGATGACAAGATCTTCGGCAATGGATATGATGCCAATGAGAAGACCTTAATCTACAGAAAATACAGCAAAGAGATTTCTTCGGCCGATGAACAACTATTCCTAGCCTGCCAAAACTCCTTACTAAAGCCATACTTAATTGGAGAACACGTGGCAGACATCTGTAAGACGCTCCACAAAAGCACTAACATATACAACTATAAATGCTTAACAATCAAGGTGGACCCCACTACCAAAAATAATACTGGCAAAGCTATTATTAAAGAAGATTCCTCGACAAGCTCCAGATAAGAGAGGACCCTCAAAGATAAGCCACTACACAATAATGTAGTTAGTGGATAATTTGGTCAGCAGTGACGTAAAACACTTGTATCAGATCATCTCAATGATTCTATAAATAGAGAGTTATGCTTTCATTTATAGGCAGAGTGAAAATACAAGAGCCTTAAGCATTCCTATTGAAATCTGCAAATGTGTGAGTAAAACCCCATATAGGTTTTATAGTTTGAAATTGTAAAAACCTTCGGGTTTTAGTTCATTTATAAATAAGAGAAGTTTTCTCAATCCATCCTTTGTGCAATTGTCTGTATTTTTAAAGTCTGAAGTCTTATTCGTCATAATGATCTAGTACTAACAAGTACCGCCAGTCAGATGGACGTAGGGAAGAAGGAACGATCGACACCAAGATTGACGAAGAAATCACAGAGCCTCACGCACGAGCAAGGTATGAAAACTATCTTTTAATTTATAACACAACTATCCCGTTAAAGTTTTTTAATTTCAAAAACTATAAACTCTATCATAAATAATCTTTTATAAAAAGCAAAAATCTTATAACAACTCAAATGAGTAGAAACAAAGTACTAGCCAATCAAGAACCTAATAAGTTCATGATTTCTCAAATAAAAGATTGCAGAATTACTATTAAACAACTTCAAAGAAATGTAAATTATATTAATGATGAAATTTCTTTAATAGATTTAACACTACAAACGTCTCTACGAGATGATTTTAGAAGGCAGATAAATGCTAAAAGTAGAAGATTTACACACATTCGTGTACAAAATCTCTTAAAAAGGGTCTTAACTCTAATAAAAACCATTTAACAGAGTTAAAAGATAAGCTTTTAACCTAACTTTATCCGCAACCTTCTAGAAAATACTTTTTGAAATTGTCTTGAAAAAGTTTAATAACTTTCTTGAGGCCAAGATAGCTGCAGATCAATACACAAGATCTGAAAGGTGCTCAGAACTACATCTTATTACTGCAGTAAAGACCTTAAGGCCTAACACATTCAAGGTAGCCTAAAATTCTAGCAAAAGTTCCTAAACCGTTCTTGGAATCCTTCTAAGAAGAACTCCCAAAAATACTGAAGAAGTCACACCTGACCTCCCAGTAGAAATCAAGATAAAACACTTCGAGTAGTGTTACAGGTATGCTCAAAGTGCAACGGCTGAAAATTTTGTGGAAGAAAAATTCTCCACTATTGACGGGAAGAATTTAAGCCACCACAATTTCTACAAAAATGCCAACTCTTTACAAGTGTATGAAGCATTTCAACTAGGATTGGTAAAAACCATCTATCCTAGTCAAAACCTTCAGGAAATAAAGCTTTTCTCTAAAAGCTTTACAAAAGCAATAAAAAATTTCAGAACAAGATGCTGCAAAAAGGATCAAGATATTTTTCTAAAATTCAACAGTAGCATCCCATACTGTAATCATAAGAATGAAATAAAATATCATCGTCATCATTTAGTATAGATAGGCATCTGCAACAAAGAAACCTATCTGCCCAGCAAAGCCATGGAAGAAAAGCTTGAAAGAGCCGATATTCTCCAGCTAGCAAAATCTAGAATTGAAATCTTTATCAATAAGGTTTTCAGTTTTTCAGCAGATGACAAGATCTTCGTCAATGGATATGATGCCAATGAGAAGACCTTAATCTACAGAAAATACAGCAAAGAGATTTCTTCGGCCGATGAACAACTATTCTTAGCCTTCCAAAACACCCTGCTAAAGCCATACTTAATTGGAGAACACGTGGCAAACATCTGTAAGACGCTCCACAAAAGCACTAACAGATACAACTGTAAATGCTTAACAATCAAGGTGGCCTCCACTACCGAAAATAATAATGGCAAAGAAAGAAGATTCTTCGACAAGCTCCAGATAAGAGAGGACCCTCAAAGATAAGCCACTACACAATAATGTAGTTAGTGGATAATTTGGTTAGCAGTGACGTAAAACACTTGTATTAGATCCTCTCTATGATTCTATAAATAGAGAGTTATGCTTTCATTTATAGGCAGAGTGAAAATACAAGAGCCTTAAGCATTCCTATTGAAATCTGCAAATGTGTGAGTAAAACCCCATATAGGGTTTATAGTTTGAAATTGTAAAAACCTTAGGGTTTTAGTTCACTTATAAATAAGAGAAGTTTTCTCAATCTATCCTTTGTGCAACTGTCTGTATTTTTAAAGTCTGAAGTCTTATTTGTCATAATGATCTAGTACTAACAAGTACCGCCAGTCAGAAGGACGTAGGGAAGAAGGAACGATCGACACCAAGATTGACGAAGAAATCACAGAGCCTCACGCACGAGCAAGGTATGAAAACTATCTTTTAATTTATAACAAAACTATCCCGTTAAAGTTTTTTAATTTCAAAAACTATAAACTCTATGATGAATAATCTTTTATAAAAAGCAAAAATCTTATAACAAGTCAAATGAGTAGTAACAAAGTATTAGCCAATCAAGAACCTAATAAGTTCATGATTTCTCAAATAAAAGATTGCAGAATTGCTATTAAACAACTTCAAAGAAATTTAGATTATATTAATGATGAAATTTCTTTAATAGATTTAACACTACAAACGTCTCTACGAGATGATTTTAGAAGGCAGATAAATGCTAAAAGTAGAAGATTTCCACACATTTGTGTACAAAATCTCTTAAAAAGGGTCTTAACTCTAATAAAAACCATTTAACAGAGTTAAAAGATAAGCTTTTAACCTAACTTTATCCGCCACCTTCAGATCATACTTTTTGAAATTGTCATGAAAAAGTTTAATAACTTTCTTGAAGCCAAGATAGCTGCAGATCAATACACAAGATCTGAAAGGTGCTCAGAACTACATCTTATTACTGCAGCAGAGACCTTAAGGCCTAACACATTCAAGGTAGCCTAAAATTCTACCAAAAGTTCCAAAACCGTTCTTGGAAGCCTTCCAAGAAGAACTCCCAAAAATACTGAAGAAGTCACACCTGACCTCCCAGTAGAAATCAAGGTAAAACACTTAGAGTATTGTTACAGGTATGCTCAAAGTGCAACGGATGAAAAATTTGTGGAAGAAAAATTCTCCACTATTGACGGGAAGAATTTAAGCCACCACAATTTCTACAAAAATGCCAACTCTTTACAAGTGTATGAAGCATTTCAACTAGGATTGGTAAAAGCCATCTATCCTAGTCAGGATTGGTAAAAGCCATCTATCCTAGTCAAAACCTGCAGGAAGTAAAGCTTTTCTCTAAAAGCTTTACAAAAGCAATAAAAACTTTCAGAACAAGATGCTGCAAAAAGGATCAAGATATTTTTCTAAAATTCAACAGTAGCATCCCATACTGTAATGATAAGAATGAAATAAAATATCATCCTCATCATTTAGTATAGATAGGCATCTGCAAACAAGAAACCTATCGGCCCAGCAAAGCCATGGAAGAAAAGCTTGAAAGAGCCGATATTCTCCAGCTAGCAAAATCTAGAATTGAAATCTTTATCAATAAGGTTTTCAGTTTTTCAGCAGATGACAAGATCTTCGGCAATGGATATGATGCCAATGAGAAGACCTTAATCTACAGAAAATACAGCAAAGAGATTTCTTCGGCCGATGAACAACTATTCCTAGCCTGCCAAAACTCCTTACTAAAGCCATACTTAATTGGAGAACACGTGGCAGACATCTGTAAGACGCTCCACAAAAGCACTAACATATACAACTATAAATGCTTAACAATCAAGGTGGACTCCACTACCAAAAATAATAATGGCAAAGCTATTATTAAAGAAGATTCCTCGACAAGCTCCAGATAAGAGAGGACCCTCAAAGATAAGCCACTACACAATAATGTAGTTAGTGGATAATTTGGTCAGCAGTGACGTAAAACACTTGTATCAGATCCTCTCTATGATTCTATAAATAGAGAGTTATGCTTTCATTTATAGGCAGAGTGAAAATACAAGAGCCTTAAGCATTCCTATTGAAATCTGCAAATGTGTGAGTAAAACCCCATATAGGTTTTATAGTTTGAAATTGTAAAAACCTTCGGGTTTTAGTTCATTTATAAATAAGAGAAGTTTTCTCAATCCATCCTTTGTGCAATTGTCTGTATTTTTAAAGTCTGAAGTCTTATTCGTCATAATGATCTAGTACTAACAAGTACCGCCAGTCAGATGGACGTAGGGAAGAAGGAACGATCGACACCAAGATTGACGAAGAAATCACAGAGCCTCACGCACGAGCAAGGTATGAAAACTATCTTTTAATTTATAACACAACTATCCCGTTAAAGTTTTTTAATTTCAAAAACTATAAACTCTATCATAAATAATCTTTTATAAAAAGCAAAAATCTTATAACAACTCAAATGAGTAGAAACAAAGTACTAGCCAATCAAGAACCTAATAAGTTCATGATTTCTCAAATAAAAGATTGCAGAATTACTATTAAACAACTTCAAAGAAATGTAAATTATATTAATGATGAAATTTCTTTAATAGATTTAACACTACAAACGTCTCTACTAGATGATTTTAGAAGGCAGATAAATGCTAAAAGTAGAAGATTTACACACATTCGTGTACAAAATCTCTTAAAAAGGGTCTTAACTCTAATAAAAACCATTTAACAGAGTTAAAAGATAAGCTTTTAACCTAACTTTATCCGCAACCTTCTAGAAAATACTTTTTGAAATTGTCTTGAAAAAGTTTAATAACTTTCTTGAGGCCAAGATAGCTGCAGATCAATACACAAGATCTGAAAGGTGCTCAGAACTACATCTTATTACTGCAGCAAAGACCTTAAGGCCTAACACATTCAAGGTAGCCTAAAATTCTAGCAAAAGTTCCTAAACCGTTCTTGGAATCCTTCTAAGAAGAACTCCCAAAAATACTGAAGAAGTCACACCTGACCTCCCAGTAGAAATCAAGATAAAACACTTCGAGTAGTGTTACAGGTATGCTCAAAGTGCAACGGCTGAAAATTTTGTGGAAGAAAAATTCTCCACTATTGACGGGAAGAATTTAAGCCACCACAATTTCTACAAAAATGCCAACTCTTTACAAGTGTATGAAGCATTTCAACTAGGATTGGTAAAAACCATCTATCCTAGTCAAAACCTTCAGGAAATAAAGCTTTTCTCTAAAAGCTTTACAAAAGCAATAAAAAATTTCAGAACAAGATGCTGCAAAAAGGATCAAGATATTTTTCTAAAATTCAACAGTAGCATCCCATACTGTAATCATAAGAATGAAATAAAATATCATCGTCATCATTTAGTATAGATAGGCATCTACAACAAAGAAACCTATCTGCCCAGCAAAGCCATGGAAGAAAAGCTTGAAAGAGCCGATATTCTCCAGCTAGCAAAATCTAGAATTGAAATCTTTATCAATAAGGTTTTCAGTTTTTCAGCAGATGACAAGATCTTCGTCAATGGATATGATGCCAATGAGAAGACCTTAATCTATAGAAAATACAGCAAAGAGATTTCTTCGGCCGATGAACAACTATTCTTAGCCTTCCAAAACTCCCTGCTAAAGCCATACTTAATTGGAGAACACGTGGCAAACATCTGTAAGACGCTCCACAAAAGCACTAACAGATACAACTGTAAATGCTTAACAATCAAGGTGGCCTCCACTACCGAAAATAATAATGGCAAAGAAAGAAGATTCTTCGACAAGCTCCAGATAAGAGAGGACCCTCAAAGATAAGCCACTACACAATAATGTAGTTAGTGGATAATTTGGTTAGCAGTGACGTAAAACACTTGTATTAGATCCTCTCTATGATTCTATAAATAGAGAGTTATGCTTTCATTTATAGGCAGAGTGAAAATACAAGAGCCTTAAGCATTCCTATTGAAATCTGCAAATGTGTGAGTAAAACCCCATATAGGGTTTATAGTTTGAAATTGTAAAAACCTTAGGGTTTTAGTTCATTTATAAATAAGAGAAGTTTTCTCAATCTATCCTTTGTGCAACTGTCTGTATTTTTAAAGTCTGAAGTCTTATTTGTCATAATGATCTAGTACTAACAAGTACCGCCAGTCAGAAGGACGTAGGGAAGAAGGAACGATCGACACCAAGATTGACGAAGAAATCACAGAGCCTCACGCACGAGCAAGGTATGAAAACTATCTTTTAATTTATAACAAAACTATCCCGTTAAAGTTTTTTAATTTCAAAAACTATAAACTCTATGATGAATAATCTTTTATAAAAAGCAAAAATCTTATAACAAGTCAAATGAGTAGTAACAAAGTATTAGCCAATCAAGAACCTAATAAGTTCATGATTTCTCAAATAAAAGATTGCAGAATTGCTATTAAACAACTTCAAAGAAATTTAGATTATATTAATGATGAAATTTCTTTAATAGATTTAACACTACAAACGTCTCTACGAGATGATTTTAGAAGGCAGATAAATGCTAAAAGTAGAAGATTTCCACACATTTGTGTACAAAATCTCTTAAAAAGGGTCTTAACTCTAATAAAAACCATTTAACAGAGTTAAAAGATAAGCTTTTAACCTAACTTTATCCGCCACCTTCAGATCATACTTTTTGAAATTGTCATGAAAAAGTTTAATAACTTTCTTGAAGCCAAGATAGCTGCAGATCAATACACAAGATCTGAAAGGTGCTCAGAACTACATCTTATTACTGCAGCAGAGACCTTAAGGCCTAACACATTCAAGGTAGCCTAAAATTCTACCAAAAGTTCCAAAACCGTTCTTGGAAGCCTTCCAAGAAGAACTCCCAAAAATACTGAAGAAGTCACACCTGACCTCCCAGTAGAAATCAAGGTAAAACACTTAGAGTATTGTTACAGGTATGCTCAAAGTGCAACGGATGAAAAATTTGTGGAAGAAAAATTCTCCACTATTGACGGGAAGAATTTAAGCCACCACAATTTCTACAAAAATGCCAACTCTTTACAAGTGTATGAAGCATTTCAACTAGGATTGGTAAAAGCCATCTATCCTAGTCAAAACCTGCAGGAAGTAAAGCTTTTCTCTAAAAGCTTTACAAAAGCAATAAAAACTTTCAGAACAAGATGCTGCAAAAAGGATCAAGATATTTTTCTAAAATTCAACAGTAGCATCCCATACTGTAATGATAAGAATGAAATAAAATATCATCCTCATCATTTAGTATAGATAGGCATCTGCAAACAAGAAACCTATCGGCCCAGCAAAGCCATGGAAGAAAAGCTTGAAAGAGCCGATATTCTCCAGCTAGCAAAATCTAGAATTGAAATCTTTATCAATAAGGTTTTCAGTATTTCAGCAGATGACAAGATCTTCGGCAATGGATATGATGCCAATGAGAAGACCTTAATCTACAGAAAATACAGCAAAGAGATTTCTTCGGCCGATGAACAACTATTCCTAGCCTGCCAAAACTCCTTACTAAAGCCATACTTAATTGGAGAACACGTGGCAGACATCTGTAAGACGCTCCACAAAAGCACTAACATATACAACTATAAATGCTTAACAATCAAGGTGGACTCCACTACCAAAAATAATAATGGCAAAGCTATTATTAAAGAAGATTCCTCGACAAGCTCCAGATAAGAGAGGACCCTCAAAGATAAGCCACTACACAATAATGTAGTTAGTGGATAATTTGGTCAGCAGTGACGTAAAACACTTGTATCAGATCCTCTCTATGATTCTATAAATAGAGAGTTATGCTTTCATTTATAGGCAGAGTGAAAATACAAGAGCCTTAAGCATTCCTATTGAAATCTGCAAATGTGTGAGTAAAACCCCATATAGGGTTTATAGTTTGAAATTGTAAAAACCTTAGGGTTTTAGTTCATTTATAAATAAGAGAAGTTTTCTCAATCTATCCTTTGTGCAACTGTCTGTATTTTTAAAGTCTGAAGTCTTATTTGTCATAATGATCTAGTACTAACAAGTACCGCCAGTCAGAAGGACGTAGGGAAGAAGGAACGATCGACACCAAGATTGACGAAGAAATCACAGAGCCTCACGCACGAGCAAGGTATGAAAACTATCTTTTAATTTATAACAAAACTATCCCGTTAAAGTTTTTTAATTTCAAAAACTATAAACTCTATGATGAATAATCTTTTATAAAAAGCAAAAATCTTATAACAAGTCAAATGAGTAGTAACAAAGTATTAGCCAATCAAGAACCTAATAAGTTCATGATTTCTCAAATAAAAGATTGCAGAATTGCTATTAAACAACTTCAAAGAAATTTAGATTATATTAATGATGAAATTTCTTTAATAGATTTAACACTACAAACGTCTCTACGAGATGATTTTAGAAGGCAGATAAATGCTAAAAGTAGAAGATTTCCACACATTTGTGTACAAAATCTCTTAAAAAGGGTCTTAACTCTAATAAAAACCATTTAACAGAGTTAAAAGATAAGCTTTTAACCTAACTTTATCCGCCACCTTCAGATCATACTTTTTGAAATTGTCATGAAAAAGTTTAATAACTTTCTTGAAGCCAAGATAGCTGCAGATCAATACACAAGATCTGAAAGGTGCTCAGAACTACATCTTATTACTGCAGCAGAGACCTTAAGGCCTAACACATTCAAGGTAGCCTAAAATTCTACCAAAAGTTCCAAAACCGTTCTTGGAAGCCTTCCAAGAAGAACTCCCAAAAATACTGAAGAAGTCACACCTGACCTCCCAGTAGAAATCAAGGTAAAACACTTAAAGTATTGTTACAGGTATGCTCAAAGTGCAACGGATGAAAAATTTGTGGAAGAAAAATTCTCCACTATTGACGGGAAGAATTTAAGCCACCACAATTTCTATAAAAATGCCAACTCTTTACAAGTGTATGAAGCATTTCAACTAGGATTGGTAAAAGCCATCTATCCTAGTCAAAACCTGCAGGAAGTAAAGCTTTTCTCTAAAAGCTTTACAAAAGCAATAAAAACTTTCAGAACAAGATGCTGCAAAAAGGATCAAGATATTTTTCTAAAATTCAACAGTAGCATCCCATACTGTAATGATAAGAATGAAATAAAATATCATCCTCATCATTTAGTATAGATAGGCATCTGCAAACAAGAAACCTATCGGCCCAGCAAAGCCATGGAAGAAAAGCTTGAAAGAGCCGATATTCTCCAGCTAGCAAAATCTAGAATTGAAATCTTTATCAATAAGGTTTTCAGTTTTTCAGCAGATGACAAGATCTTCGGCAATGGATATGATGCCAATGAGAAGACCTTAATCTACAGAAAATACAGCAAAGAGATTTCTTCGGCCGATGAACAACTATTCCTAGCCTGCCAAAACTCCTTGCTAAAGCCATACTTAATTGGAGAACACGTGGCAGACATCTGTAAGACGCTCCACAAAAGCACTAACATATACAACTATAAATGCTTTACAATCAAGGTGGCCTCCACTACCGAAAATAATAATGGCAAAGCTATTATTAAAGAAGATTCCTCGACAAGCTCCAGATAAGAGAGGACCCTCAAAGATAAGCCACAACACAATAATGTAGTTAGTGGATAATTTGGTCAGGAGTGATGTAAAACACTTGTATCAGATCCTCTCTATGATTCTATAAATAGAGAGTTATGCTTTCATTTATAGGCAGAGTGAAAATACAAGAGCCTTAAGCATTCCTATTGAAATCTGCAAATGTGTGAGTAAAACCCCATATAGGTTTTATAGTTTGAAATTGTAAAAACCTTAGGGTTTTAGTTCATTTATAAATAAGAGAAGTTTTCTCAATCCATCCTTTGTGCAATTGTCTGTATTTTTAAAGTCTGAAGTCTTATTCGTCATAATGATCTAGTACTAACAAGTACCGCCAGTCAGAAGGACGTAGGGAAGAAGGAACGATCGACACCAAGATTGACGAAGAAATCACAGAGCCTCACGCATGAGCAAGGTATGAAAACTATCTTTTAATTTATAACAAAACTATCCCGTTAAAGTTTTTTAATTTCAAAAACTATAAACTCTATGATGAATTATCTTTTATAAAAAGCAAAAATCTTATAACAAGTCAAATGAGTAGTAACAAAGTATTAGCCAATCAAGAACCTAATAAGTTCATGATTTCTCAAATAAAAGATTGCAGAATTGCTATTAAACAACTTCAAAGAAATTTAGATTATATTAATGATGAAATTTCTTTAATAGATTTAACACTACAAACGTCTCTACGAGATGATTTTAGAAGGCAGATAAATGCTAAAAGTATAAGATTTACACACATTTGTGTATAAAATCTCTTAAAAAGGGGTCTTAACTCTAATAAAAACCATTTAACAGAGTTAAAAGATAAGATTTTAACCTAACTTTGTCCTCCACCTTCAGATCATACTTTTTGAAATTGTCTTGAAAAAGTTTAATAACTTTCTTGAAGCCAAGATAGCTACAGATCAATACACAAGATCTGAAAGGTGCTCAGAACTACATCTTATTACTGCAGCAGAGACCTTAAGGCCTAACACATTCAAGTTAGCCTTAAATTCTACCAAAAGTTCCAAAACCGTTCTTGGAAGCCTTCCAAGAAGAACTCCCAAAAATATTGAAGAAGTCACACCTGACCTCCCAGTAGAAATCAAGATAAAAGACTTCGAGTATTGTTACAGGTATGCTCGAAGTGCAACGGAAGAAAAATTTGTGGAAGAAAAATTCTCCACTATTGACGGGAAGAATTTAAGCCACTACAATTTCTACAAAAATGCCAACTCTTTACAAGTGTATGAAGCATTTCAACTAGGATTGGTAAAAACGATTTATCCTAGTCAAAACCTGCAGGAAATAAAGCTTTTCTCTAGAAGCTTTACAAAAGCAATAAAAACTTTCAGAACAAGATGCTGCAAAAAGGATCAAGATATTTTTCTAAAATTCAACAGTAGCATCCCATACTGGAATGATAAGGATGAAATAAAATATCATCCTCATCATTTAGTATACATAGGCATCTGAAAACAAGAAACCTATCTGCCCAGTGAAGCCATGGAAGAAAAGCTTGAAAGAGCCGATATTCTTCAGCTAGCAAAATCTAGAATTGAAATATTTATCAATAAGGTTTTCAGTTTTTCAGCAGATGAGAAGATCTTCGTCAATGGATATGATGCCAATCAGAAGACCTTAATCTATAGAAAATACAGTAAAGAGATTTCTCCGGCCGATGAACAACTATTCTTAGCCTTCCAAAACTCCCTGCTAAAGCCAGACTTAATCGGCGAACACGTGGCAGACATCTGTAAGACGCTCCACAAAAGCACTAACAGATACAACTGTAAATTCTTAACAATCAAGGTGGCCTCAACTACCGAAAATAATAATGGAAAAGATATTATTAAAGAAGATTCTTCGACAAGCTCCAGATAAGAGAGGACCCTCAAAGATAAGCCACTACACAATAATGTAGTTAGTGGATGATTTGGTCAGTAGTGACGTAAAACACTTGTATCAGATTCTCTCTATGATTCTATAAATAGAGAGTTATGCTTTCATTTATAGGCAGAGTGAAAATACGAGAGCCTTAAGCATTCCTATTGAAATCTGCAAATGTGTGAGTAAAACCCCATATAGGGTTTATAGTTTGGAATTGTAGAAACCTTCGGGTTTTAGTTCATTTATAAATAAGAGAATTTTTCTCAATCCATCCTTCGGGTTTATAGTTTGAAATTGTAAAAACCTTCGGGTTTTGAAGACGATGACTTCCTTGTTCTATTTCTAACCCAAGAAAATTTATTTTACTTTTAAAAAGTTGTGCTTTCTTTTTGGAAATAATGATTCCAAGATGATCACATTTTTTTAGAACAGCTGCTACGTGTAACAAATGTTCATTTTCATTGTTGTTGAATATGAGGATATCATCTACTTAAACGCAAAACAAATTTTTCAAAAGATCTGAATGCATTTTGCATATGTCTTTGAAATGTGGATGGAGCTTGTTTTAGACCGAAAGGTACAACCGTCCATTGGTAATGTCCTTGGGGACATGTGAAAGCTGTTAAGAGTTGTGATTCATCGTTAAGTAAAACTTGCCAAAAGCCAGATTTACAGTCGAAAGAGCTGAATATTGTTTTTCCTCTAATAAGGGTGAGAAGTCCATCTTTATTAGGGAGATTATGGCTGTCACCTATGGTTGCTTTGTTAATAGCTTTGTAGTTAACTACCATTCTTTTCTTTCCTCTTCTTATTTATGCATCATTTTCGACAAGGAAAGCGGGAGATCTGTGAGGAGATTTACTTGGAATGATGACCTTTATTTCAAGTAGTTCTTTGATCTGTTTACTAAATTCTTCGACATCTTGAGGATTGTATTTCATAGGTTTAATTGTTATGATAGTGGTCGGGTCGATTAATTTTATGTTTGCTTTCATCCATTGTTTAGACTTTATTGGGTCTATAGGATTTTCTGAGCAAACTTTTTCAAGTAAACTTTCAATTTTTGAAAATTTTTCTTGGTTATTTTTTCTTGGTTAAGAAGAAATTTAAATTCTTTTTCATTCTCCCCTATTTTATGCAAACAACAATTTGAATTTAAGAACCCTAAAGTACATTGCTATTTTTGATTTAGGAGAAGGGATAATAATAACATACCTTTTAGTTTACTTTTGTAAATAAACTAGTAATCCTTCTTTGTAGAACTTCCGAAGTTAGCACCAAAAATCTCGTGCCTCTGATGGCTCACACCCAAACCCTAGCAATTGGAGGCTATTGAAGAGAGAGGAGTAGAAGGTATAATTTTCGGCTCTAGGGATTCCTTGGAAGAGTGTAATCTGAAATCCCTAAGCCATGGGGTATTAATAGGGCTTAAGGAAGTGTATAAAAGGTACGTTTCCTTTTGGATAACTATAACCCTTTTCTTTCCCCCCAAGCAACCCTAAGCTTCCTAAAACTCCTAGAAAAGCTCCATAAACCCTCTAGAACCATCCACCCTCTAAGGAAGGTTCTAGAATCAGTCAAAGTTCAACTTTTAGACATTGACACTATTAGTCCTTCTACTTTTAATTAATCCAATTAATCCCAAAATTAATTCCAATTAATTTCTCATTAATTCTTAATTAAATAATATAATTTCTAGTTAATATATTTTTCTCAAAACATATTAATAATTTATTTATTTTGATTTCTAGTTAATTTATTAATCACATAATAAATTAACAAATCGTCCTTTCTCTCCAAAAATCATTCTAGTCAATTACTAGGTTTGAGGGCTACCCAAAAAGACTTTGCCAATAATTTAAGTTTATAATAATTTAGTTAATGGCTTAGACACCTAATCCAATAGTCGCCCACTTGGATAAGTCTTTAACTAAATTACAACATCCAAATTAAACAGCAACTGTGCCTTCCAAAGCAACTGTCAGACTCTGATCTAATCAGACATATGTCCTATGATAAGTGATCAAATATTCCTCTGTTCTACTAGATATCGTATAGATATGATACATGGATTAGAATCAATGTCATTGTCCAAAATATTATTTCTCGATTTCTGATTTGTGATGATGACATAAGACTTCTAATTGACCATATCAATTTAGTCCTGGTTGGCCCCATCACTATAAATCAACACTAAATCATCGAGGGTCCCAAAGATATCGATTTTCCCATTAGGGAAAAATGAATAGATAAACTTTGACTTATATGCTTGTATCCTTTACTCAGCAAATCATACATGACACTACGTTTTATAACATCAATTTACTGATGTGTTTTCGCAACACCAATGCACAGCCGATTTGTAAATTACAACTCATATATCTCCTTTTCAAGAATATAAGATATTATCATCTCAGAATTACTTGTGATATAATCCATGAAGTAATGCTATGAGCGTGGGATTATCCAATACTTAAATCTCCATTTCTAAGTACCCGTGAGTGTTGTAGCAATACAATTGATATGTCTAACTCCCTTAGACAATCTACAATCCAATTCATGACAGTCTTAATTCACTACTTACTCCCCAAAGTATGAGTAATTGTGGTATTTGAATAATTAAATTATTCGGGAAGTAAAATATGCAAAAATGAAACACAAGAATAAAATTTTGACAAAGGCAGTAACAAACTTATAAATAATCTCTATTATTTAATCACCAAAAATCAATTACATTTATTTTATTACAAGTTTCGAACTACTCATCTAACTACTAAAACTAATATCATCTCTCAAACCAATGCTTTTAGCATGACAATTATGCTTGACCCTACTCAGAACCTTCGTCAAAGGATCTATAGGATTATCTTCCGATGATACCCTCTTCACAATGAGGTGACCTTCTTCTACTCTATGTCTGATATAATGGTACTTTCTGTCGATATGTCTTAACTTGCCATAGTCTCTCGATTCTTTAGTTAAAGCAACCGCACCTTCATTATCGCATAAATGTTCCGTTGGCTCTTGAATGGTTGGAATTACTCCAAGATCTTCGATAAAGTTTTTCAACCAAGCCCTTGCTTTGATGCTTCACGTGCTGCTATATACTATGATTCATAAGTAGAATCACACACTGTATCTTGTGTGGAACTTTTCCAAGTAACTGCTCCGCCATTTAATGTGAACACCCAACCAGATTGAGAACGAAAGTTGTCTCTGTCTGTTTGAAAGTTGGCGTCACTATACCCAATCACTCTCAACGCATCACTGCCTCCAAATACTAGAACTATATCCTTTTTCCTTCACAGATACTTGAGAATGTTCTTTACTGTTGTCCAGTGAGCTCTGCCAGGATTTCCCTGATAGAGACTAACCACGCTTAAATCAAAGGACACATCAGGGTGAGTACATGATCGATCCCATAGCTGAAGCATAGGGGAATTGACTCATATCAGCTATCTTTTCATCTGTATCGGGGATTTGAGTCTTACTCAATTTGACATTGCTCTAAATAGGTAGCTCTCGTTTCTTGGAATTTTCCATACTAAACCGTTTTAGTACCTTGTCCAAGTATGTACTTTTACTAAGTCCAATTAGTCTTTTCTTTCTATCTCTCAAAATTCTTATCCCGAGAATATAGGCAGCCTCTCCTAGATCCTTCATAGCGAAACACTTTCCAAGCTAAGATTTTACTTCTTGCAAGGTTGGAACATCGTTTCCTATAAGTAGTATGTCATCAACATACAATACTAGAAAAGTTAATATACTCCCACTAGCATTGACATACACACAAGACTCAACCTCACTTTTAGAGAAACCAAACTTTTTGATTTTCTCATGGAAGCAAAGATTTAAGCTGCGAGATGCTTGTTTCAATCCATAGATGGATTTCTCAAGTTTACACACTCTATTCGGAAACTTTGCATCAACAAAACCCTCGGGCTAACTCATGTAAACATCTTCAGCCAACTTCCCATTAAGGAAAGCAGTTTTGACATCCATTTGCTAAATTTCATAATCATGAAAGGCAGCTATGGCGAGCATTATCCTAATAGATTTTATCTTGACCACTGGTGAGAATTTCTCATCATAGTCAATCCATTGGGTTTGAGTAAAGCCCTTCGCAACCAGGCATGCCTTGAATGTGTGCACATTTCCATCCATGTTGGTCTTCTTCCTAAAGATCCATTTGCAACCAACTATCTTTCGACCAGGTTCTTGATCAACAAAATTCCAAACTGGGTTGCCATACATGCACTTGATCTCACTGTCCATTGCCTCTTTCCACTTTGAAGCCTCAGGACCTGCCATCGCTTCCTTGTAATTAGTAGGCTCATCCAAATTTACCAGTGTTTGATCACTGATAAACGTATCACCATCTGACGTTATATGGAAACCATAGAACGCTGGTGGCATGCTAACTCTACTAGAACGACGAAGAGGTAATAAATTATCATCTGGCTCAACTGGAATCTCTTCTTTTGGTTGATTGCTAGTGTCTTCTAAGGTTCCTTCATTCGTTGACTCCTGAATCTCTTCAATGTCATTTTTTCTCCCACTGTCGTCTTTTCATATGAGCTCTCTCTCTCTCGAAAGACTCCTCTTCGTGCTACAAACACCACGTTCTCACTAGGTCTGTAGAAGAAATATGCAAAAGACTTTTGTGGGTAGCCAATGAAAATACAATTCTCCTTTCTAGCTTCAAGTTTGTCATGATTCTGTCCTCTAAAGCTTTATAACCCCCGAATTTGATATCTGCTAACGAGGGAACTTTCCCTGTCCACATCTCGTGAGGTGTTTTGGCAACCTTCTTAGTAAGGACAAGATTGAGGATATGGATGGTTGTCTCTAAGGCATACCCCCAGAAAGAGATGGGAGTAGTGGATCGACTCATCATGGAATGAACCATGTCGAACAAGGTCCGGTTGCGCCTCTCAGCCACACCATTAAGTTGTGTTGTCCTTGGAGGAGTCAATTGTGAAACTATTCCACATTCCTTGAGGTAGTCATGGAACTCGATACTAAGATACTCTCCTCCTTTATCGGATCAAAGCATCTTTATCTTCTTGCCTAATTGATTCTTGACTTCATGCTTAAACTCTTTGAACATTTCAAAGGTTTCTGATTTATGTTTAATCAAGTAGATATAGTCATATCTACTATAATCATTTGTAAATGTTACATAAAATCGATTAGCATCTTTTGTGGTGGATCTGAAGGCTCAACACACATCTATGTGTATGAGGTCCAACAATACTTCACCTATTTCACAAGATCCAGTGAAAGGTGATTTTGTCATCTTACCCAAAAGACAAGATTCACATTCATCATCTGGCCTTAAGTCAAATGATTCCAACACTCCATCCTTTTGGAGTTGGGCGATGCGTTTCTTGTTAATGTCCCCATGACTACAATGCCACAAGCATGCCTTGTATAAACCATTAGACGAATCAATATGAAATACAATATTGCCTAAGCTATCAACACATGTTACTTTTTCATACACACCATTGCAAGGTAAAGCTTCAAATATAAAAACACCATTTTTATAAACTAAAATTGAACCAGTCAAATCATTAAACGAGTAACGAAAACCTTGTCTAAACAATGCATGAAATGAAATAATGTTTCGCTTCATTTAAAACGAATAACAACAATTAATAAAATCTAAACTAACATCACTATTAAGCATAAGATGATAAGTCCCAATCTTGGTAACAGGAGAAGATCGCCTATTGCCCATGATCAGATTAATCCTTCCATGCTCCACTTCTTCACTTTCTCTTAGTCCCTACAAATGAGAACATATGTGAAAACCACATCATGTATCAAGGACCGAAGAATGAGTAGATGGTGAGTTATTAGATTGAATAGTGTATATATCTGCTGAGGTTGGCTTCACCTTGCCATCCTTGATGTCTTCCAGCTACTTGGGGCAGATCCTCTTCCAATCATTTAATTGGTGCCATCAAAGGTCACCTTGGACACGATAAGGAGTAGGGAGAAACCCAAGTGGTGGGTAGACGACGAAGGAGGAAAAACATCACCAGGAGTAGACATCTATAGAGAAAAGGAATAGTTTTAGTTAGATGATAATATAATCCTTAATATTTAACCCATAATAAATATTTGAGGCTAGGACCCAACTATGCAATTCACAATCTAGAAGAGGGATGTCGTAATCTAATTGTAAATCTTATAAAGGTAGGTAAAAGCAATTTACCAATTTCAATCAAAATGAAATTCCTAGATCCTTTGAGATTCATTGAATCTATCAATGACATGTTTAATCTCAGATTATGCTCTTCTATTCGTGACTGGGATACTGAGGATCACAAACAACATATAAAGCTTAATGTGCAATTTCATGGATTAGCATACTTTTCACATTTTTCCTAAAGTAACTAAAAGTGAAATTTCTTTTTAAAAAAATGTTTTAGTTACTGTAATAGCATTATAAATTTTAATGAAGTTAATGTCCTATAAGATCCTTTCTGCTAACGACCCTCCACCAAACAAGGAAGCGGTGGGTGAAAGTGGACACCCATTCAACTACCATTTTATAGGTGATTTCCTTATAGCCCCCTTATAGTTCAGCTTCGTGAATGAGACATACTAGCGATACGGCTGACTTAATCTTATACATATAGTAATTAACTTTTAATATTATATATATAAGGTGTATTTTAAAATCTTTTCTAAAATACTAGGTTTAATTGCAAATTCGAAATTTATAAAAATTAATTCAATTTAAATTTAACCAATAAGGATTAAACAATTTATTTACCATTAAACAATTAATCAAATAAATTATAATCCTAATCCAATACCCTCTAATTTCGAAATTAGGGTTTGGGTTTTACCAAATAATAATTATCCAATTTAAAGGCATTTAAAACTAATAATTATCAAACAAGGAAACCCTACCAAAACCCTAACAATTTCGAAAATGAAGAAGGTGGCTAGGGTTTCTACAAAACCCTTGCCCAAATCGAAAACCATCAAAAGAGTTTTTGATCTTATTCAACTTTGTGCAAGATCACAGAGAACAATCGCTCTGATACCACTGATGGGTTTTAAAGGTAACAAAAAAACATATTTTTGGCGGAAAACCTAAAACCATAAGTTCGCATACACCCTAAAAGATCTATGTTCTCACTATGATATGCAAACAACAATTTGAATTTAAGAACCCTAAATTACATTGCTATTTTAGATTTAGGAGAAAGGATAATAAAAAAATACCTTTTATTTTACTTTTGTAAATAAACTAGTAATCCTTCTTTGTAGAACTTCAGAAATCCAAAACCAGAAATCTCGTGCCTCGGATGGCTCACACCCACACCCTAGCAGTTGGAGGCTATTGAAGAGAGAGGAGTAGAAGGTATAATTTTCGGCTCTAGGGATTCCTTGGAAGAGTGTAATCTGAAATCCCTAAGCCATGGGGTATTTATAGGGCTTAAGGAGGTGTATAAAAGGCACGTTTCCTTTTGGATAACTCTAACCCTTTTCCTCCCCCCCCCCCCCCCCAAAGCAACCCTAAGCTTCCTAGAACTCATAGAAAAGCCCCATAAACCCCTCTAGAACCGTCCACCCTCTAAGGGGGGGTGTAGAATCAGTCAATGTTCAACTTTTGGACATTAACACTTTTAGTCCTTCTACTTTTAATTAATCCAATTAATCACAAAATTAATTCCATTTAATTTCTGATTAATTATTAATTAAATAATATAATTTCTAATTAATATATTTTTCTCAAAACATATTAATAAATTATTTATTTTGATTTCTAATTAATTTAATAATCATATAATAAATTAACAAATCATCCTTTCTCTCCAAAAAGCATTCCAGTCAATTACTAGGTTTGAGGGCAACCCAAAAGGACTTTGCTAATAATTTAAGTTTGTAATAATTTATTTAATGGCTTAGACACCTAATACAACACCAAATTCTCCAAATTTGAGTTTTGGTTGCACAATGTGCAGTTCCTGGTGCACATCGTCAACCAGAAAGGTATATAGGCCGATCCGGTCAAGATCGAGACAGTGATGCAGTGGGAGGTTCCGAGGACACCATCTGAGATTCGGAGTTTCCTTTGTCTAGCGGGTAATTATTGGAGGCTCATTCGATATTTCTCCAATATTTTTTGTTCCTTTGACCCACTTGACGAAGAAGAAAGTTATATTTCGGTAGGGGCCTGATCAGCATGCAACATTTGAGTCTTTGAGGTAGAGACTATGCCAGGTTCCGATAATGACCCTCCCTAAGGGTATGGATGATTTTGTGGTTTACTGTGAAGCGTCGATTTTGGGATTGGGTGCAGTGCTTATGTAGAGGGGTCATGTGATTGCGTACGCATCGAGACAGTTGAATCCTCACGAGGCGAATTACCCTACGTATGATTTGCAGCTAGGGTTGTGGTTTTTACCCTCAAGATTTGGAGACATTATATGTATGGGGTTAGGTTCACTATTTATAAAGACCACAATATTCTGAGGTATCTTATGGATCAGCCGAACTTGAACATGAGGCAACGCAAATGGTTGGATGTAGTGAAAGATTATGACTGTGAGATTTTGTACCATCCTGGGAAGGCCAATGTTGTGGGCGATGCCTTGAGTCGCAAGGCACCGAGTACACCCATCATAGATCTATATTTGAGGATGGTCATTGTTTCACCACTGTGGACTTGATCAAGAAAGATCAAGTATGTAACATCCCAAAATTCAAGACCAAAAATTTCATTTTAATTAAGTTATTATATAAAACCAACAGTATAAAAACATTCATAATAATATCTCACATCAAAACCAAAGTGTCAACAATCAAAACATATTATCATAAAGCCATATCAGAGTGTAATCCCAAAGATCTCATGTGCGGAAAACATAGTGTGATGCGCTGCAATCAAGCCGGCTCCTTTCCTTTGAAAACGAGTACCTGAAACCAAAAATGTAAACCGTAAGCACGAAGCTTAGTGAGTCCCCCCATCATACCACATACCATACAAATCACATACTATCAGGCATACCGGGGTGCCCGACCTACCCCATGTCAGGTATATCTGGGTGCCTGACCTACCCTACTGAGCATACCGAGGTGCTCAACCTACCCCTGTTAGGCATACCGGGATGCCTAACCAACCCCTGTCAGGCATATCTGGGTGCCCAACCTACCCCTTCGGTCCTGTCGTCTGGGAACCGGGGACTATTTCACCCCCTACTACTACCACATAATATCATATCACATATATCATAATCTGTCTAGCATAGCTGGGTACTAAACTACCCCTTCGGCCCTATCGACCGGTAACCGGGGACTATTCCCCCTACTACCAATATCACATGACATCATATCATGCTAGCACATAAAACATATCAGGTAGTAGCAAACCTAGATAGTTATCACGAAGACAATCATCTATCAACCAACTCCTACTAGTGGGCCGGCATTGTGGCCGTAGACCCACTTCTACTGGAAGGTAACTCACCTCACACTGTTGAAGTCCCGCAGACCCAACCCCAGCTTCTGGATGACAGATTCACAAACTGTCAACATCAAAACATCACCCAATTAATAATTGGGTTCCAATACATAACTATAAGTCCATACTTGGGGGTAAAAGACTGCTCTACCCTTAACTTGGCTTGATTCAAGCCCAAGGCCCAATCCAAAGGCCCAAAAGTCAACTATGAGTCCAAGCCCAACATATGACATATCTAATGGCCCAATATCTCATAATCATACAGGCCCAATTATGGCCCACCTATGGCCTAATTCTCCAAATTGGGCCCAAGCCCTCACATGGGCCTTACCCTAAAGCACATCCAATTATTCTAGTCCATATGATTGTTCTTGAATGGCCCATTATTAGCCTAATCACCAAGGCCCAATAGAAAGACCCAAGTGAAATTAGGGTTTCACATAAAATGACAATTAGGGTTAAGTGTTTCTCACTTAACCCATTAAGGACTTAATCCATTAAGTCCATCACTCTACTGGATAAGTCATATGGTGTGATCGGGTGTAATTCACAATTCCATTCCAATGGCGAATAAGCGGGTCCCGATAAGTCCAAGCCCATAATTCGAAAATTAGGGTTTTCTAAACCCTAATTAGGGTTTCCAACCCATTCACAGCCCAATAGGCCCAAAACCAAGTCAATTAGGGTTTATCACGCCCATTACGGTTTATTAGGCCCATTAGGGTTTTAGTCCATTTGTCCACGCATCCCAACGAATCAAAACACAACAATCACACTGCCACCCAACACGGCGGCTGGTGGCGGCAGCCACCACCTCACGGTGGTGGTTTTGAGTTTCTTTCCATTATTCTAATTTTTAATTACAATTTACAAAGCTTTAATCGCAAAAATAAACACACACTAAAAGGTAACACACACACAGCCACCTAGTGGTGGCCGACGGTGGTGCATGGAGGTAGCCACCACCTCACGGTGGTGGCGGTGGTTGTTCTTGATTTTATGGCTAGACCAAACATACACAACACGCACTAGTAATGGAAGTACAACCACACACCTACAACTAAAACACACCCCCAAAACACGTCTCCTGTTCGGGAATGCACACGACCACCCACCTCACAGTGGCGTACGGAGGTCCGACAGCAACAACAGCGGTCCAGCGGCGACAACTTCGAAGGAAAACGGCAACAACATAATTGGCAGCAATAGCAACGACATTGACGACGACAGCGGCCAAAGACTCCATCCCCGATCTTCGACGGTTCTCCCTCGGCCGCCCACGACATCACAGGCAACGGCTATGGCGTTTGGGTGGCGAAGTAGCGGCGATAATGTAACAGTGGGACGACAACGACGATTCTCGGTGGTCTTAGGGCTCCAACAGCGGCGGCAGCTCCGATCGCCTACTCCCGACCTCCCTAACGGACACAACTCCCCACACGAAACGCACACCAACGACGGATGGAAGATACAACAGTGGTGGTGGCGCTCCGGTTTGCGAAGTAGCGGGTGGATGAAACCTTTCATGGCAGCGACTGAAGAAGGAGAAGAAGAAGAAGAATGGAAGTCCGGAGGTGTTGACGTCGGATGGTGGTCAGAGGCAACATAGCTGCGACGCCGGCGGGGAGGCATAAGGGTGGAGAGGTGGAGGCTGAGAATAGTTGTCATTAGGGTTACGGTTCGCTTCTTTATATATGGAGGCAACCGGTTAAGCATCTTCCCATAATTACAGATTCGGTCCCTCCCTCCCCCTTTTCTTCAAAATGAGTCCATAAGTTACCCTTTTAACCCCATCCATCTAAATGATCTTCAAATCAAGTCCAACATTTTACCAAGCAGCCCCTGACTTCTGAAATCATTTTCAAATTAAATCCAGAACTTACACTCTTAACCCCTAACTTCTAAAATTGTAACATTTGGCTCCCGAAAACCAACACCCCACTAAAATTATGGATTTTAGGGATACTATTCATTTATTTATTTATTTAATAAACGGGGTGTTACAAAGTAGATGGGTTGAAGAGAGAATATTGGAAGGAAGAATGGATCAGGGGCAGATTCCATTATTTTTCAGAGATAGTCGTGGGTTACTGACTCAGTGCAGCGGAGCGTGGGTCCATATTGCTGGTGGGGTTAGACAAACATTATTGTAGTAAGCCCATAAGTCAAAGTTTTCGATCCATCTGGGGGCCACGAAGATGTATAGAGACTTGAGATTGAGCTAATGGTGGCCATGCATGAAGAGGGAGATGACATAGTATGTGGAGTGGTGCTTGACTTGCCGGAAAGTCAAGGCCAAACACTAGAGACGCTTTGACAAGATGCAGCCATTACCCATTCCCATGTGGAAATGGGAGGAGATTACCATATATTTTATCACGAAGTTGCTGAGGACAACATGTGGGGTTGATTTTATTTGGGTCATTGATGTCATATTGACCAAGAGTGCTCATTTCATCCCTATCACTCAGAGTATATCCACCGAGAAGTTGGATGACATCTACATCATAGAGGTAGTCGTTCGACACAGGGTACCCATTTCAGTGGTTTCTGATCGTTATGTTCGTTTCACCTCCAGGTGTTGGAGGAAGTTTCATGATGAGTTGGGTACTCAGCTACTTTTTAGTACCGGTTACCACCCTCAGACTGACGGACAGGGTGAGCGGACTATTCAGACGCTTGAGGATATGCTTAAAGCATGTGTGTTATATTTTGGCGGGAGTTAAGACATTTATCTTCTATTGGCCGAGTTCTCCTATAACAACAGTTACCATGCCAATATTGATTGACCTCCCTTTCAAGATGCTTTGCGGAAGGTAGTGTCGGACCCCAGTTTGTTGCGGTGAGGTTGGACATCGAGTTATGGGGAGTACTGAGGTAGTACTCATGACCACTGAGTTGATATAACATGTACGTGATCGGTTGCAGACTGCATAGAGCAGCCAGAAGAGTTATGCTGACCGGTGACATTCAGAACACAAGTTTCGGGTCGGGGATTTTGTGCTTCTGAAGGTGTCACCTTAGAAAGGTGCCATCGAGCTCCGGACGCGAGGCAATTTGGGCCCCAGGTATATTGGTCCCTTCAGGATTATCGTCTGGGTGGGCAAGGTTGCGTATCGGTTGGATATTCCTGATGAGCTTAGTCAGTTCCACAACACTTTCCATGTCTCTAAGTTACGAAAATGTTTAGCTGATGATTCTGCGGTGGTGTCCTTGGACGCCATTCAGGTTAATCAGCACCTAAATTATGTAGAGAGGAGATTGTGATTCTCGACAGGAGGATGAAGACCTTGCGCAACAAGGTAGTGGGCTTAGTAAATGTGCAATGGCAGCACTGGAAGGGTTCTGAGTGGACTTAGGAACCCGAGGAGGAGATGAGGGAGCATTCCCGAGCTGTTTGCGGTAGTGGACTTCGAGGAAAAAGTCTGATTCAAGTGGGGGGAGAGTTGTAACATCCGGATCCTCGAAGTATGAAATTTTAAGTAAAATATGAGTTTTGGGTGGGTTACAACATAATGGAAGCATCTTCACGTTGTGACATGGCCGCAAAAGACGTGGGTCTCATTTAAGTGTCACGATGTAACACTATGATGGTCACGATGTGATACCTGATCATCGGCAAACCCTAATTTTCGGACTTTGGCCCTATTTAAAGGAAGTGAGGGGCTAGGGTTTCAGTCACCCTCAGCCTCTATCACCTCCTAAACCCCCTTGAAGAAACCATAATCCCTCGCCTCCATTTTTTAGCTCACCTTGGTGTTTTTGGTTGCTTTTGAAGGAAGAAGAAGGCCTTGGTAGTGTTGCGAGAGTATTGGAAAGCTTTGGGACTTCATTTGGGCATCTCTGAACCTTTGTAAGTGTTCAAGACCCAAACTTTATTGCTTTAGGTTGCTAGATCTAATATTTTGTCCCTTTCTCTTCAAGTTTGAGCAAGTTGAATTCGTAGGATTGCATAAAGTGGTCAACTTTATGGATCCTTGAGGTCCTTTATATATCATATGGTTCAGATCTGAATTTTGCTAGTGTAATTAGCCTATGCATGATATCTTTAGTGATGTTTCTCCATTTTGATCTAGTTTGAGCTTTAGAATCACAATGGACATACATGGCTAAAAAGAATGGATCTTTAGGTTATTTTGGACGTTCAGAAGCATTCTGGAAGGAATGAGTGGATGGCTTAATGAATGGTGGGATGAATCTATTAAGTTGTGGAAAGCCAGTTTCACGACGTGGCAGCTTCCTTGTCACGACGTAACGACTGGGGACTTTCCCGGTTATTTTAGACAGATTTTGTCACGACGTGATGACCTGTCCATCACGATGTGACGATATCTTGGATCGAGATTGAGTTGGTTGAGTTGGATCGTAACGGATTTTGGGATTGGGCCAAGTATGTTTCTCACGACGTGACCATGGGTTGGTCACGACATGAGGGTCAATATAATGGTGATGATGTCTTAGGTGGACTTTTGGTCAAATTGCTAGTTCTAGAGTATAGACTAAGGTTGGACCTTGTTTGAGTCTATAGGTATGTTGTAGCACCATTGCGTGGCATTGAGATATGGTTTAGTTGACTTTGTGAGATATGTGAGTCTTCTCACTATACTCTGTAGGTTGCTAGATTGTCTCTGTGACCACTGCATGAAAGAATGTGGTTGGATCCCAACACCTATATGAAGATTGTGGTTGGATCACAGCACATGTATGAGTACTATAGTTGGATTACAACACATATATGAAATAATGCGGTTGGGTCACATCACTTGTATGAAAGACTGTGGTTGGATCACATCACTTGTTTGTCTTTATGACTTACATGGAAGACCATGGTTGGATCATGGCAGAAAGGTTACAGTTGGGTTGTAATCTGGGAGTGACTGTAAGATTATAGTTGGATCATAGAATTCACGTAGGGTTGGGCCCACTAATATGTATCGTATGTGGTATATTGGGGAATTCACTAAGCTTTGTGCTTATGGTTTTGTGGTTTAAACTTTTCCAGGTACTTCCAGTTCCAAAGGGAAGGGCCCGACTTGACTACACAACATGTTAGCATCCCCTGATGATTTTCCACACTGATGGTTGTTATTTTACTCTGATGATTGTGATACATTTTACTATGAATGATTTTGGAAAAAAATATTGTATGAATTTGATGATTTAAAAATGAAAATTTTATTAGTATTTATGGGATGTTACAAGTTGATATTAGAGCCTTGGTTTGAGAGATTCAGGCACACTCTCGGGTGTGACTGAACTCATACTGAGTAATTGATAATCTTTTTTAAAGAAAATAATTTTTATAAAAATATTTTGGTAAAGAAAGGGGTGCTATGTGTGCAATCAGCCGAGCTCAAGTAAGTTATTCCCAAAATACCCATACATGAGTATTATGATTAGTATGTTATTCTGTGAGTTGCATTCTAGATTAGGGCTAAGGATACCCTCAGGAATTTCATGATAGAATTGCCTGATTTTTGTGATGCCTTGTAGCCTAGGGAGATTAGATTCTATGTATTACTTAGGATCTATATTGGCGAAGTTAATTGCTAAGTGTATGTTTAAAAATTGTCTATGATTAGGATCATATAGCCCTAGAATCACTGATTTAGCCTTATTTCGTGTTCCTTGTCTGGTTTATATGACTTCGTGAGACTGTTGAGTCTTCTCACTATACTATGTAGGTTGCTAGATTGTCTCTGTGACTCTTGCATGAAAGATTGTGGTTAGATCACATCACATGTATGCAGATTGTGGTTGGATCACATCACATGTATGAAAGATTGTGGTTGGATCACAACACTTGTATAAAAGACTATGGTTTTATCACAACACTTGTTTGTCTTTGTGACTTGCATGGAAGACCATGATTGGATCATGGAGGAAAGGTTACGGCTAGGCTGTACTCTGGGAGTGACTGTAAGACTATGGTTGGATCATAGCATTCACGTAGGACTGGGCCCACTGATATGTATGGTATGTGTTATTTTGGGGAACTCGCTAAGCTTTGTGCTTACAGTTTTGTGGTTTAAACATTTTCAGGTACTTCTAGTTCCAAAGGGAAGGGCCCGATTGACTGCACAACATCCCCTGATGACTTTCCGCACCGATGGTTGTTATTTTACTTTGATGATTGTGATACATTTTACTATGACTGATTTTGGAAAAACATATTGTGTGAATTTGATGATTTAAAAATGAAAATTTTATTACTATTTTTTGGATGTTACAAGAGGTACACCTGATTTCACTCCCTTACAAAAATGCACAACTTCACTTCGTCAATTAGCATATGGCACCCCTCCTGATGCGTTGGACGAGAGTTTAAGGATGTCTTTTAGGACCGCACGAGATAGTCTACATTTTTTTTCAAATATGTGATTAGGATTTATGGTCCAAAATATTTACATAAGCCTACACGCAATGGCATCTTACAATTGCAAGCTCATCATGCTAGCGTACATTGCTTTCCTGGAATGATAGGAACTTTAGATTGTCAACATTTAGCATGGTAAAATTGGCATACCTCATACCATGGTCAATTTACCCGAGGTGATCATGGTCAACCGATGATCATACTTGAAGCGGGGCATCACAAGATATGTGAATTTGACATGATTTTTTGGTTCCCCCGGTTTGATTAACGACATCAACTTTCTTAATCGACCACATATATTTAACAACATATATGACGGTTCTGCACCAAATTCTTCATTTCAAGTGCATGGAACGCCATATAAGTATGGTTGTTATCTTGTTGATGAGATATATCTTGAGTATGTTGTGTTTGTTATAAATCATTTCCATGTCCACATGATTCTAGATGTAAGAAATTCAAGAAAGCTCAGAAAGCTCTTAAGAAATGTTGGTATATACTGAAAAAACCAACAATGTTTTTCCAGCGAGGGGAAACTAGAAGAAGTTATGTATGCATGTATCATATTACATAGTATGATTATTGAAGATAAAGAAAGAGTGATATGTTCGTATGACGAGCATGAAACCACCCCTGAGACATAACCAATAAAAGTTAGTGGCGGCGAGTACATGGATAGAAGAGCAGATATACATAGCACTGAAACATTTCACAATCTTTGTATGGACTTGGTGGAACACATTTACGGGATTCAACACATTAACCTCAATTTGGATCCCCCGGTTAACTCGGAAGATGAGTTCTCGGATAAAGACTTCATGTAGTATATTTTATTTTAATTTTTGTATTTATTTTTCTTATTTGATGTGTGTTTTTTTAAGTTTGCAGGTTTAATATTTCTAGTTTTTTTTTTCTAAGTGTTTAGGATTGTTTTTTAATGTCATGTTATGTTTTTTTTAAGTAAGACAGTGTAATATATTTTTTTTTCTATTTTGAAGTAATGACATGTTATGTTTTTTTATTACAAATGAAGTTTTTGTTTAAATTAAATTGTTAAAAAAATATGGTACACCTTGCAAAGAACCAAATTTTTGTGGTAAAGCTGACATGACACTTATGTTACAGTGAAAGAAGTGTGGTAAAAATAGCGGATAGACAACACTTCCTCCAACCTCACCCCTCTAATAATGAACACATGTCATTAGGAAGTCTACTCACTCTACGACCTCTATAGTTCTGTAATGAAAATTTATTTTGAGTGTCTAGGACTCATAATAGCAGTTCTGTAAAAGGTTGCGTACTTTTTGACATCGGGAACTATTTTATTTTGATTTTTCATTCTAAATTTTAATAATTTTGTATAAAGTACATTTGAATCTCAAAATTTCCAGAAAAGCTCTTCATGTTATTCCTAAGCTGAGATAAATTAAAATTAATTATTTGAGATCATTTAGATACATTTTTGATTAAATGAGTTCATGACCATTATTAAATCATATTTTTTAGCACTTTTGACAAATCTATGAAAACAAAATCCATGAACTAGATATCAATCACATGAAATCTGATCCAAAGCACATGCATGAAGTTAAAATGTGTTATTGGTAGTTTAGAAAAGATTAGATACAAAAGAATCAAAAGAAGAAGAAGAAAGTGTGAAAATCATCATTTTTGAGCTTGCATGTGCACTTTCTTTGATTTTAACTTAGGTTTGATCATTGATTCTCACCATTTTCATGACACACAACATGTTTTGGTGAGAATCAACAAAAATTAAGATTAAACAAAGATTCCAAGCAAGAACATGCTTTAGAAATCCAAAAATAGAAGAGAAAATGGCTAGAACTTGTGTAGAAATCAAGGGACTTTGTTTTTCATTACCTTAGCTTGACTTGAGCTTCAAAAATATCCAAAATCTTCACAAATTTCGTGGGTTGAAGGCTGATTTTCAGTGGGGGAGAAGGTGGGGTTTTAGAAAGAAGAAAAGAGAGAAAAGCGAGATTCTGTCTCTTTGGATATCTCATCTCGCTCATCATCTCTTTGGGGTTATACTCCACCAAAACTAGTCACCAAACTACAGGAATGTATCTAAACTCATGAAGAATCGAATGGCTAAATCTCTCCCACATATTTGGCTTCTAAGTTCGTCATTTGTAGAGAGAAGGAAGGGAGAAGTTTTTAGAGATAGAAGGAAGAGAGATGTGTATATTTGGGAAATAAGAGTGAAGTGAGAGAGGGGACAAATGATGTGGACGAAATTTTTGAGGGGAGGGGGATATATTTCAACTTTTTCTTGAATTTTATTATAATTATAAGGTTTGGAAATTTAGTTTTTATAAGATATAAGCTTTTATGGTATATTTTATAAAGTTTTATAAAATTTAGTTTCTTGATTTTTAAACAAGTAGATTGACATTATAAAATTTGTTCATAAATATTGTTTTCTAATTCATTATTTTGATAAATAAATTATCTTATATTTTATATTTAAAAAAAACATAAGCTTTATATTTCATATAATGAAATAAGGATTCATAAAATGATAATTCATGATTAGATGAATGTTTGAGTTATATTTTTGATTCATGATTCGAATTGTGATATATGAAAAATAATTGCAACTTGTAAGTAAATCATATCATGATTTACTAAGTTTGAGTTTGTAAGTTACTAAAATTAGTTAAGTACTTTATAAGTTCCAATTGGGTAATTAGAGTATTTGGAACTAGTTAATCTTTTGGAAATCATATTTAAATGAATTTTGGTATTTCAAACTATTGTAGGGTTTCATAACTCTTTTCCAATCATACATACTTATAAAGCTAGCATTTTTTCTTGAATTTCATGCATTTGAAACCCCCTTTTTTAACTTCCTCAAACCACATTCATTTGAAACCCCCTTTTTTAACTAATGCAACTCA
Source organism: Lactuca virosa (assembly GCF_052849685.1). Lineage (NCBI taxonomy): Eukaryota > Viridiplantae > Streptophyta > Magnoliopsida > Asterales > Asteraceae > Lactuca > Lactuca virosa. Next base: position 32,542,265 of record NC_136432.1, on the reverse strand, counting down.
AAAGTTTTATTAATTATGATTTAACACTCAAAAGTTTTATAACTTATATTATGTTTAATTAGCATTTAGTGAAAAGTTTACTATAAAAATGCCAATCTTTTGTGTCTTTTGTGTTATATAAAATCTTACATGTAAGAAGGATTTGAAGATATTGTGATTCAAAAGTTTTTTTATAGTTGAAGCATTCACGATCCAAATATGATGATTTGAAGAAATGGGTTATATCGCATCGATGGTAATTGTAATATGATTTTTTCTTTCAACCAAAACAAATGAAACTTTTCTATTCTTTATTTATATTCAGTTTCTCATTTAATCTTTATATGTGATTTGTGTGTATTACTCAATCTTGAATGTGACTCTCCAAACATCAATGTTTTGCTTGGAATATCTTTCTGATTCTTCTATTTCAAGAAAAATATTTTGATTGCAGGTTAGTGAAGAATGGTCATCAAGTTTCTATGGTTGAATGGTGTTAAATGAAGAAAGAAGATTCATAAAATGGATATAGGTTTTTTTGTTTGAGCAAAGTTGACGAATGTTAGTTTTTTATTTTGATTTAAATGTATGTTTATGTAACATCTTTATTTATATATTCAACCACCCAATGCTCTTATTTATTTTATTGTAGTTTTTCTATTTTGATTATGTTTATTTTCTATTATTTTTTTGTTGGGTTATCCTACACAACATATTTAAAAGACAGTATTTAAAAGATAATATAATTTTGAACATTTGATATGTAATTATGATAGACTTATCATGATATGTTTTTCATATGAAAGTAATTTATCCATATTACTACGACAAGAATTACATATGACATTTACGAAAATATATATATTATATGTGATTTGTTTAACATGTATATGTACCTATGTATGTTATAAATTTATAATTAAATATCTTTATGTTTAATAATTGAAGGGATTAAAATGATGCATCAAAACCAATTATTTAGACGAATATAATAATAATAATAATAATAATAATAATAATAATAATAAATATCCATTTCCAAGTACCGCATTCATTTGAAACTCACACTATAACTCAAGAGTTTTCTAATTTATGTATATTTATTAGTTACAACTCAAGAGTTTTTGACTTATGATTATTAATTAGTAATCACTAATAACTTTTTATTTTCCTTTCTTTTATAAGGTTGTAAAGTTTTGCTCATTAAAAACATTAATGTATTTGAAGAGATTTGTGATTTAAATATGAAGAGTTAATATAAATGTTATAATAAATGTTTTAGTGTTTTTATGTTATTAAAAGTTATAGTGTTTATTTTACATATTTTTTATTATTCGTTGTATATATAATTTTTTAATACAAATGTTATAATAAATGTTTTTCTATTTTTATGTTACTAAAAGTTGCAGTACCTATTTTTGTTCATACGTTTTGTTACCCGTTATATTATCATTCATTTGATAAATAATTTACACAATTTTAAACGGTTTATAAAATTATCAACTAATTGTATATATCACAATGACTTAAAAATTAAACTATAATGTTTAATAAAACTAATATGTTAACTATATGTTTGCTTTACTACTAACATTTTGTTTCAAAGTAGAAATATTAAATAATAATTTGGTAAAAGTTATTATTTTAACTATATAATTCTATTCTCGCGCAACGCGCGGGGATTCGCCTAGTTAGGAATAATGTTTGCAATTTGTCTTTGTTGGTTTATTGGCATTTCCATGTATGGATACCAAGATTCATGTGAAATTTGAAGAATCCAATATACTAGTCCTAGTTTTCAACTTTGACTTAAGTTCATACGAGACTCCGACCTAATTTTTACTGCTAGGTCAAGTGTATGATATATCTACATGAATGTATAAAGATTCTCGAGTCAAGGAATGACCCAAATTTGATAATCACTACAGTTAAAGTAGTTGTAGAATTCACATATCAATGTGTAATCTAAGTACATTATCCCTCGTTTCTAATTGTTTCCAAGTTTCTAGTAAGTCATGACTTAACTTCTAGCTACCAAGTCTGGCATGTGTCGTGCCTATACGTGCAACTAAGTTTAGTCATAGACACATCTAAGTTTTTATATAAATGTTCGGTTATAAACATAAATGACCATATTTTCTACTGTTATGGGTTTTTGTATAAATGTTCATTTATGAACATAGACACAACTAGGTTTTTGTATAAATGTTCAGTTATGAATATGTATGAACTTATATTGCATATATTGGTATTTGTATAAATGTTTATTCATGAACATGTATAGATACATCTGGGTTTGTGTATAAATATTCACTTACAAACATATACAAACATATGAATATATGCACATCTGGCTACTTATATAAATGTTCAGTTATGGACATACAATACCATAACTAATTTATGAATATTTGATAACTGTATATAATTGTTCATCAACGAATATTAATAGGCAACTTAATCATTTAATTTGATCTATTGGTTGAATATGCAGTTTTATGGTTGTATGAGTTTATGGTTCTATGTTGATCTCATATATATATATATATATATATATATATATATATATATATATATATATATATATATATATATATATATATATATATATATAAACGGCTGATTAGTGGTTAGAAGTTACATTTACCAAGTTAGTTAAATCGTTTATGCCCCCTGAGACCCCAATCTAAGAGGCTTCCATCTCTACTAAATGGGCTAGTCCCACATTGGCACACATACACACACACACACACATATATATATATATATATATATATATATATATATATATATACACACACATACAGACTTATCATCATTAGAATATTAAAACCTATAATTTTTATCATAATCATTATACTCGGGATGATCCTTATCAATGTATGATATGCCTTCATAGTTTCCGATGACTTCTTGTGTCGATGAAGATTTAATTCAACAATCAACATCAACAAAATTTGATAATTATTTGTTGATTTTTCAGTCTTACACATATTCTCATCGTTAGCAACATACTTACATTTCCATGGAGAAGTACTCATTTCCATAATTCTTGTGTTTGGTATCTACGTACGAAGTAACTATAACGGGGGATAAATTTCCTACTTGATTGCTATGAACACCAGATGAGACTGTTCTCCGACATAACGATTTCCCCCGACTAATCAGTTTCTAGTTGGTGTAGGATATCGATATATGACCGACTGGTCACTTAATCCTACTTCCAACAAGATTAACTACATACCAGGTCACAATATTTGGATGCAAAGTTGTAACAACATTAATAGAATATTTGACTTGTTATCAAGTATTTTCAAAACAAAGTTCGTTGCCGGACATTGAAAAAACAAACCAATAGGTTTTGTGTATAACCTTAACTTAGAAGCCAACAAGTTATCCATCCAATAAAAATTGATATCATAAGTTGATCAAAACTATAACATGTATAATCTAACATTATATCTAGCATAATGTCGTTGATTCACTCCCACGACGATCGAGTACAATAAGAGACTCTACAAACTGGTTAAATAAACTCATTTTGAATAAAGTAAGTGTGTACTTGAGGTTCTTGAGATAAAACCCATATATAGCAAATACAAAATGTAATTTGTCCGAAATATATAGTCCAAAATGCGTCGTCCAGAATTTCGGATAAAAGATTATGAGATGTTAAAATTCAAAATATATAATATATAAGATGTGAGATAAATGAAGCCCAAAATATATTAATGTAGATTTTGTATATCTCTATGTCACATCTCAACCGTTTTTTACATTTTAAAATAAGATCATTGAAATAAAATTACGGTCTACGATATTGTGATATTGTAGAGATATTTAGGTCAAATGTCGATGGTCTTTTTAGTTCGATCGTTTTGAAAAAGTTCAGATAATTTACTTTGATTATTTATAATGTTATGGTATTTTTATGATTAACACCGAAAAAACATGTGATTTCCTTTTGTAAAAATATATTTAAGTTGGGTTTATGTTATTTTATTAATAATCAAATATCAAAGGGAAAGAAAATGTAAAAGGGAGAGAGTAAATACTAAATAGTACAATATTATGACCTGTCCATGTCTTCTAAAACAACACCTCACCCTTCTTGTGGGAGATCTTTGTGGTTCTCCATCTTGCTGCCTTTTTCTCTTCTTTCCTTCAAGAAGATTCTTCATACATAAACCCAACCCACTCTTTAATTTCATCCTACTTTTAGTAAAGGGTTTTTTTTGTTATATATTCTTGTTTCCAAATTTCTTCTGTTCTCCTTGATTTCCTTCCACTCTTCGAATTTCATTCACAGGGTTCATCTTCCTTTCAATACGTATGAATTCTTGAAGGAAAATGAAGAAGGATGTGGATTATGAAATCCAAAGAAAAGAAAGAGCTTAGAAAAGGTAATAATTTTATTGTTTTTGTAATGGGGCTTTGATGCACCGACGTATCAGATGGAGTTGGATGGAACCAGTAATTGGAATAAAGGGATGCACGACAACTGTTTGATGAAATGCTTGGTTCTTTTGACAGGGAAAGAAGTAGCATTTGTTTGGTTTTTTTCATATTCTTACTTCAATTTCTTCAAGGGATTTTAAAGTTTCCCTTGGCGGTTTTTCTGTTCAACCATGGGGACCAAAATCAAAGGGGTTTTTAAAGGGTTCAAATTCATCTCTCAAATCTTTGGTAATCCCCCTCTCTGTTTCTATTTATGATGTCGAAATTAGGGTTCTTTATTGTCATCAAGATTGTGAATTTTGTTGAGTGTTTGATGTTGGATTTTGTGATATAGTTATGAAGGAGCGTGAAATGGAGATTGGGTACCCAACAGATGTTAAACATGTTGCTCATATTGGCTGGGATGGATCATCAGGCAGTGCTCCTTCTTGGGTAATTTGGTCACTTTACTTTTCTATCTCCTCTTTTTTCGTACTCAAATCTTTTTATATATGAAATCGATAAATATAATTTCTTTTTTGAAAAATTTCAGATGAATGAGTTCAAGACAGCTCCTGATTTTGCAGCGACTTCCATTGGAAATTCTGGTTCTGCTCTGTCTACCTGGTCTTCTCAAGGTATTTTAATGGTTTTTATTGGAAATTGATTATTGTGTATCATTATATTTAGTTATTGATTAGAAATCATCAATCATTAAATCGAAAATTTACAATAAAACACCATATTTTGAAGGAAAGTACAATTTTTTTATGAATTGTTTGCAATTCGAATATAATGATAATCCATTTGCAAGGAAAGATTATATGCAATAATTTGATTGGAAGAGTCGATATCTAATTTCTAATAATATACTATTAGATTTCATAATTTCAACTTCAAAAAATGAAATTTCTTATTGATAGTTTTAAGGAAAATTAATTTATTCCATAAATGAGAATATCAATTTAATTTTCAATTTATGGGCGTTTTTTTTTTTTTTTTTCTTTTGACATTTCTTGATTGAATTTAATAATCAAGACCTTTTTTGGTAGCAACAATCTAAATAAGCATGTAAAGTAGTAGGTTTTTTTGCTCGATCGGGGAAAAGGTTTGTTGAACAAAAAACGATGGGAATTTAAAGTATAAAGATTAAATAACTCAACTGTCGATACTATGTTTCTAAAAAAAGGAACTTTTAGCAAAAATTGTTTTAACTGGAATCACGAAATCAAATAAATGCTATCCTAAAATAAGATGTCTTGTCCCTTTTAAATATGTTACTTTCTATGTATTAAATGCTAAATATATACTTATAATACTTTTATATATACATATACCCATACATATATGTATATACACACCATGTGCGTGGGTAATTGGTTTGAATTTTGAAGAACATTAGCCTCTTAGGGGCAAACGTGGGCCATTTCACGGGTTTTGGACACTTTTCTTGAAATAAAGATAGATTTTGTCCCTTTTTTTGTCCATAAATAAACTAAGTTTCTTGTACCATTTGAAACATGACTTGTACCAATAAAAAAGTGACTTGTACTCTTTCGAAAGTTGGTTTTTACCAAAGATTCTTGGCTACCATAGATTGAAATTGATTTGGCTTTTTATGTCACAAGACCTTTTTGCTTTAAAAAATATGAACATATACACATGATATATGCAAACAATTTCTTGAAAGCAACAATTTATATTTGTTATTTCAAGTGAGCCAAAATTTAAGTTTTTTTATAAGTCCACATTATGTTTGTTGACCATTAAGACAATAGGATTTCGAATATGTATGATGTAATTTCGTTTTGAATACAACTCTACCCAAATCGTATAGCAGATACTAGCAATAAAGTTGAAAGTAAAAAAATATGTTAAGACTATGTTTCACATGTCATAGCTAGCTGATAAGCTAACTTATTTTTTGAGTTTTTTAGGTTGTAATATTTGGCACACGAAAAGGTTGCTTATAAGCTATCCTTTTTAAAAAGCTACTAGGGCTATCATTTCAACGAACTTCTTGAACTTTTTTAATGAAAAACTTAATCTATGCTCTTTTATGTCATTTTTAGTAGCTAGTAACTAGTTTTTCAATTAATCCACCAAACATAGTGTAGGTAAGTTTTATCTGATTTATTCTTATATTTGTGTAGATTTTGGAGAAGCAATGGGAAGACGGCCAACGGATGATACATTAAATGATATACCACCCGTAGACCTTCCAAATATACCAAAAAAACAAAGGCGTAGAAAGTCAAAGTCAACATGCTCTCCCAAATCATCATCATCATCAAAGTCATCTCGAGCTGCAAAGGCTAAGGCTAATATGGAGATCATGTAAACTGTTCCAATCATTTTATGACCAAAGTTTTTGAAAAGTGATGAGCATATGATGTGAGAACAAAGTTCAAAAAAAAAAAGTAGATGAAATATGAAGCATATGCAAAAGGGGGTGTTTTTTTTCTTGAAGGTGTGACATTAATTTGGTGGGAGATGCAACCTTTCTTGTTATTTTATTTTATTTATTGTTATTTAATTTTAAATTTTGTCCCCCTTTGGGAGTATACAACAAAGAATCAACATGTAAAAAGTAGATTCTTTGGTTGTGATGTTGGAATACTAATCTAGCTTTTCCAAATGATAACATGTTATTTGTTTGTATATATAATATTTTATCTTTTTTTGTTTTTTTTGGTTTATATATATATATATATATATATATATATATATATATATATATATATGTTTCTTTTGACATATGGTTTTACTTTATTTCATCTTCACATGAAAATAAATTGAAGTTGCGATCAAATTTCTAATTCTTCTTAAGGTTATATAATGTAGTATAAGAGTGTCAAAATTTCAAATGTCTTTTACAAATCGATTCACGATTTTCCTTTGATTTCATGGGAGATGAAGAATTTGTTTCATAAGACTTGACGGAGTGGTATTTGGCACATTAACATGCTTAGTCAGCTCATCAAACACCGCTTCAGGCGTGTTTGGCGAAGGCACGTCAGGCCGAGCTCTAGATACGGTAAATATAAAATGACACTAATGTTGCTGACGAAAATGGGTGGCAAAGATGATACCGTTAGCCCAGTCTAAGTATATACACTTTAAACAAGTTGTCGATCGGAAGTATTACCACTTACACGATTTATTACACTATTACAAGTTTGTATGAATAATATAAAGGAGTTTCTTGATGTGTTGTTTAGTATATAATAATGTGACATTAGATAATAGAATCGAATATTATAGTGACATGAGTTACATACGATAGCATGTGAAATAGCTTCTAGTTTTTAAAGTTGTAATAATCGGATAACGAGTTGATATGATTTTTTTTGCAAATATTATCATTTGGACTTTTAAGCAAATAATAAACAAAGTAGTAAAAAACCATATTATCGTGAGATAAATATGGATATCTTTAGAACGACTAGTGAATACTTTCTAAATTCTATTTTATTCATTATAAGATAAGACTTTAATCTTCATTTAAAAAGAAAAAACATATTTTCAAATATTTCCTTTCTAAATTCTATTTTTATTTATTATAAGATTTTAATCTTCATTTAAAAAAGACAAAATTTCATAATTGGTCCCTGTGGTTTGAAAAATATCTCATTTTGAGGACTTTCAAGGAAAACGTCACACCACTGGTCCTTGTGGTTTGCAAAATTATATGAAAGGTCCTCCTGCCATTAAATCTAACTTTTCAGCTGTTAGATTTTAATGAAAAAGACTATTTTGCCCTTGTACCAAATTTGCAATATACTACAATCCTCAAGGACCATTTGTGTAATTTTGTAAATTTGAAATTTTGTATAGATATAAATTATAAATATAAATTATATATATATATATATATATATATATATATATATATATATATATATATATATATATATATATATCAGATCTGAAGGTTGGAGACTTGGACTTAATGGATTAAGTTGAAAAAGATGCACTTTTGGTCCCTTTGATACTTAAAGGCTAGATCTTGGTGGTTTGAACCATTCTAATGGATAAAGTTGGAAACTTTATCCATTATGAAGCTTTTAGGATCCATAAAAATGTGATCTTGATCCTTTTATTCCTTCCTCGAAAGTGTCATGATGTCTTAATGGATTAATAAGTTAAGGTTTTGGCTTTTGGACCTTTTCCAGACATGGAAAGTCATAAAGGTCGAAACGTTATGACTTAGAATGATGTTGTGGGACTAGATCTAAGTGTTGGATGAAAGGGCTTAAGAGATTAAGCACTTAATGGAAAAGTGCTTTTTGGCCGAGTACGCTCGGCGTACCTTTAGGTATGCTGCGCGTACTTGGGAAGAGTCCCGTCCCAAGATGGTGAGTACGCCATGCGTACGAGTTGAGTACGCTAGGCGTACTCAGCCTGAAGTTTGACTTGTTGACGTTGACTTCTGTTGACTGTTGACTTTTTGACCAAGTTTGACCTTAGGTCAAACTTGAGGGTTTGGAGCTATTAATTAAGATTTATCTAGTTCTGGTATTAGTGGATTTGCGGGTGCAAGTAGTGTAGAGAAGGGTTCATGTCGTAGTGTTTCAGGGTTCTTCGATTCAGGTGAGTCTCCTCCTTGTGCTTGTGAGTCGAAGGCACCAATGCCAGCGCACAAAATTGTATATGTAAGATGCTAGCTGTCTTTGTGACTCTTACATATTTGTATGAGCATGTGTGGTAATATACAGATATGTGTGTTGACCAGCTCGATCTTGCTTGTTGTTACTGTGATATGTGAAACTGTGTACTAAGACTGCTGATAGTCTCCAAGGTTGCAAATAATCCACCGAACGTGTTGTTTTCCTACTGAGACTGCTGATAGTCTCCAAGGTTGCTGATAACCCCCCGACCGTGCTGTTTGCCCACTGGGACTGCTGATAGTCCCCAAGGTTGCTGATAACCATAGTTGTTTATTTGTGTTGTGTTGTGTGTGGTATTTTTGGGAACTCACTAAGCTTTGTTGTAACACCCATAAAAATCACAAGAAATTTAAACTTTTTAAAACAAACCCAATTTAACAAAATGTTTACATACATACTTTTCAAAACATTTTCAACATCAGAGTCTCCCAAAATCATGAGTCATAAACAAGAGGATGTGTACGGTCATGCCTTCGCCTTCCCGCGGTCATCCGAAGTACCTGAAACATAACCCAAAACTGTAAGCCAACGCTTAGTGAGATCCCCCAAAGTACCAAAAGACAAACAAATAACATATACAATAACAACATGTCGAGTCCAATCAACCATCGGGTTGGAATACCCCACGCCCAATCAACCATCGGGTTCAAATGCCAATATACTATGGGTCTAGTCAACCATCAGGTTGGAATACCCGAGGCCTAATCAACCATCGGGTTGGAAAGCCAATATATTATGGGTCCAGTCAACCATCAGGTTGTAATACCCCAAGCCCAATCAACCATCGGGTTGGAATGCCAATCTACAACGTGTCCTGTCATCCTCAGGATGGAATACCCTTGGGCCCAATCAAACATCGAGTTGGAATGCCCCCGGTCTGCTGGATCACACACATAGCAATAAATCCTCAACCACCAACAAATATGTGCACATATAACAGATAATCATATAAACAGTCTACAGACAGTCAGGCGGATCTACAGATCACTAAGCATAACATTATCCTATATACCAGGATACTGACTTAACATATCACTACAACACGATAACATACTATCACATAACAGGATATCAAATCCAAAGGGCCGGACGTGGTGCCTTCTACCTGCAAGTACAGTGAGGAAAACTAACCTCGCAAACTGGACAAAAGTTGATGAGGTCCCGAATCCGAATCTCAGCTCTCTAACCAACACCTATTCCAACCAAATGACCAATCTCCATCAAAATCCCAAATTATCCAAAATACCCTTAAGTTCAAACTTGGTAAAAGTCAAAGTCAAACTAGTCAAACCAACTAAGTCAAGAGAGTTAACCCAACCGAATCAACTCAGAGTGAGTACGCGGGGCGTACTTCGAAGGTATGTTAGGTGTAGCCGCATCCTCTCATGTTGACCACCATCAGAGTGGTTGACCTCGTACGTAGGGCGTACTCCCAGAAGCTTCAAAACTCAATAAGTGCTTAATGGATTAAGCACTCACGTCTATTTTTCAGATCTATGGCTAAAATACTCTCAAGAGTCATAATGTTTCCAACTTTATGACTTTGCATGCCCATTAAGTGCTTATTTCAACTTCTGAATCCATTAAGAACTTGTAAATGATGCATGGGGCAAAACTAACCACTTGGGATCCATTTTTATGACTCAAGACCCTTCCAAGGGTCTGAAAGGATAACTTAATGGTTCAAGAACATGCTATGTTCATGAATCATCATTTTGGGACCAAAAGGTGTCTTTAAAGAACAAAACTCTAGATATACAAGGAGTGGTAAAGATGCAAGCTTTATACCTTTAAGATGATGCAAACCAAGTAAAAATCCCAAATCAAAAATGCTCTCCACTCCAAGATCTTCTCACCACCTTCTTCTCTCTTTAAAACCACTCCAAAAACTCACTTTAGGGCTCAGAATTGCTCTCACTTGCTCTAGGGTTGCCTGAAGGTCGAAAACACAGAAGGAGGCTAGGTAAGAAGAGGGTTTGTGTCCATAAAGATGCTTAAATATGAGTCAAAGCCCTAAAATTAGGTTTTGCATGCCACCCTCGTACGCCCATCGTACTAAGGCATGCCTTAGTACGCTTAGCATACACACACATGCATGGCGTACTCAAAACTCCAATTTTTACCAAGTTGCCACTATGGGACCTTTTCAAACTTTCATTACACTTAGGGATCAACAATGCAATATAATTCATTTATATGATCAATTTGTTGGATATAGTGTCTAAGTCCATAACTATATTTGGTATGTACTTGACCCGACCCGACATGGTCCATTTGGGTTTCATGGCATTGCAACACTTGGATAGACAAAAATGAGAAAAAGGACACTTAAGGTTTATTAATATATTATAAGTTCTAATATATTAATAATATTATTTAATTAGTATTGGTCAAGAATTGATTTAGAATTAATTTGGTGATCAAAAGGAGACTAATTAAATATATGGGGTTGATTGTGTAAATCATCCATTCATATATAGTGGGCTAATGATCCATGGTTTATGGAGTTGGGCTAAAACCCATAAGGTGCTCCATGGATAGTACATGGGGTTATAAACCCATGGATCATGGGAAATGAAAAGCCATGTCAATTAGGGTTTACATGGTGTAACCCTAATTGTGACACAACTATAAAAGGACCCCATAAGCTTCTAAAATCGGAACTAGGTGTAAGAACTAGAGGGCAAACCGATTTTGTGTCATAGTAAACTGCTATCAAGTTATTCCAAGTATTGTGGTGTTGTGTGAAGCATTTGAGGCATCACAATTGGGGTGCTAGGCTCACAAAGTCATCAAGGAATCCAAGCTACTAAAAGGTATGTTATTCTACTTGATTTTTTGTATTACAAGTTCCCCATAACATACTAGTTAGGATGTAAACCTTGGAAAATCAAATTTGCATGTATATTAGAGAAAACATAGATCCAAGGTTTCTAGGGTTGCATGTACACCATAGGAGTGTTAGAATGCTCAAAACCCATCAGTGGTATCAGAGCCTAGGCTTGTTTTCTGTATACTTGATGCAAACGGCTTGAAAAAGTCGAAAATTGTTCACTGTTCGTATGAACTCGCCGAGTCCATGGGGGGACTCGACGTGTCCATGAGTAAATTCATCCTACTCGTCGAGTAGGTTCATGCACTCGACGAGTAGAAGGCCCTGTGAGCAGATTTTCGAGTTTTGCTGCTGGAAATTGACTAGAATCATTACCCTAAACTGTTTTGGACTTATAAAATTTGTTTTTTTGAAGTGGTAATGATTATGCTAATCCATTTTCAATGGTTATTATCAAATTTCAAGTTTTATATGTGTTAATATGATTCTTGAAATTGCTTGATATGAATGTTTATACTTATGAGTTTTAGAAGATCATAGGAATTATGTGTAACTTGCTTGTTAGTATGATTCTTGATCTTAATGCCTAATGATGGAGTCCATAACTTGTCCTCAAGTTATGGATAACCAAAAGTCACTTCTTTAAAAGCGTCATTAAAGAATAAGAGTTTACATAAAATGAAGAGTCTTCATTTTAATGGACCATTAAACTCATAAGTTATGAAATGAAAAGTGTTGAATAGTTTCAATACTTGCCCTCAAGTTTTGGAATTTTTAAAGTCTTACACCCTAATACTTTAATTTCCAAATTGAACCTTAGAGTTTTAAAAAGTTTAAAATTCAACCCTTATACTATTATTATATTAAAAGTTTAAATATATAGGTATGTATAAGAATAAGTCAGTCTTACCATTAGTAGGCCTCATTCACGAAGCCGATCTATAAGGGGGGTATAAGGCTGTTGCCTATAAAATGGCAGCTTAATGGGTGTCCACTCTCACCCACCGCTTCCTTGACTGGTGGAGGGTCGTTAGCCGAACGGGTAGGATAGGACCTTAATGGTCATTAAAAGTATAATGAAATTATAAAGTAACTATACTTTAATAATTCCTAATCTTAGTTACTTTAGGAAAAATGTGAAATATGTGATAACCCATGAAATTACACTTTGTACCTTACCAAGTCGTTAGTGGAGCGCGTGTGGTTAACCGGCACACTAACAAGGACTAGTAAGAGTGGCAAAGGGTAACTTAATTTTATCATAGATCGGTGGAGCGCGTGTGGTTAACCGGCACATCGATTAGGTGATAAAAGTTAAGGGTACCAAGTCAATTTGCATGGTTATTCACACCTTGTTTGTGATCCTCGGCATCCCAGTCACAAACTTGAGAGGGCACAATCGAGATTCAAACATGCCATTGAAAGTTCAATGTATCTCAAAAGATATAGGAATTTCCAATCCAATAAAACTTAATAATCTATTTCGTTTTTGTGGTGGAAATTGGTAAATCGTCATTTACCTACCTTCAAATATTTTTATAGCTTGGATTACGGCATCCCTCTTCCAACTATAAATAGTTTGTTGGGTCCTAGCCTTAATATTTCATTTGGGTGACTTATTAAGGACTCTTTATCTAATAAAACTTGTCTTTCTTTCTTTTCATATGTCTTCCAACACTGCTACTGGCTCAAACCCTACATGCTCCTTTTCCATAATGAACTTGTGTGGGAAAGTCACTTTTGATGGTTCCAATTTCAATGAATGGATTAGGAACATCAGAATGATTACTCGCTATGAGGGCAAAGAGTATGTCCTCGATAAGGAGCTAAAGGTTATCGATGAGTCGACTGGTACTCCTCAGGAGATTGCTGAGTACACTACCCATGAGAAAGATGCCACTAAGGTGTCTTGCATCATGTTGGCCACAATGACAGCAGAACTCCAGAAATCCTATGAAGATTTCTACCCTTTTGAGATGCATTAGGATCTGATGGATAGGTACCATCAGAGTGCTCGTCAGGAGAGGTATGAAATCATTTCCTCCATGATAACATCTAGAATGAAGGAGGGAGAATCCCTCATCGGTCACTTGCAGAAAATGCAAAGGTTCGTGGACCGGTTATTGAAGCTTAATATGGACTTCCCTGAGGACATGGCGATTGACATCATTCTCCATTCCTTACCTCCAAGTTATGATCAGTTTCGTATGACCTATCATATGAACAAGGAGGAAGTCACACTAAGTAAGCTTCAAGGACTTTTAAGGACCGCTGAAAGTGGTCTTAAAAGTAAATCAACTGTTACTCCTACTCCTACTACTGCTCCTGTCCTGGCAATTGGGCATGGAAATGGGAAGAATAGGAAGACCCCTTCGAAGGGTACCAAGGGAAAGTCTCTTGATGGCTCCTCTTCAAGTAGAACCAAGAAAGGTTCCATTCCTCCTTCTTCAAACCCAAAGGAAGCACAATGCTTCTACTGCCAGGAAAAGGGGCACTGGAAGCGAAGCTGCCCCAAATACTTGCAGGATGTAAAGGATGGGAAAGTTAAACCCACCTATGCAGGTATTTACACTATATTGTCTAATAACTCATTGCATACTAACTCTTGGGTGCTTGATACAAGTTGTGGTATTCAGATTTGTACTGATTTGCAGGGCCTAAGAAGAAGTGAGAAAGTGGAGCACGGGAATATAAACTTAATCATGGGGAATAGGAAAGCATCACCTGTTACCAAGATAGGAGTTTACTCTTTATTTCTTAATAATGGCTTAATGTTAGATTTAAATAAATGTTGTTACTCGTGTGAAATGGTGAGAAATATTATTTCCTTTCATGGCTTGTACAAAGAAGGGTTTACTTTTTCATTTGACAATGATAATGGTGCTATTAATGTTTATTATAATGATGTATTTTACTTTAAAGCATTACCTTGTGATGGTGTATATGAAGCTGTGAATGTTGTAGATAACCTAGGAAATAATGTGTTGTGTATTGATTCTTCAAATATTTCAGACAAAGCATACTTGTGGCATTATCGTCTTGGACATGTTAACAAGAAGTGCATAGGCCAACTCCAAAAGGATGGAGTTTTGAAATCATTTGACCTAAAGTCGGATGATAGCTGCGAGTCTTGTTTACTTGGAAAAATGACAAAGTCACCATTCACTGGTACTTGTGAGAGGGGTGAGGGTTTGTTGGACCTCATACACACTGATGTGTGTGGACCCTTCAAAACTGCCACAAGGGATGCTAATCGCTATTATGTGACTTTTACTGATGATTATAGTAGATATGGATATATCTACTTAATCAAGCATAAGTCAGAAACCTTTGAAAAGTTCAAAGAGTTTAAGCAGGAAGTGGAGAATCAACTGGGCAGGAACATCAAGATGCTCCGATCCGATTGGGGAGGAGAGTATCTTAGTATCGAGTTCCTTGACTATCTTAAGGAATGTGAGATTGTCTCACAATTGACACCTCCTAGGACACCACAGCTGAATGGTGTGGCTGAGAGGCGCAATCGAACCTTCTTGGACATGGTTCGTTCCATGATGAGTCGAGCTTCGTCACCAATCTCATTATGGGGGTATGCCTTATAGACTGCCGCCCATATCCTGAATCTAGTCCCTACTAAAAAGGTTGCCAAAACACCTCATGAGATGTGGACTGGGAAAGTTCCCAATTTGGACCACATCAAGATTTGGGGTTGCGAGGCCTTCGTGAGGCGTGAGTCTCATGATAAGCTCGAATATCGAAGTGAGAGGTGTATTTTCATCGGCTACCCACAAAGATCCTTTGGTTACCTCTTCTATAGACCTAGTGAGAATGTGGTCTTTGTAGCTAGAAGAGGCGTCTTTCGTGAGAGAGAGTTCATAAGCCAAGGAAACAGTAGGAGGCAAATTGACCTTGAAGAAATTCAAGAGTCAATGGCGAAGGAACCTCAAACCCGAGCAATCAACCTGAGGAGGAAACTCCTGTTGATCCGACTGACGATCCCATACCTCTGAGGCATTCCACAAGAGTTAGGAATGCACCTGAGCATTACTATGGTTTCCATATTACTG
The DNA here is from genome assembly GCF_052849685.1 of Lactuca virosa. NCBI lineage: Eukaryota > Viridiplantae > Streptophyta > Magnoliopsida > Asterales > Asteraceae > Lactuca > Lactuca virosa. The sequence goes on along the minus strand of NC_136432.1, from coordinate 32,526,282 downwards.
CGGAAGGTGATACGCTTATCAGTGATAACACACTGGTAAGTCTGGATGAACCTAACAGCTACACGGAAGCCATGTCAGGCCCTGAGGCTGCTAAATGGAAAGAGGCTATGGACAGCGAGATACAATCCATGTATGAAAATCAAGTTTGGAACTTGGTTGACAATGTACCAGGTCGTAAGATAGTCGGGTGAAAATGGATCTTCAAGAAGAAGACCGACATGGACGGTAATGTACACACGTATAAGGCGCGACTGGTTCCAAAGGGCTTTTCTCAAACTTCGGGAGTTTATTATGATGAGACCTTTTCACCATTAGCAAAGATTAAGTCTATTAGGGTTATGTTAGCCATTGCTGCATTTCATGACTATGAAATATGGCAAATGGATGTCAAAACCGGTTTCCTTAATGGAAAGTTAGCTGAGGATGTTTACATGAATCAGCCAGAGGGTTTTGTCAGTACAGAGTACCCTAATAAGGTGTGTAAGCTTGAGAAATCCATCTATGGATTGAAACAAGCACCTCACAGATGGAATCTTTGCTTCGATGAGAAAGTCAAAGAGTTTAGCTTTTCGAGGAGCGAGGATGAGTCCTGTGTATATGTTAGGGCTAGTGGGAGTATAGTTAGTTTTTTGGTGTTGTATGTGGATGGCATACTACTCATAGGAAATGACATCCCAACCTTGCAGGAGGTTAAGTCTTGGCTTGGGAAGTGTTTCGCTATAAAGGACCTTGGGGAAGCTGCCTATATCCTAGGGATAAGGATATTGAGAGACAGGAGTAAGAGACTAATTGGACTTAGTCAGAGTACTTACTTGGATAAGGTGCTGAAGAGGTTCAGTATGCAGAATTCCAAGAAAGGGGAATTACCGATCCAGAGTAACGCCAAACTGAGTAAGACTCAGAGTCCGAGTACAGAGGCTGAGATAGATGAGATGAGTCATGTAACAAATGCTTCCGCTGTGGGCTCAATCATGTATGCTATGACTTGTAATCGCCCTGATGTGGCCTTTGCCTTGAGCATGGTCAGTAGATATCAAGGGAACCCTGGCAAGGCTCACTAAACTGCTGTAAAGAACATTCTCAAGTATCTGCGAAGGACTAAGGACTGGGTCCTTACCCTTGGTGTCAGTGATGACTTGAGAGTGGTAGGGTATAGCGATGCTAGCTTTCAGACTGATAAAGATAATTTCCGCTCTCAATCAGGCTCGGTCTTTATCCTAAATAGAGGAGCAATTACTTGGAAAAGTTCCAAGCAGGAGACGGTAGCTGATTCAACTTGCGAATCAGAGTATATAGCAGCAAGCGAGGCATCAAAAGAGGCGATATGGCTAAAGAACTTCATTGGAGACCTTGGAGTTGTACCAGCTATAAAAGAGCCAATGGAAATTTTCTGTGACAGAGAAAGTGTAGTTGCTTTAGCTAAGGAACCAAGGGATCACGGGAGATCCAGACACATTGACAGAAAATACCATTTCATTAGACATCGAATAGAAGAAGGACTCCTCGTGGCAAAGAGGTTATCATCAGATGAGAACCCAGCAGATCCCCTCACGAAGGGACCGAGTAGGGTTAAGCATTTTCAGCATGCGAGGCGCATCAGGCTGAAGGATGATATTAGTTTTAATAATTAGATAGTTTTGAAACTTGTAAAATGTAATTGACATTTGATGATTAAATAAAAGTTTTTGTTTATTTATGAGTAAAGTGTTACTATCTTATGATTAATCGTTTACTATTGTTTCAACTTTGCATGTTTTGACTTCCAGAATAATTATATTATTCAAACTCTCCACAGTCAGTCATACTTTGGAAGTAGGTATTGAATTAAGACTGTCATGAATTGGGTTTGTAGATTGTCTAAGGTGTATTAGACATAGCAATGGTTGCTGCAACATTCATGAGTGCTCATAAGACCTGAGTATTGGACTCAACCCACGCTCACTTGTATCACTTCATGGAATTTATCTCGAGTGATCGTGAGACGGTAATATCATATAAATCTTCAAACGTAGAGATATGAGTTGTTGACTATGAGTTGGTTATACATTGATTGTACGAAAACTCATTGGTAACTCGATGCTATAAAACATGCTTTTGTGCATAATTCAATAAGTAGTCAGTACAAGCATATGAGTCGAAGTTTATCTGTTCCTTATAGGATTAGAAGCGATATCTAGGCCCCTCGATGATTTTGTTTTGACCTATGTACCGGGCCCGGTCAGAACCTAATTGATGTGTTCAATTTAGTTCTATGTCAGACAGATCAGAGATCGAGAAACAAATGCTGGACAATAAGTAAGATCATGTTCCATGTATATGTCCGGCTGATATCTTGACAGCAGAGGATTATATGATCACTTATCTTAAATGGTGTATCATCATCATCTCAGTTCCGAGAGACTTTGAAAGAGCTACGATTGCTAGTCGGATTCTGAAGTCATATCTGCAACTATAGTTATTAGACTTATCCAAGTGGGAGACTGTTGGATATAGTGTCTAAGTCCATAACTATATTTGGTATGTACTTGACCCGACCCGGCATGGTCTATTTGGGTTGCATGACATTGCAACACTTGGATAGACAAAAATGAGAAAAAGGACACTTAAGGTTTATTAATATATTATAAGTTCTAATATATTAATAATATTATTTAATTAGTATTAGTCAAGAATTAATTTAGAATTAATTTGGTGATAAAAAGGAGACTAATTAAATATATGGGGTTGATTGTGTAAATCATCCATTCATATATAGTGGGCTAATGATCCATGGTTTATGGAGTTAGGCTAAAACCCATAAGGTGCTCTATGGATAGTCCATGGGGTTATAAACCCATGGATCATGGGAAATGAAAAGCCATGTCAATTAGGGTTTACATGGTGTAACCCTAATTGTGACACAACTATAAAAGGACCCCATAAGCTTCTAAAATCGGCACTAGGTGTAAGAACTAGAGGGAAAGCTGATTTTGTGTCATAGTAAACTTCTCTCAAGTTATTCCAAGTATTGTGGTGTTGTGTGAAGCATTTGAGGCATCACATTTGGGGTGCTAGGCTCACAAAGTCATCAAGGAATCCAAGCTACTAAAAGGTATGTTATTCTACTTGATTTTTTGATTTACAAGTTCCCCATAACATACTAGTTAGGATGTAAACCTTGGAAATCAAATTTGCATGTATATTAGAGAAAACATAGTTCCAAGGTTTCTAGGGTTGCATGTACACCATAGGAGTGTTAGAATGCTCAAAACCCATCACAATTTATAAGTACCGTATCATCGGGATGTTACATTTATTCTTACGATTTGTGGTTTAAATGTTTCAGGTCTTCTTATAATAAAGGAGGGGCACAGCTCGATTGCATCGCATCAATGTGGGCTTGTGTTCATGATAAATTTTAAATGATACTATAATAAATGTTTTAAGATATTGTAATTGTGATTTGAATAAACACTTAAAGTTTTGATTGAAATTTTGGGTTGAAATTTTGGGCATTACATATTCTACACAATATTTTGTCTCTATCTATAATCTCTTAGGTATCCACAAATACCTTTCTCATCATCTACTCATACATACATACTTTAGGTATAGTTACATGCTCTGCTACATGTTTCTAACATATACCTCATAAATACTCTAATTATACGTACATGCTCTGTTACATGTTCTTACATCTATATTCTTCATCTATCTTTATCTCATTACTTGGGGCATTCACTTAGTACCCCAAGATCCAACATACCTTTATATATATATATATATATATATATATATATATATATATAATATAATATAATATAATATAATATAATATAATATAATATAATATAAACATACATAATCTAAACAGAGAGTAGGAGTAATAACTCATCTTATCAGTTAGTGAAGAACAACTATCTCATTTTCCTCTACTCTGTCATTTATGCATTCTGGATCCATCTTCTTTTCTCTTAGGCCTAATCATACACATATATAAGCCTCTTAATACCTGTCTTAGCCTATTAAGAGCTTTTGACTATTTAAGTCAAAATAACCACTTAACTGATCACCATTCTAACTTTTCATTCTCTATCTCTTAATATACTCCAATCAATGAATTAAGCACCCTATAATACCTAATTTGTTATAATTTACTCTATTGCATCATTCACACAATCACTAGTTAGGGTTTCAAACCTAACTCTCATTGGATTGATCCCATTTATGGGAATTACATACGAAGCTTGTTCAAGGTTTCTAAAAACATGATTAACACTACTGACAAGCTTTCTTAACATAATCTAACATAACTATCTCAAATCATCAAAACACCATTAAAACCATAACTAGCTTAAAAATGGTTAGAATGATTACCTCTTGAACTTTTGACATCCAATCCAAGCTATAAACACCCTTGATAGCCTCTTGATTGACTCCCATATTAATAATCGCTGGAGCTCAGCTCCAAATTTCTTCGGGGTGTTATATGACGAGAATGAGGGATTAATAGCCTTTAAGCTGTTGCAAGACCGCGTCGTGACCGGTATCTCTACCGCGTCGTGGTGGCCAGTTGACATGTGGTAAACGACAACCACTTGGTTGCCACACTGTAGTGATAGAGGGGCTGTCACGTTATGATAAACTAGATTGTTAAAAAAATTTCGTTTTGTTCAATTCATTTCATGAACTTTCAATATTAGACAACCAGATAGCTCTAATACCACTAATGATTTTTATAGGTTAGCACCAAAAGGATGATGTATCTAATGGCTTATACCCAAACCCTAAAACTAGAAGACAAGAGGAGAGATGAGAGAATGAATTTCAACTAGAGTATCTCCTTGGAAAAGGTATGAATAAAATTAGGCCTCCTAGGGGTCTGATTCATAGTGTGGATGTCATAAGGGAAACTGTAGATTTGAATTTAAAATAATAATATTTTATCTATTCAAATATGGTATCCTTATCAGCTTTAGGAATATTCCAGAAACCCTAGAATCATTCCCAAATTTCGTCCATCACCTATGGGTTCTAGAATGTTCATTCCTTGTTCAACTTAGAACAATTACAATTCAACCATTGGACCTTTAATTGATTCTGATTAATCCCGAATTAATTCCAGATTAATTCTGATTAATAATTAATCAATTCTTATTGATTTCACATTAATTATTCATCATATAAATTAACAAATTAATTATTTAACTATTGATCTCATATTAATTTATTAATCACATAATAAATTAACAAATCAACTATCTATTTCCAATTAATATATTAATCATATAATATATTAAATTTTTTTATTACAATTTATTAATCATATAATAAACTAATAAATTTATCCTCTCTCTACTAATGTCATTCTAACCAAGTTCTAGTTATGAGGGTAACCCAAAAAGGACTTTGCTTCTAATTACAAGAATATACCAATTTAGTTATTAGATTAGACACCTTAATCCAACAATCTTCCACTTGGTTAAGTCTGTAACTACAATTGCAAGTATAACCTTGACCTAAACAGCAAAGTGTGATTTCCAAAGCCATTGCCGAACTCTGATTCAAATTAAACATTGGCCCTAAGATAAGTGATCAACTATTGAACATATCAATTCTCGATTTCCTGATTTATGATGACTGATTTCAGACTACTAATTGAACATATCAATTTAGTCTGGGCTCAGCCAAGCACTTTAGATGTTGGAAGCAAATCATCGAGGGGCCCAAGGATATTACCTTTTATATTAAGGCAAAAGGAACGAATAAACTTTGACTACATAACTGTAAACTTTACTTATGAAATCATACATGATACTACGTTTTATAAGATCATGTTACTGATGCATTTACGCAACACCAATACACAACCGAATTGTAAATTACAACTTATGTATCTCCGTTTGAAGAGTAGAAGATATTATCGTCTTAGAATTACTCGTGATAAAATCCATGAAGTAATCTCTAAGTGTGGGTTTATCCATTTTTTAAAATCTCTATTTCTATGTACTCATGAATATTATAGCAATCCCATATAATGTTCAATCTCTATGGACAATCTACAATTGATTCATGACAATCTTGATACACTACTTACTTCCCAAAGTATGAGCGACTGTGGAATTTGGAATAATAAAATTATTCAGGAAGTATAACATGCAAATTGAAACATAATTATAAACTAATTAACTATGGTATCATACCTATTGAATATAAATAAATCTCTATTATTTAATCACCATAAGTATTACAAATTTATTCATTGTATAGTGTTTCGAGTAATCAACTAACCACTTGAATTAAATAACATCAGTCATGGCATGTTATGAGCACGCACACTATGCCTCTCTATGGCCTTCCTTTGTGAACATATCGACTGGACATTACTCCAATGATGCTCATTTCATAATTTCAAATTCTTATTGTTATCTAAGAAGTAGTGGAATTTCATCTTCACATGCATTCACCTTCTGTGATGTCGAGGTTCTAAAGTCACAGAGACTGAGCCTTCGATATTATAGAATGTTACATAAGAACTTGTTATAAGAAACAATTCTATGGTTACGAAGTCTTAAATTCAAGGTACACTCCTTGAATACTTCTCTTGCATTAATGTTTCCAATTCACATGTAAATTCTATAAATATCTCCAAATTATGGCAACATTTCCATATTTCCATATGACCACCAATTCTGACTAAGAATCATCTCAATCCACAACGTGTCAGTATGGTCTGTCCTAATAATATCATACTCCTAACTGTCTACAAGCAACCATTATTCAGTAAACCTCATAATGTTCTTGACAGTTGTTTAACAACTTTAGCCTCATGAAATTTTAATTCTTTTCACACAATGATAAAGGCATTTGAAAAAAATTAAAATAAGCGAATATGATAGAATATGTGATCAATCCTATATCTGAAGCATATGGGACTCGACTCATTACGTCCTACACAAGGATTTGATATCTGTTCAATCTCATGCTATAATATTTCTATATATCGAATCTCCTATGTCGAAACATTTCAACATGTTATTCATATATGTTTTTGAATATGTTTCATAAAATATACAATTTAGAACTTTTAGATTCAAAATGGAGTATCACTGCCCTCTCCCTTAAGTCCACTATAGCTAAACATTTTCCAAACTTTTCAATTTGCAAAAATAGAGACATTATTCCCTTCGAACAATATTGTCAACATGCAATACCAACATGACAATTATGTTCCCACTAGCTTTGACATGTACCCATAAATCAACCGGACTTCAAAAAATAATACCCTTTGACTTTCATACAGAAGTGTAGATTTTTTTTACGCGATGCTTCGATAAGTCTTTAACTAGACTTCTTAAGATTATACACCTTAGTTGGATATAGAGAAAGAGAGAGAGAGAGAGTGAGAGAGAGAGAGAGAGAGTGTGTTTGTGTGTGTATGTTTAAACCCTTTCAAGACCGATGGATGTATCTCTTGAAAGTTTAAAAAATTCTTTGACATTCCTCACAATTTGAAACATGATGAGGGATTCCATAATCATATTGTGAATCTGAGAATTCAATTAACACAACCAACATCCGTATTGATCTTTATCAGATCTTTAAAATCTATCAACGAAAGTATTTCCTCATAATCATTTTCATGAATTAGAGTGAAACTTTTGCCACTTAGATTTCAAGGTGCATACATTAACATCCATGTGAATCTATCATTTCCAACCTATAGTCACAAGACAAGGTTTACGATAAACTAAATTCAAATTCAGCTTTCCTTCATGGACTGAACTTCATTATTCTTGATCACTTGCCTTTTGGCAGCTCAATTCTTACCAGTGCTTCCGTATTGTTAGAAACTCACCCATATTGATTAGTGTACTCTCATTGACCAACACACTTTACTTTCACATTTGAATGAAAAAACACAGAAATAAAAAGCATTGCCAACTTAACTAAAATACACAAAAATAATAATATGTCAACTGAAACACAACATGTTTTCAACCTCAGGTTGTTTGCTAGTGATAACTAAAAGGATAATTTTCGGTTGACCCCCATTGACTTCCTTACATATAAGTTTCTTTCTCAAGGAACATTCCTTGACGAACTAAAAACAAATATTCAAAAGTCCGTGTAGATTCCCGACAAGAAAAACTTTATAGAATTGGTCTCAGTTCATATGTTGTTTCTCGATTAACAAAAACATCACATCTCCAATTCTAAATATGCTAGAGTAAGAAAACATTATTACTCCACATAATATGAGGTGTTATCAACCTTCTTAGTTTGAAATGAGTTTCAAGATATGATTCATAATTACTAGAGCATGGCTCTAAAACTTGATTGGAACAAAGTATGACCCATCTATGATTGAATCATTTCCAACAATGTTAAATTACTCTTCTTAGTCATACAATTGCACTAAGATGTTCTTTGAGGAAAAATTGTGATACAATTCCATAGTTACCAAGATGATCATAAAACATGATACTAAAGTACTCTCCTTTATTTTCAGATTGGAGAATATTTTATCTTTCTGCCTAATAGATTCTTCTATTCGTTCTGCTACTCTTTGAACCTTTTCCAAAGTATTATAATTATGCTTAATCTTATAAACATAATCATATTTAATGAAGCATCAGTAAATCATGACGAATAGAGTTATCGTCCTTTGTGGTAGATCTGAAGAGTCCATATCAACATGTACTAGATCCATTAGTCCTTCACTTGTATCACATAAACATGTGAACAATGAATCAATCATACTTTTCCAATGAACAAGATTCCCATGCATCATGCAATTCGAATTGTATGACTCCAAGTTTCTATTCGATTGAAACTTAGTGATGAGATTTCTTTTCACTTGGTCAAATCTAACAGTACCATAAGCGCGATATCATAAGAATCAATTCCACAATTAATATTGTTATGATTAGAAACATAATCAACACACTTATCAGTGTCATTGAAAGGAAATATAAATAAGGCAACTTCATAAACCGAAACTTCATTTTATTGCTAAAATGAAAATTGGAACTTGTCCTTACAATACATAAAATGAAAAACTATATTTCTAGACATCTCTGAAGAGTAATAGCAATCTATTAAAACTATCCTAACTCTTTAGTAGTAGCTCTAAATTCTAACCATCGAACCATGCAAAAAAAGTCCATTTCTCACAATCAAATTTAGATCACTTTTGCTTAAGCTTGCTTCTTTCTTTTAGATCTTGCAATGCGATCATCACATAATGTATTAAGAGTCTATGAATAGAAACTTATAATAGAGTTAGATAATGGTTGCACCTGAAGTAGTTTCACACGAATTGACTTTACCATCTTCAAGATCCTTCGGGTATTTTGGGCAGCTTCGCTTCCAATGTCCCTTCAAATGACAGTAGAAACAAATGAAGTCATTGGGGTCAACATTGGGAATGATCTTAGAATCAACCTTTCTCTTTACCATTCAATCAAACGATTTGACCTTAGCCAATCTCTTTCGATTGGGAAGAGAAACCTTTTCTTGATCACAAATTTTACCATTGTCAATGTCCATGGAAACCTTAGGATTAGACCCTATAAACATTTTTTCTTTAGTTGTATTCTTAAGCATTTCTGCTTCAGCAACTATCAACATCTGGGTTAGATCAGTTAGGGTCACATCGAGATTCCTCATATGAAAGTTTTCAACGAACTGACCATATGACGTAGGAAGCGAGATAAGAACCAAATCAATGGCTTGTTTCTTCGGGAATACAACACCCATTCTTTCCAATTTTTCAATGTAGGATTTCATTTTCATAACATGCCCACACACAAAATTTCCATCTTTATGTTTACATGCCAATAGGGTTTGCGTAGTTTCATATCTTTCAACTTGAAGACAACGTGAAGATGGGAGAGTCATAGGAGGAGGAGGAGGAGGAGGTGGAAGAGTTAAAGAAGGACGATGTCCAATTCCACCATTACCCAAAGAAGGGATGGCACTTTCACCTTGATCAGAATATGGAAGACCATCTCCAAAAGAACGAGGTAGACTATTTTTGTCTTGATTCGACATCTAAAAATATGGAAATAAAAAATTCAAGTTAGTTGATTTTAATCCTTAATTATTAACCCAAAATATAAATTAAGACTAGGATCCATATTTTCATTCCATAATAGGAAGAGGGATGTCGTAATATTTTAGGTAGGTAGAAACATTTCACCAATTTCGATCACATAAAACTCCTAGATCTTTTGAGATTTTCATTGAAACATCAGTGAGATGTTTAATCTTGAATTATGCTCTTACCAATTGTGATTGGGATGCCAAGGATCACAATTAAGATGTGAATAACCATGCAAACCAGCTCAAACACCCTCGATCGATTTATAATCTTCCATTGATGTGTCGGTTAACCTCACACGCTTCATCAAAATTTATAAACACTAGTTGTTTCATAGTTTCATCTTTATAGTCTCACATTAGTGTGCTGGTTAACCACACACGCTCCACTAACGACTCATAAAGAAATGATGTGTGTTTTCATGGATTAGCATACAATTTCATATTTTTCTAAAGTAACTAGAGTGAGATTTTAAAAGAATGTTCTAGTACTTTATATGATATATTTTTAATCTTTTATGTCCTATCAAACATGTTCGGCTAATGACCCTCCACCATGCAAAAGAGCGGTGGGTGAAAACGACACCCATTCAACGATCATTTTATAGCCCGTTTCGTTATACCCCTCTTATAGCATGACTTTGTGAATGAGGTCTACTATTGATTTGACTAACTTTTTCTTATACATATAGTATTAAACGTTTAATAAATATATATAAGGTGTATTTTAAAACCTCTAAAACACAAGGTTTAAATATTAATTATCTAAATTAATCATATAGCCAGTTAATCAAATTAAACCTATCATGGATTTATAATTATCTTTGAGTTAATATTATAATTAAATTTATCATTAAATCCATAATGATAATTCAATTTTATTAATCTTATAATTAAATATTATCTAGTGAAGATTATATCCTAATATTTAGTATTATTTTTTTAATTATCTAAGGCATTCAAAATTCAGATTTTGGCATAATTAAAACTAGATAATCACCAAAAATAACCACATAAATCAGATTAGGTAGAAAAATCCTAAAGTTAGATTTGTACTAATCTCACGTCGTGACCGAGAGCCTGTCATGTCATGATAAACCAAGTTGTTATTTTTTTTCGTTTTGTTCAATTCATCTCATGAACTTTCAATGTTAGACAACCAGATAGCTATGATACCATTGATGAGATTTATAGGTTATAAATACATGTAAAAAGCGGAAAAATAATTAACAATTAAGAGGACACATGCAACCTATAAGGATCTATGTCATAACACTTTGAAGACAACATACTATTAACAACAAAACTAACATGAACCCTAATATATTCGAAATCATGGAATTAGGCTTACATATATTTGATTTTTTGTATTAAACAAATCATTTCAATCCGTTGTAGTTATTGGTATTGGAAAGCGTAACACCAAAAGGATGATGCCTCTAATGGCTCATACTCAAACCCTAGAACTAGAAGACAAGAAGAGAGAGGAAAGGTGGAATTTCGGCTATGGTATCTCCTTGGAAAAGGTATGAAATAAATTAGGCCTCCTAGGGGTCGTATTTATAGTGTTGATGTCATTAGGGAAACTCAAGATTTGAATTTAAAATAACAATATTTTCTCTATTCAAATATGGTATGCTTATCAGCTTTAGGAATATTCCATAAACCCTAGAATCCTTCACAAATTTTGTCCAATCCAAAATTGTGACATCCCCTAATTTCTCGACCAGAAAAGACCGATTTATTTTATGCTTTTTAAAATAAAATCAAAGTAATCCTTTTAAAAGATGTTGCGGAATTTGTTCCCAAAACAAAACATGATAAAAATTTATCAAAACCTTTCTTTATGAAATATATATTTTCATTTCATATCAAAACCTCGGGATGTCATGTTCCGATACAGATCAAAAGCATAAACAAGACATTATAAGCCTTACAACAGTTATTTACAACTACTGGCCTATAATCCAAAAATCACTCATCATCATCATCCGACTATGCTCGGGGTCCACTACCTGTAATATAAAAAGCTGAGTGGGTCAGGCTTGGAAGCCTGGTGAGCATATAGGGTTTTCAACCCACAATACATAAATTTATTGTACTTAAACATCAATCAATCAACCAAATTACCCCAACCCCATTATCTTATTTATTTCTTAAGGGTTTACCCTAAGATTAAACTATCACTCCTTCCTAAGGATTCATCCTAAGGAATAGGCACAAGGTCACACCATCGCCAGGGTTTATACAACAGGTGTTAAGTCCATAGCTCTTATTTATCGATAGTATTATTGATAGTATTCTCCCCTGTCATACATGTCAATGGGTTTTTAGAGTACGACTGATGAGCATATAGTTCACACGCCTACAGGTTGCAAGCCTGCTAGTGTTCCACAGACCGTCTAGAATAGTCCATGGTTGTCATCCATACTCTGCTGAATGACGGGGGTCAACATTTGGGTAAGGGCTTTTCTCATATTTCACCACTCACCCTCAACTCATGATCTCATTTCACCACTCACCCTCAACTCATGATCTATATCACTGATCATCTCATTTATCCAACTCACCTTTCATCACACACCCACTATTTCATCTACCCATGTTTTACCCAATATTTTTGTAGATAAAAATACATATACAGTTTAAATTATTTAAAAATCTGTATAAATCATTCCTTCAATCTCCATCTCAAATAAACAAACAATATATAATCACACAGCACGTATTTTATATAAAATACTTCATATCTATGTGTAAGGTGAAAGTAACTACACACTCACCTGATTTAATGAAAATCGGGCATCAATTCGTTTCCTAAAACGATCGTTTCTAATAAAACCGGGAGTTTTATTGAGAAACTGGGCTCTGCAAGGGTCGGACTTCGAAACCGAAAAGACAAATTTTCCGGGCTTCTCGGGCACTTCGTGGCGTATTCCGGGGGTTATAATCGATACCGGGGCTTCGGGGGATGTGAAAATAGCCAAAATATTGAAAAAGTGGCCAAAATTGCCAATTCTTAAATTCTAGCCGAGAGGGTTCGCACCCTCCTATTTATAGTATGCGAGCTGCTGATCGGACGGCCGAGAGGAAGCCACGCGGCAGCAGATTCGAAGGGGAGGTCACGTGGTCTGCGCATGCGAGGGCCTCGGTGCTGATCACTGATTGAACCGCGGTCTAGTCCGAGGTGGGGGGTTCGTGGCTCCTGCGAGACTCGGACAGCTGGTGCGACACGCGTCAGTGCGAGGCAAGGCGACTTCGGATGGAGGAGTCACCTGGCACACGTCGGACTCTCGGTTGCGCACGCGTTACTCCTCGGATGCTTCCACGGCTTCGGATGACTCAACCAATTTCGGACACGTGGCAGGCATGCAGCGAAGGTGACGTGGCCTATGCGAAATTTCTCGGATTTTGAAATAATTTCTCGATTTTTGCGCCAAAACTTCTAAAATCCATAACTTTCGCATACGAGCTCCGTTTTTGACGTTCTTTATATGCACGCGATGTAAAATTACGCTCTACAACTTTCGTTTAGACTTCGTCGGCTAATTTTGATTTTAATTTTTATATTATTATTTTTAACAGACCGGGACAGGAAATCCGTTAAAAATTCGTAACTTCTTCATCCGACGTCCGTTTTCGTCTGTCTTTTTACCGTTGTACTCCTATTGACGAGACCTTCGATTCTCATTTAGGTTGTGTCGGCTAAAAATCACTCGATCTAAAATTCGAGTTTTTAGCTGTCTACTGCTAAGCTGAAACTTCGAAAAATCATAACTTCCTCATACGAAGTCAGATTTGGGCGTTCTTTTTATACATACTATCGGTTTAACGATCACTACGACTTTCGTTTAGATCACCAAGGCTAAAAAGTAGTTTATCAAAAACTCACTTTTTACGACATTCGGCACCGTGCCGGTTTTGTCGCGAAACTTCGACAGGGCATAATTTCTTCGTTATAACTCGGATTTCGGCATTCTTTACATATCCATAATCCTTGTCACGACCACTACAACTTTCTTAATAAATATTGGCTTTATCTAATATTTATTTTCAACGCTCATTTTTAGTCTTAATTAATTAAACCCTAATAATTAAGCATAAAACACATAAAACACATAATATTCACATAATTCCTTTTCATTTCTTCAAAATGAGTTACAAAGGTTAAACTAGACTATCACGTCAATATTAATGCCTAGCCTAGAAACACGGGCATTACAATTCTCTCCCCCTTAGGATGATTCCGTCCCCGGAATCACACATCGACAAACAACTACCGGTAGCGACTCATCATGTCACTCTCCGTTTCCCAAGTGAGATTTGGCCCATTCGTATGTTTCCAACGCACAAGCACTAAATCGACCATCTTGTGTTACAACTTCTTAGTCTTACGGTCAACGATTGCCTCAGGTTCTCCAATTAACCTCTTGTTTTCATCCAACCTTAATTCAGAAATGGGAATTATGTCGGGCACATCTTCCGTGAACCTTCTCAATTAACACACATGAAAGGTGTTATGAATACCCTCCAGTTCTTCCGGTAATTCTAGCTTGTAAGCTTGATTCCCGATCCTCTGAAGAACTTTAAATGGTCCAATAAACCTTGGACTAAACTTTCCCCTTCTACTAAACCTTATAAGTCCCTTCCACAACGAGACTTTAAGCAAAACCGAATCTCTAACTTCGAATGATACCGGTTGTCTTTTCTTGTCAACATAGCTCTTTTAAGCAGCTAACATCCTTTCCCTAATCACTTTGAACTTTTCAGCAGTCTAATGGACTATTTCAAGTCCCATAAACTGCTTTTCCCCAGCTTCCAGTCAACATGACGGAGTTCGACACTTTTCTCCATACAAAGCGTGATAAGGTGCCATCTTGATGCTTGAGTGGAAACTATTATTATAGGAAAATTCTACTAAAGGTAAATGTTCATCCCAGTTACCTTGGAATTCCAGGGTACATGCTCTCATCATATCCTTCAACGTTTGAATTGTTCGTTCGCTCTGACCATCGGTTTGCGGATGGTAAGCTGTATTCAAACACAACTTGGTACCCAATTCCTCTTATAGACTTCTCCAAAACCTTGAGGTAAAACGGCTATCACGATCGGATACAATCGTTAACGGAACACCGTGAAGCCTCACAATTTCCTTCAAGTAACAATTCGCAAGTCTATCTATAGACCATTTCTCGTTGGCTACTATGAAATGCGCACTCTTAGTGAAGCGATCAACGACCACCCAAATCATGTCGTGACCGTTCCTTGTTCTGGGCAGTTTAGTCACAAAATCCTTGGAGATGTCTTCCCATTTACCCATGGGTACAGGTAAAGGTTCTAAACTCCCATGCGATTTCTGATGTTGTGCCTTAATCCTAGCACAAGTTACACGCTCGGCCACATACTTATCAACATCGAGCTTCATCGTCGGCCACCAGTAATAGGGTTTTAGATCCCTATGCATTTTTGTACTGCGGGAATGAATCGAGTACATGGTCTTGTGAGCTTCTTCCATCAGAAGATCTCTTACTCCTCCCGTCTTAGGTACCCAAATCCTATCTTTGAATAACTTCAGTCATTGACTGTTTGTATCAAACACCAACGTTTTATCCAAACGTCCTTCCTTTCGGTCATTTTTCTCTAAAGCTTCCTCTTGAGCTTTCTTTATACTTTCCATAATTGTAGAGACAACTTCAATTCTCAATGCTCTTGGCCTTTTCTTTTCAAGATTTACCTTCCGACTGAGAGCACCAGCAACAACATTTGCTTTACCAGGGTGGTAAAGTATCTCACAGTCGTAGTCCTTGAGTAATTCTAGCCAGCGCCGTTGCCTCATGTTCAATTTCTTCTGATTAAAGAGATATTGAAGACTCTTATAATCAGTGAAAAGTTTGCACTTAGTACCATAAAGATAGTGCCTCCATATCTTTAAGGCAAATACTACCGCTGCCAACTCCAGATCATGAGTAGGGTAGTTCTTTTCATGCTCTATCAATTGCCTCGATGCATACACTATCACTTTATCCCTTTGGGTCAGAACACAACCTAACCCAACTCCAGAGGCATCACTATAAACTGTGAAGTCATCAACTCCTTCAGGTAACGAAATAACCGGTGCTTCACACAACTTCTTCTTTAACTTTTCAAAAACTTCCTTATGCTTCTCATTCTAAGTATAAACAGCTCCTTTGTGGGTCAAAGCTGTCAATGGAGTCGCGATCGAAGAAAAGCCTTGGATAAACCTTCGGTAATATCCAACTAATCCTAAAAAGCTTCAGATCTTCGTAGGACTTTCAATCGTAACCTTCAAGTTACAAAATAAATCCTTATTGAGGACTCCTTCTTCTTCTTAGAATAAGTACTTTCCTTCATTTATTGTAACAGACCGATGGGTCATGTTCTTATGATCTCTCATTGTTTAATGCACTACTTAGACTCAGATCTCCTAGGGACAAATTTCGGAACAAACTATACCTTCCTTCATGTTCTAATGCGATACAATCATAGTTCAACATGTATCATTTCTAACTACCAACTTCTTTAACAATGAGTGCGATACTTCTATTGATCGCTTTGATCATCTTTCACTTCAATCTTCTGGCTTAAGTCAAATGCTACATCAAATTTGGTTCTCTGAACTATGTGACATACTCATCTTAGTCGGACCCGATTCGATATGACCTCTAAGGTCAAAATAATAATCATTTTCTTAGTCATTACCAAAACGATGGTAACGACAGACTAGAACAAGACGGAATCAATTAATAACTCCTTGGTAACCTTGTGACTTTCCTTGATCCAAGTACGAGTCCTGTGCTTCTGGTAGTATAGGCCTCTACTACCATTCACACCTACTCATACTCGTCCCAAGTATTGTCTCGCAGTTCTCCAAATCACCATACAAGAATTTCACATAGTCATTCAATTCATCAGATGACAAAACCAGGGTTTATATTATTTCCTTGAAATGATTACACAAAGGTTCAAGCTTACCCTATACTATGCCTCTAATAGGCTAAACCATTTGTTACTATTCACATTACTACTTCATAACTTGATCTTCGGGTATCAAGTCTTTACTTCTACTTCCTAGCGTTGTTATTTACTTCGTCAAGGATATTCTGAAATTCCCTTGGCGTTGGCGGTGCACTTGGCCTTGTTACTTCATTTTTCTTCGAACAGTTCTTAGAAATATGGCCTTCTTCCTTACATACGTAACACACCCCATTGGGAATCGTACACTCATTGGCATAATGCCCAATTTCTCCACACCTAAGGCACTTCACCTTCCCGCCACAATTCCCAGAGTGTTTATTTTTGCACTTCCTGCACCATTTTCCTTTACCTCCTCTTTTGCCAGACTTTGAGAATATGTTGCTCTTGTTGGGCCTCGAAGACCCCTCAATTTCCTCTTCTTGCCAACTTCAACCTCGTTGGCGGTCCTGTCATTGATTATTTCTTCAATAGACTTAGCAACCCAGATAGTTGCCTCAAGAAAAGATGCCTGACGTACTGGCACAGTAAGTTCATCCTTGCTTTGTTGAAGTAAACATTTTGTTTCTTCCATCTGTTGATCCAATATCGTACACACCATTGCCTGCACCCCAGCCATCTTGACTGGCTCAGGCTGCGGATTATCGTTTCCGAATTCACTTTGCGTACTCGCCATTTCGATCTATACACCAATCGTAGGTGATTTTAGATCTTTATTTTTGATAGACGTTAAATCTTCGTTATTACTCCGAAACGTTTATATGTTAGTTCTAATATCGCAATCGTACGTTTAGAATCCTACACACATAAGGTTTCCAGATCCGGTCGGCAACAGACCATAGATCCGAACAAATAATGACATATATGGCAAACATATAACATTTAGCACATAAAAGCATTTTAGACATCTTTCCTAAAATAAACTAGTGCTCGTTTCTAAAATATGGTAGACACTCATCTCACAATCATCACTTAGCATTCTAAGTTTAAGTCTAGAAATCCTACAATTTCTTAGTTCGCTTAAACAAATGCTCTGATACCAACTCTGACATCCCCTAATTTCTCGGCCAGAAAAGACCGATTTATTTTATGCTTTTTAAAATAAAATCAGAGTAATCCTTTTAAAAGATGTTGCGGAATTTGTTCCCAAAACAAAACATGATAAAAATTTATCAAAACCTTTCTTTATGAAATATATATTTTCATTTCATATCAAAACCTCGGGATGTCATGTTCCGATACAGATCAAAAGCATAAACAAGACATTATAAGCCTTACAACAGTTATTTACAACTACTGGCCTATAATCCAAAAATCACTCATCATCATCATCCGACTATGCTCGGGGTCCACTACCTGTAATATAAAATGCTGAGTGGGTCAGGCTTGGAAGCCTGGTGAGCATATAGGGTTTTCAACCCACAATAAATAAATTTATTGTACTTAAACATCAATCAATCAACCAAATTACCCCAACCCCATTATCTTATTTATTTCTTAAGGGTTTACCCTAAGATTAAACTATCACTCGTTCCTAAGGATTCATACTAAGGAATAGGCACAAGGTCACACCATCGTCAGGGTTTATACAACAGGTGCTAAGTCCATAGCTCTTATTTATCGATAGTATTATTGACAGTATTCTCCTTTGTCATACATGTCAATGGGTTTTTAGAGTACGAATGATGAACATATAGTTCACACACCTATAGGTTGCAAGCCTGCTAGTGTTCCACAGACCGTCTAGAATAGTCCATGGTTGTCATCCATACTCTGCTGAATGGCGGGGGTCAACATTTGGGTAAGGGCTTTTCTCATATTTCACCACTCACCCTCAACTCATGATCTCATTTCACTACTCACCCTCAACTCATGATCTATATAACTGATCATCTCATTTATCCAACTCACCTTTCATCACACACCAACTATTTCATCTACCCATGTTTTACCCAACATTTTTATAGATAAAAATACATATACAGTTTAAATTATTTAAAAATCTGTATAAATCATTCCTTCAATATCCATCTCAAATAAAAAAACAATATATAATTACACAACACGTATTTTATATAAAATACTTCATATCTATGTGTAAGGTGAAAGTAACTACACACTCACCTGATTTAATGAAAATCGGGCAGCAATTCGTTTCCTAAAACGATCGTTTCTAATAAAATCGGGCTCTGCAAGGGTCGGGCTTCGAAACCGAAAATATAAATTTTCCGGGCTTCTCGGGCACTTCGTGGCGTATTCCAGGGGTTATAATCGATACCGGGGCTTCGGGGGATGTGAAAATAGCCAAAATATTGAATAAGGGGCCAAAATTGCCAATTCTTAAATTCTAGCCGGGAGGGTTTGCACCCTCCTATTTATAGTATGCGAGCTGCTGATCGGACGGCCGAGAGGAAGCCACGCGGCAGCAGATCCGAAGGGGAGGTCATGTGGTCTGCGCATGCGAGGGCCTCAGGGCCTCGGTGCTGATCGCTGATTGGACCGCGGTCTAGTCCGAGGTGGGGGGTTCGTGGCTCCTGCGACGCTCGGACAGCTGGTGCGACACGCGTCAGTGCGAGACAAGGCGGCTTCGGATGGAGGAGTCACCTGGCACGCGTCGGACTCTCGGCTGCACACGCGTCACTCCTCGGATGCTTCCACGGCTTCGGATGACTCAGCCAATTTCGGACACGTGGCAGGCATGCAGCGAAGGTGACGTGGCCTATGCGAAATTTCTCGGATTTTGAAATAATTTCTCGATTTTTGCGCCAAAACTTCTAAAATCCATAACTTTCGCATACGAGCTCCGTTTTTGACGTTCTTTATATGCACGCTTAGGTAAAATTACGCTCTACAACTTTCGTATAGACTTCGTCGGCTAATTTTGATTTTAATTTTTTTATTATTATTTTTAACAGACCGCGACAGGAAATCCGTTAAAAATTCATAACTTCTTCATCCGACGTCCGTTTTCGTCTGTCTTTTTACCGTTGTACTCCTATTGACGAGACCTTCGATTCTCGTTTAGGTTGTGTCGGCTAAAAATCATTCGATCTAAAATTCGAGTTTTTAGCTGTCTACTGCTAAGCTGAAACTTCGAAAAATCATAACTTCCTCATACGAAGTCAGATTTGGGCATTCTTTTTATACATACTCTCGGTTTAACGAACACTAAGACTTTCGTTTAGATCACCAAGGCTAAAAAGTAGTTTATCAAAAACTCACTTTTTACGACATTCGGCACCGTGCCGGTTTTGTCGCGAAACTTCGACAGGTCATAATTTCTTCGTTATAGCTCGGATTTCGGAATTCTTTATATATCTGTAATCCTTGTCACGACCACTACAACTTTCTTAATAAATATCGGCTTTATATAATATTTATTTTCGACGCTTATTTTTAGTCTTAATTAATTAAACCCTAATAATTAAGCATAAAACACATAAAACACATAATATTCACATAATTCCTTTTCATTTCTTCAAAATGAGTTACAAAGGTTAACCTAGACTATCACGTCAATATTAATGCCTAGCCTAGAAACACGGGCATTACAATTCTCTCCCCCTTAGGATGATTCCGTCCCCGGAATCACACATCGACAAACAACTGCGGGTAGCGACTCATCATGTCACTCTCCGTTTCCCAGGTGAGATTTGGCCCATTCGTATGTTTCCAACGCACAAGCACTAAATCGATAGGACTGCCTCGCAGGGCCTATATCCTATCCGGACCGCCCAAGGTATCTTGGCCTTCAGCATAAAGCAGGACCTCCTCAACGCAAGCACAATATGTCAACATGTACAAAAGATAAAGATAAACACATATCCAACAAATATAGGTACCATAAAAGTCTACCAATATATCATATAACCAACATAACATCATCAAATATACGAGGATACATAATCTAGTGGGCCGAAATTGGTGCCTTCGACCCACGAGTATGTTGGATTAATGTCTAAGTCCATAACTATAATTGGTAAGACTTGACCCGACCCGGCATGGTCCATTTGGGTTGCATGGCATCATGCATTTGGATAGACTATAATGAGAGAAATAACACTTAAGGTTGGTTAATATATTATAAGTTCTAATATATTAATAAGGTTATTTAATTAGTATTGATCAAGAATTAATTTGGAATTAATTAAGTGATCAAAAGGAGACTAATTAAATATATGGGTTGATTGTGTAAATCATTCATTCTTATATATGTGGGCTTGTGATCCAAGATTCCTTATGTTGGACTAAGTCCATGGGGTGACCCATGGATACTCCATGGAGGTTAAAATCCATGGAGCATAAGGAATGGGTAAAGTTATGAGTTACATGGTGTAACCCTAATAGCCACCATATAAAAGAATCCCATGGCTCAAGAAATCGTGGACTAATGTGTGAGTGTGAGGGCTAGACGATTTCAAGGAGTGTTCAAGTTTCTCTCAAGTTATTCCAAGTGTATTTGGTGTTGTGTGAACCATTTGAGGTGTCACACTTGGGGCACTAGGCACTCAAGCTTCATGAAGACATTCTACATCAAAGAGGTATGTATTCTATCTTGTTATATTTATTATTTTGTATGCTAGATTAGGATAATACCTTGGATGTTCATAATTGTATGTATAATAGAGAAAACATAGATCCAAGGTATTTAGGGTTGCATGTACACTTAGGAGTGTTAGAATGCTCAAAACCATCAGTGGTATCAGAGCCAATGCTTGTTTTCTTGTTATACTTGCAAAATTAGCTGAAAAATCGAATTGTATTAGTTTAAAAGTTATGCTAATTACTTGAAAAAAATTTGATGTGAGTTATCTTTGTTCATATGAGTTTATTAGATTAATAGAAAAGTTAATTGATTATGTGTTTTCAATCCATTTTAATCTAAGAGTTGATTCTAAAATGTGTTTTTGTAACTTGTCCTCAAGTCATATGAAAAGTCACATTTAAGTTTCATAAAACTCATAAAAAGTTGGCAATGGTTACAAAAATGAAGAGTCTTGTCCTCATTAAATGGTTTTATGACTCCATAACTTGTCCTCAAGTTATGGAGGTTCAAGAGTCACTTCATTAAATGATAAAATGTGTAACCTTAATTAGTTCCGTAAGTTACAAAAATAAAGAAAAGTTACATTCTTTTATTAGTTTAAAGTCTTCCATAACTTGTCCTCAAGTTATGGAACTTGAAGAGTTTTTTTATAATTAAAACTACTTTAAACACATAAGTTATGGAATTAATTAGTTTTGAATATTTTCAAAACTTGCCCTCAAGTTTTGGAATTTGTAAAGTTTTCCCCATGAATACTTTAATTCCAAGTTAGCCCTTAGAATTTTAAAAGTTAAAATTCAACCCTTATACTTTATAGTATTATAAGTTAATAATAAATATACGTATAAGAGCAAGTCAGTCTTACCGTTAGTAGGCCTCATTCACGAAGCCGGTCTATAAGGGGGGTATAAGGTTACTGCCTATAAAATGGCAGTTTAATGGGTGTCCACTCTCACCCACCGCTTCCTTGACTGGTGGAGGGTCGTTAGCCGAACGGGTAGGACAAGGACTATAATTCTCCCTTCATTAAAAGTATTAATGATAAATACTAAGTAACTAAACACTTATAAATTCCCAATCTTAGTTACTTAGGAAAATGTGAATATGGTGCTAACCCATGAAATTACACTTTGCACTTTGCTTAAGTCGTTAGTGGAGCGTGTGTGGTTAACCGGCACACTAACCTCGACTTAACAAGGTAGGCAAAGGGTAACTTAATATTTATCATAGTATCGGTGGAGCGTGTGTGGTTAACCGGCACACTGATTAAGGGGTAAATATTAAGGGTACCAAGTATATTTGCATGGTTATTCACACCTTGTTTTGTGATCCTCGGCATCCCAGTCACAAAACCTGAAGGGCACACTCGAGATTGAAACATGCCATTGAAAAGTTCAATGAATCTCAAAAGATCTAGGAGTTTCAAATCCAATTAAAAACCTAATTACATTATTTCGTTTTTCATGGTGGAAATTGGTAAATCGTCATTTACCTACCTTCAACTATTTTATAACTCGGATTACGGCATCCCTCTTCCAGTTATAAATAGGTTGTTGGATCCTAGCCTTAATATTTCATATTGGGTGTTATATTAAGGACTTTAGATCAACTATCTTGAATATCTCCCAAAAGATGTCTAGTTCAAACATCTATGATCTTCCCAAATATCTTGGAACTTTACTTCCTCCACCTCCTCCAATTATTCTCCCTAACCCACAAGTTCAAGGTCACTCAAGCCCTAATGGCAAGCAAGGTCTATGTGTGATCACATCTTAGAGATGAAGTCACATATTGACAAGCTGGGAGAGTTGGGTGTCAAAGTCTTGAGAAAGTTGGATGTGCAATCACTTTCTAAGTCACATAGTGAGTTCCTTTGGGACTACTATGAAACAGACTATGACATGAACCTTAATGATCATATCTATTTGCTTGGTGCTGCTGAATCAACAATGATTTGGAACGATAGTAAAGCAAATTTGATTAGAAGATCAACTTCCCAAAAACTTTATGGACAGTGACAATGGTGACACTGGAAATCCAGAAAAAGCATTCTCTTCCCAATGGAAAGGGATTGGCCATAGTCAACCCGGTTGACCAAATGGTAAAGAGAAAGGCTAAGTCTGAGATAGTCCCATTACCAAAGGGTCCATATGTTTATTTTACCAAAGGAAGGGGGGTTGATTGCAAAGCTGCGAAGTTTACCTAAGGATGTTAAAGTCAATAAGTCTGACTCTACTTCAGGTAGAGCCCAGTATCTAACTCTGTTAAGTTTCTATTCTAAGATCCTCATTACATGATGTGACTGGGTCACATGTTGATGTTTTAAGAATCAAAGAATAGAGAGAAAGCTTAAAGGAAGTATATGCTGATTCTGATCGCGTAGGTGGATTTCGATCGCATCAGAATTTTGAAGCTGTTACTTAGGAGTTATGATATATTGCTTAGGAATAGATAACAACAAGTTTTTCCGTATGCATTTGCACTATAAGGATAAGTTTTTTCCGCAAAGTTTTGAAATAAAATAAAAGTTTTCAATTTTATATTTATTTTAAATATCCTTACAAGTGGCATTTGTGGAAAATGGTTGTTTATATGATTCCATTGATAGCAATATTTGGAAAAAAAATGGACTTGATTCTTTCGTTTGTGGTAGTGTCATAATTTACCAAATAAGGAAAGATTCTCATTCCCAAGGCTTCAGTTGGATAGAAACTTGGAATCATGCAAGTTGAATAGTATGATGAATGAGAACTTTCAAGCATTGGAAAATTAAGACTTGCTCACATGGATGTGTGAGTCAAGTTAAGGACTAAAGGGATCGAGTACACATTCTTGTGCACTGGTCAAGTCCACCACAAAGCTCGTTAAGACTATTCGTCATGATTTACTAAATTTTAGTAAATATGGTTATACTTACAAGTTTAAGTATAATTCTGAAACATTGGAAAAGTCTCAATGTATGGCAGAACGAATGGGAAGAATCAAATTAGGCAGACAGATAAAAGTTTCTTAAATCTGAAAAGATGGGAGAGTACTTTAGTATCATGTTTTGTGATCATCTTAATGATTAAAGAACCACATCACAATTGGTCTTCTAAGGACATCTTAGTGCATTCTTATGACTAAGAAGAGGAGTCATGAATTGTTGAAATGGTTAAATCAAGAAGATGAATCATACTTCGTTTCAAAACAAGTCTTAGAGTCATACTCCAAGACTATAAATTGAGTGACATATCTTAAAGAAAGGTTTATAACACTTGTCAAATGTAAGAGTAAAAGTGTCCTACTCTTGTACATTTGAAGTTGGTAAGTTGTGATGTTTTGGATTAAACAAAGACCAACTAAGGCCAATTGTGTGAAGTGTTTGTCTTGATAAAGAATCCGCACTATCTCTTGAATATTTGGCAAGATAGTCTTATATGTCAAGAGGATAGTGGGAGTCTTAAAGATCCTAAAAAGAATTTCAAGTACTAATCAAGAATAAAACCTGAGGTTCTTCACTAGCACACGACTTGAGGTTTATAACCTATCATGTTGACATATTCTGTGCCCATTCCAGTTAAAGTTGGCTTTGCATAGGAGTTCTGAAAGTTCTCAATTGGTTGCATAATAACTTGGAAGCAATGGCAGGCCCTGGGCTGCCAAATGGCAAGAATTTAAGATTACACAAGTTTAATCAATATGAGTTTGGATTTGTCACTAACCTTGTCTTGTGATTATGGTTTTGACAAAATCACATGGATAAGAACACATACACTATTAAATCTAAGTGTCATAAGGTTTCTCTCCGATTCATTAAAATGATGGTGAGGAAACACTTTCACTAAGTAGATTTTAGCTAGATAGCAATTGTGATATTTGCATTCTCAAAGTCGTTAGTGGAGCGTGTGTGGTTTACCAGCACACTAACATGGACTTGTGAGAAGTGGCAAAGGTCTAAACAATTGAGACTATGATTACGGCATCCCTTTTCATAGTTCTAAAATTGTTTAGACACACATGTGAGCTATCTAAGAGAGGTGTATGATTTTGATAAAGTTTTATCAAAACAATCTAGTATCAGAAATCTGAACTTTGGTAAGAAAGTCAGCTGATTTCTGAGTACATGTCAAAGCTAGTGGGAGCATAAGTGTTATGCTAATAATCATCATGTTAGTGGGAGCATGATAATTATGACAAAGGTTGCAAGTTAGCAATGTTAATTATAGAAAACAAAAGTTTCAATTCGTGAGGTTGCAGGGGTTGAAAAAGTTGTTTTGCTATAATTAAGGGAGAGGAAATTATACTTCATTTCAATTCTAAAAGCTTAGATTGAGATTTTAATCGTATTTAATCAAGGATATATATATGAATTTCATGTTGGAATGGCTCAACATAAGGAAATTCTATATATGGGTCCATTATTTGCGTTCTAAAATTCGATTATGATTACGGCATCCCTTTTCATAATCTGAATTTTGAGAACTTGGCAAATTGAAATGGAAATATTATAGCAAAAGACTGGTTTAGTCTTTATGTGAGACATCATGAATCGTGTCCCATATGCTTCGGATATAGGATCGATTACATGTGCTATATTCATCCTTTCTAAAATTTTCCAAATGCCTGGGGCATTATGAAGGGAAAAGGTCTAGAATTGGATATGACTAAAATGATTAAGCAATTGCCGAGGAAAATCTAAGGTTTACCAAAGATTGGTTGCTCAAGGACAGTTGGAAGTATAATGTTAATTCAGGAAGGACCATATTGACATAATCTGTAAGGAGGCAACTCTTGTTCAGAAGTGATAGTCAAAATGGAATATGGAAATGTTTCAAAGTTAGAAATTATTCAATCTGTGTAAGATTAGGAAACTTAATGAAAGAAGGATGTTTCCAAGGAGCTGATCTCCTTTGGAATGCTCTGTAATGATTGTTGTCAAGTCTTTCTGACTTTGTGCATAATCATTAAGAGGATCAATGCATATAAGTTTAGAATCTAACATATTTCAGTAAATGGCATGAATTTGGAATTCTTGCATTTGCAGTAAGGATTTGGGACTGTGAAAAGAGGATCATTGGAGTGATGTTCAATTGATCTATTTTACAAAGTAAAGATCATAGACAAACATAGTATGCATACTTGGTGTATGGCATGACAAGTGTTTAGAAAACATAGTGTACATGCTTGGAGCATGGGACAACTATTGTTTTAAATTCAAGTATAAAGTTGATAAAACCGAAACAATGAATAATGAGTAATCAGTATGGTGATAAATAAAAGTGTTTATTTATATTCATAGGGTTTGATACCATATTTGATTCATTTATTCTTGTGTTTCACTTTGCATGTTTTGACTTCCAGAATAACTAAGTCGCTCTTCCTGAATGATTAAGTTATTCAAACCATCCACAGTCGGTCATATGTTGGAAGTAGATATGAATCAAGACTATCATGGGTTGGTTTGTAGAGGTCCAAGTTGGTGGACAAAAGTGGTGCTACAACACTCATGAGTGCTCATAAGTTCTGAGTATTGGATTCAACCCGCACTCATTTGAATCACTTCATGGATTTTATCACGAGTGATCATGAGACGATAATATCTTATATTCTTCAAACCTAGAGATATGAGTTGTTACTATGAGTTGGTTATACATTGATTGCACGAAAACGCATTGGTAACTCGATGTTATAAAACGTGCCTTTGTGTATGATTCAACAAGTAGTAGAACAAGCCATATGAGTCGAAGTTTATCCATTCCTTTTACCTTCGGGATAAAAGCGATATCTGTGGGCCCCTCGATGATTTAAAGATGATACATGTGAGTGCTTGGCCAAGCCAGGACTGATTTGATTTGTTCAATCAGTCAGTCATCATGAATCGGAAATCGGGAAACAACAAATGGACAGAGAGAATGATTGATAATCCATGTCTCAATCCATATGATATCTAGAATGGAGGAATATATGATCCCTTATCTAATGGACAAGTCATTGACAAAGGTCAGAGTTCATCGACAAGGTCAGAGTTCGACAGAAGCTTTTGAGAGCTACGATTGCTGATCGGTTCCTGAAGTCATACGCAATAATAGTTTTAGACTTATCCAAGTGGGAGAATGTTGGATTAATGTCTAAGTCCATAACTATAATTGGTAAGACTTGACCCGACCCGGCATGGTCCATTTGGGTTGCATGGCATCATGCATTTGGATAGACTATAATGAGAGAAATAACAATACATACCAGTAATGTTGTTTCATGATTAGGAGGACAGAGGAGTCGCACTTGTGGTAGGTGCATAAAAAGAGCGACCCCTGGCCTTCGGGGCGTCAGCTCTCCCCTTTTGTCCGTCTTTGATCCTCAAAGTAGTCGGGGCGGGTGCCTGCACGAGCCTAGCAACAAGCAAGGTATACTGGGCCTTTACATGGTCCACCTGATCATAATGATAACAAATTTGAGTAGCCAATAGAGGAGCCTGCTGATGACATTCCCTCGCGAAATGCCCCTCCTTGCCACATTTATGGCACCCTATAGATGATTGGCATGCGCTTTTATGCACCTACCACAAGTGCGACTTCTCTGTCCTCCTAATCATGAAACAACGGGCTTAAACCACTTTGCTGCAGGTTGTGGCTAAAGCGGAGCCTACATCTCCTCCCTCGTCTGGATCTCAATCTCAATATCCCATCTCCGTGCGGCATCCTGAATCTCAGAGAGGGTGCCATATCGCTGGGTAGACACAAATTGCCGAATCCCAGTGTTGAGCATGCTCAAGTATCGCGACATCTAGGCCTACTCTGAAGTAGAATACTCAGGATAGAAAAGAGCTCTCTTAGTAAACATCTTGGTGATCTCCGTCACTGACTCTATCGTCTGCCTCAACGCCATATATCTTGAGCCAACCTCTCTCTATCTCTCTCTCTCTTGAATAGGGAACATAATCTGTGCAAAACATCTCCAAGAATTGCCCCTAAGTACAAGCAACTCTCTTCTCAGGAGTATAAGAATCAGTCACCAGGTTCCACCAGTCCTTCCCCCCAGACGAAGAAGGTTTAGGGCGCACCTAAACTTCTAGTCCTTCGGATAGGAACAAGTGAATAAGCAGCCCTCCACATCAGAAATACATCTCATAGCCACAATCAGTTCCTTGACCCCGGAACTCCAGGGGCTTCGTTTTGCTGAAGTCTTGGTACTGGAATGACCCTCTTCCCTGAACCCCCGCAGCAACAACAACTTTGGTGGCTGCGGAAACAACATCCTCGGTCACGACAGTGTATCGCTGTCTTAATAGACCCAAAAACCTCCGGGATAGCACCCCAAAAGGCCACAATCACCTCAGTGGAGATCAACTCCCTAATCTCGTCATCAGTCAATCTTGGCCTTGCCGTGCCGCCTGCTCCTGATCCAGAACCCTTTGTGTACACCATACTGAAAATGAACCAAAATGCACCAGAATTGTCACAAATCATACTACTACAATCATTAAGGAAAGACTATACCCTCGGGGTTCGTGACTTCCTTGCTATGCGTACGGGTCCTATGATTTTGCTAGTACGAGCCGATATTACTTTCCACACCTACACGTATTCGTATCAAGGGGTCGTCACAGACCAACCGATTGCAAAACCCAACATATAGGATACACATACATCCTATACATTTGCTCAATAGTGGCTAAACTTTCCTTACGCTGGCCTGCTATAAACTGCACTCACTCATGGAACTTCCACCAACCCTACAGCCATTCATCCATGCTAATCGTACATAACACTAGATTCCATAGATAGTCGAATACTTAATTCTACCCTAAGCCCATAACCAAACGAGGAACAAGAAATAAGGCTAAATAAAACATTCTCATGCTATAAAATCTTAGTTATGTACTATTATGGTGCATACACTAAGTAACTACAGTAATGATGTCAACTCTATCTAACATACAAGAAAATCTCCTAGGCTATTAGGCATCACAATTCAGTCAATTCTATCATGCAATTCCTGAAGATCCCTAGCCTACAATTAGCATGCAGTTCTATCGTAATCATCATAAGCAAATAAAAGTGTGGGTATCTTAGGGTATACTTCCTTGCTCCGGATTATCGTAGACATCTCATTATATATATATATATATATATATATATATATATATATATATATATATATATATATATATATATATATATATATATATATATATATATATATATATATATATATATATAACAGTATTGAAAATGATTTGAAAACTTTTGCAGATCCTTAGTTTCAATCCGGATTCACACGAATGTTCATCAAATTCTCTCAAACCAGGCTCTGATACCAACTTATAACATCCCGAAATCAACGCAAAATTTTTCATTTTTAAACCAATCCAAAATCCACGAATATCACAAAATCATAGTTTCCAAAAGTCATAAAAATCCAGGATGATGTGCACGATCAATCCTTCGCCTTGCCTCTGTCCTCTGAAGTACCTAAAACCATAACAATCAAACTGTAAGCCAAAGCTTAGTGAGTTCCTCAAAGTACCACACACAACCAAACAGATAACGACATGCAAATATGAGCCTTTAGCCTGAATGGACCGCCTCGCAGGGCCTACAGTCTATCTGGACCGCTCTTCGGGTTTTCGGCCTGACTGGAACGCCTCGCAGGGCTTACAGCCTATCCGGACCGCCTCGGGTATCTTGGCCTTCAGCACAAAGCATGACCGCCTCAACCCAACCATATTATGTCGACATATATCACATATAAACATAAACACATATCTAACAAATACATGTACCATACATGTCTACTAATCTATCTTATAACCAACATAACATCATCCTATATACCAGGATACATAACCTAGTTGGATGGCATTGGTGACTTCAACCCACGAGTACAGTGAGGAAAACTCACCTCACAGTCTGAGAATAGCTGAATAGACCACTACTCCAAATACTGCCTCTATAGATCACCTATAAACATAACAATGACCTAATCTCAAGCTACTATTAAAATTACCCAAAATGACCTTAAGGTCAACTTGGTCAATGTCATGGTCAACAGCTAAAGCTCAAAAAGTCAAAGATCTCCCAACAGGGTGAGTACGCCCTGCGTACTCCAACTCTACGCCCAACATAGAGGGGGGCTCGACAGATTACGGGTTCCTCTAGGGCTACGTGTTGCATACCCTCAGGTACGCCCGCTGTACTTAACCAACTTCCTAATTCATTATTAAGTGCTTATTCCCTTAATACCCTACATCCAAAACTCAGATTCAGTCCCCAAATAACCTCCTTATTCATAAAATTTCCAACTTTATGACTTTGCATGGCTAGGAGGTGCTCAAAATCCAAACCCTAACTTACTACCCAAAACCCAAGCTTCATAACTCTTGCATGGATGGAAGAAAGGGACCAAGATCACATTTTTAATACTACAAATACTCAAAATCATTTGAAAGGACAACTCATTTGTTCTAGAGTAAGCCAAACTCAAATATACCAAGATTATGGAACCAAAAGGCACAAAACTCAAGAACTAGCAAGATCTAATGAAATATTCATCAAGTTCAGAACTTTGTACCTTCTGGAGGTTAATAGAAAGATGAAGGTTCCAGATCCATAAAGCTTGATGCTCATCAAATGCTCTCCAAAGGACTCTTTCCTTCAAGGATGAACACAAAACACTCAAAAAGCTCAAAAACTCTCAAATGGAGATTAGGGTTTGCAAAGGATCGTTTGGGAGGATGGAGGCTGAAGGTGGAAGGGATTGATTTGGGTTAAGTTGCTTAAATAGGGCTCAAAACCACGGATTTAGGGTTTTCATGACCGACGATTACACCATGCATACCCATTGAGTAAGCCTGTCATACTCACAAAGATTCGCGTCGAACATTAAGGGCTTACGCCCTGTGTACGCATGTCATAAGGACCACTTGTTCAATACTTTAATACTTTGAGGCAAGAAGGAAAATACCTGATTGGCTGGATGTTACACCTTCCTTGCTCAATTTAGAACAATTATATTTCATCCTTGGAATTTTAATTAATTCTAATTAACTCCGAATTAATTCCAAAATTATTTTTATTAGTAATTAATTAATTCTTATTGATTTCACGTTAATTTATTCATCATATAAACTAACAAATCAATTATTTAACTATTGATCTCATATTAATTTATTAATCACATAATAAATTAAAAAAATCAACTATCTATTTCCAACTAATATATTAATCATTTACAATTTATTAATCATATAATAAACTAATAAAGTTACCCTCTCTCTACTAAGGGCAACCCAAAAAGGACTTTGCTTCTAATTACAAAAATATACAAATTTAGTTATGAACTTGGACACCTTAATCCAACAGTTTCCCACTTGGATAAGTCCAAAACTATAATTGCAAGTATAACCTTGAACTAAACAACAAAGTGTGTTTTCCAAAACCAGTGCCGAACTCTGATTTGAATCAAACGTTGGCTTTAAGATAAGTGATCAGCTATTCCTTCGTTCTAAAAGATATCATATAGACATGAGACGTGGATTAGAATCATCTCATAGTCCAAGATTCTATTTCTCAATTTCCCGATTTATGACGACCGATTTCAGACTACTAATTAAACACATCAATTTAGTCCGGGGTTGGTCAATCACTTTAGATGTATGCAACAAATCATCGAGTGGCCATAATATATCCCCTTTGTAGTTAAGACAAAAGAAAGTTTTAAATTTTTACTACATAATTGTAATGTTTACTTATAAAATCATAAATGATACTACATTTTATAACACTATGTTTCTGATTCGTATACGCAACACCAATGTTAATAAAAATCAACTTAAAATGAAATTTTTTTTTACACATCATTTTTCAAAAAATATAAATAATAATAATAATAATAATAATAATAATACCAAAATTCATTATTTGATGCATCTAAATTGTTTTAAAAAATGATTTTTTATATGCATTTAGTGTATGTGCATATGCATATTAAAAATATGTTTTTTCTCTTTTTTTTAACCAACTCTTAGACGCAAGTTGAATGTATGTTTGGTGTTGTCTTTTTCTTTTTTATTAATATTTTTTATCTTAATATATATATATATATATATATATATATATATATATATATTACTAGATTATTATACAAACCTTACTATTTCTAAAAATAAAATTAAGACGTCCAAGTGTTTAAGCTATTAGTACAACTAACCATCATTAAATTACAAAATGTAATGCATTAAGTACAAGTGTTTAATATACATTGAAACATGCAAAGTTTCAGACCTATCGTCCTTATCTTTCCCAATATAGTTTTGGATTTAAATTTAAAAAAAATAAACCTTTTGACTAGAAAGAGTCAACATAAGTTTAAATTTTTTATTAAAAAGATCCCTCATATGTCGCCGAGATATCCTACGCCTTCAGCAAATTTAATGGCTCTACCACCTACAAAAACCCAATGCTCACAAATGCACCATCACAAGATTTTGTTCACTGATCTTCGTCGTCGTCGTCGTCGTCTCTCTCTCTCTCTCTCTCTCTCACCAAACCATAAAACCCATAGAAACCCTATTTGTTCTTCGATTTTCTAACTCTCATCTCTCTTTATGTTTCGATTTGACTTTCACCTATTTGTGTTCTATGTTTCATCGTATCTCAGTTGGCTCATGTTTTACCGTATAGGACTTCTATCGCCCGATTTTGGCTTTTTGCATTTTTTGATATCTCTGGATTTTGGGTTCTCGCACTTTTTGATTTTCTGTATTGGTTTTGGATTTCGTTTGGTTCTTCACTCCTAAACTTGAATTGATCACATTTGAGAAGGGATTTTTGTTACCAAATTCTTTTCTTTAATGGCAAATTCACTTGAAATCTAATTCCCTTGACAGTGACACCAACATCAAAACGATGAATGATTACCCCATATTTGATCATATTGAGTCTCCAATGGTGACGACAAGCTAATCGCTACCACTTCCGCCGACAACACCGCCTGCACATGGTCCACCTCCGACGGATCTCCTCTCCAAGAATTCATCAGCCACGAACAAGGAATCTCAGATGTCGCATTCTCATCCGATGCTCGGTACCTCGCCACCGCTTCCGATGACAAGACCGTACACTCCTAGGATGTATCCACTAGCTCACTCGTCAAAACGCTAACTGGACACACAAACTTCGTCTTCTGTGTGAATTACAACCCTCAATCGAAAATGATTGTCTCCGGTTCTTTCAAAGAGATAGTTAGGGTTTGGGACGTGAAATCCAACAAATTCTTGAAGGTGCTTCCTGCGCATTCTGATCCCGTAACTGATGTTAACTTTAATCGAGACTGGACATTAATAATGTCCAGTAGCTACGATGGATTGTGTAGGATTTGGATGCATCTACAGGGTATTGTATGAAGACTTTGATCGATGATGAAAACCCCCCTGTTAGATTTGTCAAATTTTCCCCAAATGGAAACTTTTTTCTTGTAGGTACCCTGGATAGTACATTGGCGAGTGAATTCTTATTTCTTTTCCTTGAAATCAGTAATTCATATCTTGTTCATAGTATTCAGAATGATAATCTTTTCCCTTGAATCTGATTGGCCTTATATTCACATTGAATCCCACCAATTTCCCTAAAAATGTCATTTTGTTTTAATGCAGAGGTTATGGACCTATCAACTGGCAAGTTCTTAAAGACTAACAATGTCCACACAAACTCAAAATACTGCATGTTATCAGCATTTTCAATCACAAATGGCACATACATCGTGAGTGGCTCAGAGGACAATTGTGTATACTTATGGGAACTTCAAACAAGAAAAATAGTCCAAAAACTTGAAGGTCACACAGATGTTGTAATAATAGTTGCTTGTCACCTAATTGAGAATATGATTGCTTCAGGTGCTCTTGAAAATGATAAAACAGTGAAGATTTGGATTCAGGAGATCAACAAAATAGAGGATCAAACAGATGCAATTGAAACAGTAATTCAATAAAACAGTAAGTAATTTCATGGTTTCTATATGAGTTCAAAGTTGATTTTTGTCTTTGGTTTTTCTGTTTGAAAGATGGCAAGAAACATTCAAATTAGCTATAGTTTTTGTATTCAGACTCTGTAGTTTAGTTGGTTTCTTTTGATCATGGTCTCATAATCAAACTGTGTATTTTGGGTAATATTAATTGTATTCTAAAGTTGAATCTTTTAAGTCATGGACTTTAAACTTAGGAGTTTGTTTGGTGTTATTGAATGGGTTCAAAAACGAATGGAATGAAGAAGATAATGGAATAACTCATGACATTCTATTATGGATTAATGCCTTAAAAAGGTAACTAAGTTCCAATTTTGTTAAAAAAAACACCATCCAAGTATATCCTGTTCACAGAATACCATTGAACTTAAGATTTCGTTCACACAATACCATCTAAATTGACTTTTTGTTCTTCTTTTCCCTTGTCTAACGGGTTCTACCGGTTTTGAGGTATAGTTTACCAAGAAAAAAATAACACTTGTTGTGGCTTTTTAGTCTACTACATGAAATTAATGTAACTTGGGTGGTTTGAATATGGATGGAAAAAGCCATCCCCACAGGGGCTGTAAAATGGGTTAGTTTGGTGATGTTTCTTGGAGCAAAGCAAAGCAGCAAGAGGTGGTTCTGACTTCTCAGTGAGCAACAACATTTTTTTTGTTGGTTCCTTTTATGGTTTTTGTTGCAGGTTTCTAGATGGAGAGGATGATGAACAATAGCATGCGAGGGGTTGCTTGGTTGTTGGCTCGAAAAAGGCAGTGCGCAAGGGGGAGGTACAGCAGGTCTCCGGTTAGAGCTGGAACGGAAGTGAGGAAGAGATGGAGAGGACGATGAACGGTAATCGTTGATTTTTTTTCCAGTCATCTTTACCTTATAATCTATAGAACCGGTTACACAATGGAATATAAGAAAGAAAAGTCAATTCAGATGGTATTATGTGAAAGATTTGTTAAGTTGGTTGGTCATTTTTAAATAGGATATACTTCAATGGTGTATTTTGTATAATATTGAAACTTAATTACCTTTTTAAGTCATTAACCCTTCTATTATCATGTCTTTGATTGATTTGAATAATGAAATTGTTATGTTTTTGTTTGATTTGAAAATTTGAATTGTCATTCAAACGTATAATATGTTGTATACAATTAGAAAAGTAAATGAAACTAAAACAAACGGTTCAAACTAATCCAAAAATATACATCACCTATACTCTACTATTAAGAACACATATTAATGAATACTTGGATTTCGATATACAACCTGCAAACGAATAAAACTTTAAAATTTTGCAATACTGAAAATTGTGTTAAGTTTTGATTTATATTGATTTAATTTATAGTTCATCATTCATTTTAATTTTAGCGTGGGTTAAGTTTATGTGTTAATTTTTAACAACTTGTTTTGAAGTGTTTGATTTTAGGGTTTCACTTGGAAGGAAGGAAGAAAAGAAAAGAGGGACACATCACGGTTTTCCTTATCTTACATTCCTACTATAATTCCGCTGTATTGTCCAACTATCCACCTATGTAGAAACTATCCATTGAAATAAACTATCCAACATAAAACAGACTGCAAAAAGACCGTAATGAACTAGCTCGTGCATAAAGGAAACTAATCCCCACATTAAACTATATGCCGAAACAAACTATTCGCCGCCGCTGCTTTGCGCGGGTAACGGCTAGTGTGTGTGTATATATATATATATATATATATATATATATATATATATATATATATATATATATATATATATATAATTTTTTTGTAATCCTTTCAAACAATTCTCTTAGACATCGAAGAGGCTTGTAATGACTTTGTTTCTTTCTTCTTCTTCCTCTTTTTTTTCTTCTTTTTTTTGGTTTTTTTTTGAAAAATGTGCGCACGTGTGTGTGTATATATATATATATATATATATATATATATATATATATATATATATATGCACATGTTTTATATGTGTATGAAAAAAAATTATTTTTTTTCAATTTTTTGGAATGGCTTAACGCAACAAATGATAATTTCTGGGTTTTGTTTTTGAAAAATTTTGTATAGAAAAAAAGTTCTCAAATTTTTAGCGTTTTCTCTCTCTCTCTCTCTCTCTCTCTATATATATATATATATATATATATATATATATATATATATATATATATATATATATATATATATATATATATATCGTGTGTGTATATATATAAAGAAGAGATAGAGAGAGATAAAGTCTAGAGAATGGGGGGAAGAAACGGGGTGAATAACAGTTGCAAATCTAGAACTAAAAAGTTCCCTCATTGAAAACTAGGTAGGTCCTTAAGTTTTTGCAATACTAAAAGGTAGGTCATAAAAATTTTCTATATAATTTCTAGAAAATATTAAAATTTAGGTAGT
This sequence comes from Lactuca virosa, assembly GCF_052849685.1. Classification (NCBI taxonomy): domain Eukaryota; kingdom Viridiplantae; phylum Streptophyta; class Magnoliopsida; order Asterales; family Asteraceae; genus Lactuca; species Lactuca virosa. The sequence continues at coordinate 32,489,276 of NC_136432.1, read as the reverse complement.
TCCTAGGACTCACCTTGGGTGTCTGTAGCTACGCCCCAAGGTGAAGAACCCGCCAAACACCAACTGAGCTATACTATTTTTTGTAGGGAATTGAGAACTTGACGGTACAGTTAGTACCATCACCGACCAACCTAATCAATCTGTCGTCAGCTCCCTCCACGCTAACTAACAAAGTGAAATGATAATACGGTGATACGAACATGTCTCCTATTGCTTTCTGCCCGTTATGCATGCAATTAGTGATAGCCAATGTTTCCTTATTTCTAGCAATTAGTTATCTATTTTAGCTAGTGTATTTGCATGATTCACATTTCCAGTTTAGTAGTAGTAATAGGTTGCATCTATATATTCATATATTGTATTCTTATTTGAAGAAAGTAGAAAATTTGGTTTCAGTTATGTTTTAGTATTTTTTTTTCTCTCTCTCTCTCTCATCTATAATTTCTATGGAGAATAGCTATATCTAAGTGGTGTCTATCAATGGTGCTTTCATTCCCATTCATCATGCCTCCTCGTCAAGATCCGTCCACCGATGTCACACCGCCAAGTATACGGGAGTAATTCTCCACACTCATCACTATTTCCACTGCTAATATTCGCCGTCTTGATGCAATTATCACACAAATGGTCACTGTCAACACCCTCATTGGCATTCAAACCGGAACCATGGCCAAACTCATCCCATCTCCACCGCCGCTTCCACCACCGAATCAGCAGCTAAGGCTGCCGCCGCTGACATCTACACCGCCACTACCGCCGCCAAAACAATCGTTATTGCCACCGCCCCCTCCAAAACCATTGCAATCGCCCATGTCAACCCAACAACCACTTCTACCGTCGTAACCGCCACCATCATTAACCACGACACCTTCAACACAACAACAATTCCTACCTCCGATGATGCCACCCTCAAAAACTACCTACATAAAACTGCCGAAAACAATTCCGGCCACAAAACTATCGAAAACAGTTCCAAACAAACTCACTGTGCCTCGAGAACGAGTTCCTTTTTAGGTGGAGACAAACTGATACATATGTCTGTCCATACCTAAGGCCACCTCCATGGCCACCTCCTTCCATCCATGGGTACGACCCGATTGCTATCGGAATTCACATAAATCAGCTTTGAGGACAAGGCCATTTTTCAAGGGCGGAGTATTGATACGAACATGTCTCCTTAGAAGACCAAGTCTCTTATTTTCTTCTGCCCATTATGCATGCATTTAGTGATAGCCAATGTTTCCTTATTTCTAGCAATTAGTGGTCTATTTTAAGTAGTATATTTGCATGATTCACGTTTCCAAATTAGTAGTAGTTATAGGTTGCATCTATATATTCATATATTGCATTCTTATGGGAAAAAAGCAGAAAATTTGGTTTCAATTATGTTTTAGTATTGTGTCTCTCTCATTTACAATTTCTTTGGAGAATAGCCATCTCAAAATGGTGTCCACTCACTATAAAAAAAGAATGCCATTTAGTGGCATAAAAAAGTGCCACTAAATACCCAAAAAAGTGCCACTAAATGTTTCAAAGAGAATTAGCGGCACAAATAAAAAGTGTCACTAGAAACGCTCCCACTAAAACCCTTTGGTGACACTTTTCAGTTTTGACGCTACAATTTTTTGGGTTTTAGTGACAGTTATTTATTTGCCACAGTAGACAAAAACTATTTTGTGGCACATAATTTGTGCCGCTAAAAACTAATTCAATTCCAAAATTGATCCTACTTTTAGTGGCACTTTTTTTCTTTGCCACAATACAATAAAATATTTTTTCGCATATATTTTTAACCACTAATTACATGTGATTTTAGAATTCATGCTACTTATAGTAACACATTTTTTCATTATAATAATAAATAAAAAACTAATTTAATTGTAGTCTATAGAAAATAATAATAATTTCATTGTTGTTCATCAATATTTTGAATTCTTTTAACAAAAGTCTAAAGCTGCACATGAAGCATCATCACTCACTCATCCAACCCAAAACTATAAGGTAACACAATCAACAAAGGGAAATCCATATGCAGTTGAATTATTATCAAGACTTCTTATACCCTGTAGACAAATGTAATAAACAATGAATATAGTTATATTTAAATAAAGTATTTAAATAATAGTAATATATTTGAAATAACAACAATGCTATATAACTAAAAAGAATATACCTCCTTTATAGCAAGAAGATGAACAACTTGAGGCCCAATGTTTCCATTGACCAAGGTTGATGGTGTAACTTGCTAATTTCCTTTGTGATACATGTAAGTTGCTAACACATTATCTATAAATGACAAAATATGACACTTAATATTACCATAAAAGAAAATACATTTAGGTCATAAAACTTATAGCAATAGACCTTTTGATTTTGCTTCCTCTAATGTTTCCAATTGTTCCACTCGCCCAACTTTATACCTTCAAATTTTACATAAAATTTGGGAATAAGTATTTAATGGTAGTCCATGAACTTGTAACAAATCAACAAATGACAAGACTTTTAACATTTTAAACTGTATATTATTCTTGTAACCAACAACACTAGTACATTCAAAATCATTAGGGAACATTTGTATTCTTTTACCTATGAGCTTGAGAGTTCATGCAAAACTATTTAGTTTCACCGCAAGGTGCCATACTTATGTGGTGAAAAGTGCACAATATTATTTTATACTATAAAATAGTTATTACAATGTATCTTTAGAAAAATGTTATTATATTGCATGTTTAGTTGAGAAATCTGGATTTTCTGTTACTATTAATTTATATTAGTCAGTTATGTGAATACATCAAATAACCATTTCTCATTTCATTTACAAGACCAAAGCCCAAAGGATTTATATTGATTTATTAGGGGTTATTAAGTTACCACTTATCCTATACAATTATAACTTATGTGACTAAATTAAAAAAGAAAATCTTAAATAATTTAGTAACGATTTATGTTATTAGCATTAATAGTTATATTTAATATAGTGTAGTAAAACCATAAGCCAAATATGTTTCAACACTTGAAATATAAGTTGTACTTTAAAAATAAATATATTTTCGTTTCTCTATAGATTTATAGATTTGATAATCTTAATGTAAGAGTGATGGCTGAAAGTCATGAAACCAAAGTCCCACACAAAAGAGTACTTTGCAGAGATGATGCCTTTTGAATTATGAGCAAAGAGATAACTCTACAGACACCAAATAACCTAGGAGGGGCTAACAACATATATTTGATCAGGGGTATTTATGTAAACCTTATTTTTTTGTTTTCAAAAGATTTATCTTAAAATATGTAAAAGTAGAAAATTTGTGATTTAATCATGGTTTTGTGGTCAACTATTGTTAATAACTAGTTAAGCTATGTCTTAAACTATATATGTTTATATTTGTTACCTAGACAAATCCACAATACAATTGATTATGTTGCATCTGTACTAACTCTGATCAAGAAAACATACATACACACAAGAGGCGAGAAAGAAGCTTGGTGACATACTCATCTGCATTATTCTCCAAATTCAGATCCTTATCTTCTCTATAACCCTGTTCCACAAAGAATAAAACTATTAATCAAAAACATCTTAAGACTTGCACCTATGCTTCTTGAATTGGATGCATTTATTTCATATGAACAACAATGTTGGATATATATGTCACGTACATTTAACTTTGTAGAAAATTATCTCAAGAAAGAAAATGTTAACGTTCAACTCTCAACAAAATTCTTATCGATGTAGGATAAAAAAGTGGCAGCTATAACCAATTCGGAAAGGGAAAAGCATAAGACACCATTGCGATGTTTCAGAAACAAAAGAAATGAGTAGAATAAATCTAAAAACAGTGAATTAAAAAACTAAAAGATAGGGGCACATACTTGAGGAAAGATTATAGGAATACCCCATGTATTGTAGTTGGGGGGAGGGTTAAAGATTGCCTGCAAAAACGCATTACTTTCTGATTGATTGAAAACAACATGAAAATATTAATTTTGGGTAACCGACTTCATCCAATTAACTAATATAAATAAGAGTACAAAAAAATTCATTAAGAGAATCTATGGGTAGCTGGTACCTACTACCGATAAAGAGCAACTCTTATCTATGTTCATTTTTTCAAGATGTTACATGACCTCCATACATATACATTGCAATAATATAAATGTTAAATATTGTTAAGTATGTAAAATATTCAAATATGATGAAACTTAAACTAGAATAAGGCATTGACATTAGATTCAAAAAAAATCCTATGATAAGGCAAAAAATGCTCATAATTCATGAGATCCCAAATACAAAGAACAAATATAACCCAAAATGGAGTTTTGCATGAGTAAGATCGAATCATTAAGCACTAATGTGACATAACACCCACCAACAAATACAACATACAAAGTTAAATTAAAATATGCAAACACTTCTGATAGAAACTAAGAATGTTTCAAGAAATAAAGATTTCAAACCATTTAGAAAATAAAAACTCAAGCTTACTTTACTATGACATAATTGTAATTAGAAATAAGTAGATATTTATGTACATTATACTAATTGATCATCATCAAGAGTGGATTGATTCCAGTTCTTCATGAACTCTTCAATAAATAAAGATTTTAAACCAATTTAGGAAATCTTAGAACCATTCTTAAGACCACACATGAACTACAATTCAAATACCTGAACAATTATATCTTTTTTTTTCTCATCATCATCAACACCTGGCCAATCCTCAAACAAGTACCCCTGGAGATGACCTATCTCCAATGGAAACTTTGCGAGATCAACCTGTTAATACAACAAAAAATCCTAATCTTGTATAATGTTTGCATAAAAACCATCACCAAACATAATTGTACACACACCTTTTCCAGACAGAAAATTGAAAAGTTTTTCTAGAGATTTAGAGATGAATATGTGGACATGGGGGTAATCTCAAAATTATCCATCAAAGTTCAAAATTAAGCTAAATTCATCAGTTAAAGTCAAAAGTAAACCAATTTCATAGCAAAAAAAGTCGACATGGCTGCTCAATCACGAAATCAAGGGAGAAATAACTAAATACAACTTTGATTATTTCCAAAAATTTGTAGATAGGGTGACGTATCTTTAACAAAGATATGAGGGAAGGTTCATCCAAGCCCTAGAAATCGCACCCATGGGTGGTGGTTCGTCGATTAATAGTCTAATACGGTGAAGGTGCAAGAGAACTAGAATGATGAAAAATTGGTTGAAGTGTGACAACCCGAAATTTCTATCTTGTAAAGCCATTCAATTCAATCATCAATGACTTGTTTCTGCTATCTTTTAGCTTTGTTATGGGTCTGTTTGAGTGTTCTAAGTCTAGTACATTCAAGGATTGGGTGTTAGGAAGTATCTACTAGAGTTCATTGTGTAGCATTCGAGCCAGAAAACTCCATCACAAGGAGTTTACGGCCGCAAACTAGAGATTACAGTTTTAAACTCCTGTCTAGCCGTGAACTTTTCTCCTTAAGTATGATTTGCCTTCATTTTCTTCACTTCTCACATCTTCAAGTCAAGAACACTCATTTCTCTCTCAAATATCATCAAGAACACTTCCATTTCTCGTCAAAGTTGTAAGTGATTCTTTCTTTATTAGTTGATATCCTTCTTGATCTAGTAAAACCCTATGATTTCATCTGTGAATTCATCTCTTTTTGGGGTTAGATCTTCAAATCATCAAGAACACCAAGAACACACACTAGTTATTTGGGCCGTAAACACCCCTTCAAGCTTCCAAATCGTAAGTATCCTTTCCATATACTTGTTATCCATTAGAAGCATATGATTAGCATCCAAGAATCAACCATTTTAGCATGAACATCAAGAGTTTACGGCCGTAAAATCTTCATATGGCCATAAACCCTTCATGTCATGGCCGTGAACCTTCTTAAGACCAATATTAGGACCCCAAACACTTCATAGATGCAAGTTAGGGCTGCAAACCTTTCTTAAGATTAAGTACTTTGGCCGTAAACACACATTTGGCCGTAAACACTTAAGGTGTGGCTGTGAACTCCCTTAAACCAATCATATGTGATTGATACACTCCATTGTGAGTGATTCCTAGTTCCTAGGGATGTTTCCAATACATGATTAGTTGTTATATACACTAATTATATACATATATGTGTTATTATATGCTTATTAGGATCTGTTTGTGCTTGGGATTTCACTTGGCATACCTATCATCCTATATCGATCTTTCATTCGAATCACTCACTACAGGTGAGTTCATACCCCTAACTTATCTTTTAAATGATTTTAAATTCTTTTATGGGGGGGGGAATACAAGTTGAAAACAATATACTTATAACATCAATCATATGTGATTTATAACTGTCAAATAAGAGGATTTCTTATACTTCAAAACTGTATTATCAAACAAACTGTTTCAAATCGTTTTATAAACTGACATCAAGTCATCAATAACCATTCAAATGGTTAAAACTCTTTTATATGTTAAACTCTCTATCGTTTTACAAAACTATTTTAAACTTATATATTGTCCAAATCATGTCTATATAGATATAGTTATATAAATAAGGTTGAAAGGGCTTAGGACTGATAACCCGCTTTATTTCCTGTTCCTTGTTTGGTTGTGGACTTAGGGTATCAGTTGTTTGTTCAAGTGTCGTTTGAATCTTAGTTATATATTATGTATATGTATGTAGATATAAAAGTTCTTCCAATCAGTTCAATACCTTTGGGTAGCAAAGGTGTACAAACATGATCAGTCATTCAAACAACAGTACTAGTAAAACTACAATAGGTATAGTTTAGGAAGTTACTACTTACTATTTCTGGAACAATGAAACTGATAAGAGTCAGTTCATACATGAGTCAGTTCAAACATACTATAACTAGAACAGAAGGAACATATGAATAACTAGAACAGAAGGAACATACGATACACTAGAACAGAAGGAACATACTATACACTAGAACAGAAGGAACATACTATTCACTAGAACAAAAGGGACATACTACACTAAAACAATAACAAAGATAACATTAATGTGAGCCACTACTTCATGGCACGACAATATACTGTTGTGTCACGTTTTGTAACCAGAGTCTCCAGGAGGGAGAGCGTGAGTTTGTGTATAGATCTATACAGGATTGACCATCCTACACCTTGCTGCTAGCTATAGTGGGACCTGCATGTCTACGGGTGATGAATGTCATACCATTTCGACGTCTTTGATTGTCGTGCTTACTAGTCAATCAAGTATGGTTATAATCATATCACATTTTACCTTAATAAAACAAACTGATTTTAAGGTAGTTAGTACATCTGTAGTTACTTATATACAATACTACTGTACATCTTCATTTTTCCCATTACATTCATATAGTGATCTTCTCACATAAACGGTAATGTAACTATTTTCTGGTAATGATAGTCATACTTGGGAAAAACACTCACTTTTACAAAAGGATAAACATACAAAACAGTCGGGTCGTGGTAGAAGACTACTTTAGTAGAAAATATAGGATTTTCTAGGAAGTATACAAACATTTACATCAAACACTTACAAACATTTACATCAAACTCTTACAAACATTTTCATCAAACTTATACAAACAATTGACACTAAAATACTTATGAACTCACCAACTTAAATGCTGATCTACGCTTTCAAAATAACTTTTATTCTCAGGTCACCAGTAGACAGGTACACTGGACCAGGTTTTGAGAAGACGGAGCACATTCGAGACTCGTCTTTTATTTTGATTCATATTTTGGTGTCTTTCAAACTATACACAGAACACACTTGTATTAAATTATATTATTAATGCAATGGATGATGTTGTTGCTTTTTTTACTATTATGCATTGTTATGATACTGTACATGACGTCCTCCGCGATTGAACGTTTCCGCCGTTCTGGTTTAGGGGTGTGACATGAAGCATCGAGTATGACACAGTAACATGAAGAAGGTTCATTCAATCCCTAGAAATCAAAAGCAAACGAGAACTCTAATTGTCTATGTGTTCTGAACCCTTATCGTCTATGTATTTTGAACTTTGTCTAGGAGTTGGAAACATGAATATAGAATGACACTCTCAGGACTCACAAGACGATGTACACAAATAAGAAGCGTGGAGGATTTTTACGACATAATACATCTTTTTTCTAGTGGTCTAGTTACGATTCTAGTATTCGATAAATTGAATTGAAGATCGGAGATGCGACAGAGCTCAACGACTTTACGGACGACTTGCTTCGCTTCCTTAAGCCCCAACATGATTGAAATCTCCGAAAAATCCATTCAAGAGAGAGTGATGGAGAAAGAGAAGTAATCGATATTTGACATCTGTGATTGTAATTGTGAATGACGGAAGATGATATCAACGAGCAATCACAGTGGATATATTGAACCCGATGTGTTTCTCGTTTCCATTCGGCGTCACTTCAGAAAACTGGTGCACGCCATTTTTCTTTCCTTTCCTTTTTCACGTTTATATTTTTCAGAGAGAAGGAAATGAGTTTTTTCCCTTTTTTAAAAGACGTAAAAAATAGAAAACAAACTTATAGTGGCATAAAAAGCACCAGATAAAATCTTAATAAAACTTTAGGGGCATATAATGACTTGTATGACACATTATTTATAAGCTTTAATGGATATTAAATTAATATGCCACTATTAAATATGAATATTAGTGGCATAAAATGATAAGTACCATTAAATCTATCAATATTTATAGTGGCATATAAAATATGCTACTAAAAACATAATACAGTGGCACAAAAAAATTATGGCACAAAAAATATATGCCACTAATTGTCAATTTGTTTGTAGTGACTATACCCTTAATGTCTCATACTTTCCTATTAGGATACATCTACACAAAAATAAGAGAAGATGATGTTAATAATTAATTTTATTTAATTAATAACTCTTAAGTTTTATTTGTAAAAAATGATACATGTTCTTGTTAGTTACATAGGTAACTAATTTACCAATTATATAAAATACAAACTCTTGGATTTTTATGATGATGTTAATAATTAATTTTATTTAATTAATAACTCTTAAGTTTTATTTGTAAAAAATGATACATGTTCTTGTTAGTTACATAGGTAACTAATTTACCAATTATATAAAATACAAACTCTTGGATTTTTATAACGTATTTTAATAACAAGTTTTCCAAAAACACGTTTTACCGTTTTTGTGTCATTAAACATAGTTCATACCAAAAAATCACCAACTCACTTGAGATTACGAAAAATGGATTCATGAGTCCACACTACAAGGAAAAAGATAATTAGCGGCGACAAAAGTCGTCGCTAAAAGGTCAAATTGTCGCCAGTAATAGTAATAGCGGCGACATGTCGCCGGTAATAAGTCGCCGCTACTGCTTCGTCGCTATTGATCAAATTGCCGCCGCTAATGAGAATTGTCGCCGCTAATGAGTATGTCGCCGCTAAAGAGTGCAGTCGCCGGTAATAACAATTTTCATTTTTTAATTTTTTTTAATCAACGATTTTGGTTTTCGGTAATAGTGTCGCCGGTAATTACATAACAACATTCGATTAAATATCAAAAATAATAGTGTCGACGCTAATTACAAAACAAACATCCGATTAAATATCAAAAGTAATACTGTCGCCGGTAATTACATAACATCCGATTAAATATAAAAAGTAATAATGTCGTCGATAATAGTGTCACCGGTAATTACAGAAAACAACCAAAAAATTAACAATCTAACAAGTAGCAAAGCGTGACAACAAGTGTAATATGCAAATAAAACTCATCCCTACATACCATCTTCTTCGTTCCCATCGTTTCATCGATTATTTTGGGATTGAAAACACGAATAAAGCTCATCCCTACATGCGGGGTCGTTGAGCATTGCACGAAGATTTTTCAACTACATAATTAATAACAACATATATAAACTTATAAGTTAAATTATCAAACATAAACAAAAACTATCAAAGTACATTGCTATTTTTAAACTAAGACAAAAAGCCAAAGTACATTGCTATTTCTTGCACTTGGGACAAAAACCCAATTACCAAAGTTTTTAGCAAATAATCACCACAAACCAAAATTACCAAATCAACATACATTTTATGATGTTAAAGTAGATTGCTATTTTTAAACTAAGACAGAAAACCAAAGTACATTGCTATTTCTTGCACTTGGGACAAAAACCCAATCTAATTCAAGTGGGGGAGAATCGTAACATCCTGTTTCGGATCATCCATGATTTAGGGTTCGTGGGCTGCAACCCGGGCATGAGGAAGCCTTAGGGCTGCAACGAGTTGCTCGAAGCGTAGGGCTTCTCGCCACCTTTTCGTGGATATGAGGTTCATTGGAAATGGACTTATAACGAGGAAGTTATGATAGTTTGAAGTTTTGGCAAGTTAGGTCCCTTATTTGAGAAAGGTGGCAGCTGAGTACGCGGGGCGTACGTGTGTGTACGCTTAGCGTACTCATGTGCGTGACTTTTAAGCGGAGCCAGCTAGTACGTTGGGCGTACTAGGCCCAGAGTAAAAACCCTAAATGAGGGATGTGTCCTTATTTAAAGAACATGATGGCCTCATTTATGTCCACCATTTCCAGACCTCAACCCTATCCAAACCCTAATTTCCATCCCTTGAGCATGATTGTCCATTTGTGAGTATCTAAGTGTTCTTGTGGTATTCTTGGAGTGAAGAAGGAGAATTGAAGAGAATGGAGTTGGAGTCCAGGCTTTGGATCTGAGCTTTTCTGTGGTTGGAGAATCATTTGAAGGTATAAAGCTTAGAGCTTTCTCATCCTTTTTGATTTGAGCATATTTTGGTCCATATTAGGGTTTTTGGTCCCAAAGCTTGAAGCTTTATGAGTTGTTGAACTCCAGAGCCTAATATCTGTCCTTTTAAGTGTTTGTAGTGGAGGGGATTCATAAAAATGAGGTCTTGGACGTTAAAACCACCCCATGCATGAGATATGAGCATTTTTGGGAGTAAAGAGTGAGTGTATTTGGGTTTGGGACATTATCAGCCATGTAAAGGCTTATTGTCACGAACTTTATGGTGTATGAGCCTTTAGGGAGTCCAGATATGAGAGTATAACTATGGTCTTAACGGGTTAAGACCAAGAGAGTGGAAAAAGGAAATCTGGATGTACACCGAGCGTAAATCCAGTACGCGCCGCGTACTGGTTAAGTGTCCCCGATGGCCCGATCAGGAATTCTGTGTACGCTGAGCGTACTAAGGGAGGTACGCCCCGCGTTATCTATCTGTGGGCTTTTTGGGCTAAATCTCATTTTGGGCCTTAAGTGTTGGGCCTGTATTTGGGCTTGTTGTGTTGGGGTTATTGATCATATATATATATATATATATATATATATATATATATATATATATATATATATATATATATATATATATATATATATATATATATATATATGTATATATATATATATATATATATATATATATATATATATATATATATATATATATGTATTGGGCCCTTGTGTTGGCTTGCCATTTGGACCTAAGTTTAAGAGTTGGGCCTTGGGAGAGCCCATTTAGTATTGGGCCTTGGTGGGCCCAATGAGCTTGAGTTATTTGTGGGTCGGGTAGTGGACTATCTTTAGACCTAATGAGTGAGGTTTGGTCTTAGATCTTAATTGACTTAATTATGGGTTTTGGTTCAGTGTTAGAGACCGGTGTATAGCAGCAGCATCTATAGGAGCTGTTCATTATCCGAGGTGAGTCTTCTCACTATATCTACTGAGTGACCGGATGGTCCTATGTGCTTATATTGAGTTATGTGTTATTATGCATTTTGTCTTTGTGATATATGCTATATTATTCTGTGCCTTACTGAGTTAGGACCGGAGGGTCTTCACTGAGATACATGACTGGAGGGTCTGACCCGAGCTGTGAGATCGGAGGGTCTTCACTGAGACGCATGACTGGAGGGTCCATAGCCATGAGAGGCTAATGAGATATGGGTGGTATTTTGGGGAGCTCACTAAGCTTCGTGCTTACCGTGTTATGTGATATGTGTTTCAGGTACTTCCAAGGATCGCGGGAAGGCGCCGACTTGATTTTACACACGAGATGGAGATATGTTTTGAGGATCCTGGATTTTCATTCAATGATTTATGGATATGTGTTTTTGGATAATTTGATACTTTGGGGTTTTTGTGAAATGTTTTAATGAGAATTATGATATTTTAAATGAAAATTTTGTTTGAAAATTTACGGTGTTACATACCTTCTCATACTCCATTCTTGTGTGTGTTTGGCCTTTTGAAGCTTGTTTTGGAGATTTGGAGATAGGAAGAAGAAATGAGGAGTTGGAGAAGAAGAACTTGAGTATCTTGAGCTCAAGGATCTGAGATTATCTCACCATTTGGCACACATTGGAGGTATAAAGCTTCCAATTTTCCTCATGAATACTTAGATCTAGATTTATGGAGTTTTGGACCTTTTTAGGTCCAAAGGATGGATTTTTATGGTGCAACTTCGTATTTAGGCTTAGGGTTGCCACCCTTAGTGCTAAATGTGTCACTTTAGCAGTAAAGTCTCGATCTTTAAGGTCCTTTTGTGACCATGCATGAGATCTAACCATTTCCATGGAAGTTAGTTGTTATATTCCAAGTTTGGGTCCATTTGGTGGGTTGCAAGCCACCAAGTGATCAAATTTATGAGTTAAGACATGCTAAGGGACCTAGATCTATAATTTGGACTTAATGTCTTAATGAAATAAGAACTTTTAAAGTTTATGGCTTAACAAGGTAGTACGTGTTGGATTAGTGTCTAAGTCCATAACTATAATTGGTATGTACTTGACCCGAGAGTAGCATGGTCCATTTGGGTTGCATGGCACCAGAACAATCTGAAGGATGGATAATTGAGAAGAGGTTATTTATGGTTTATTAATATATTATAAATTCTAATATATTAATATGAAATCATATTATTTAATTAGTATTGATCAAGAATTAATTTGGAATTAATTTTGTGATCAAAAGAGACTAATTAAATATATGGGGATTGATTATGTAAATCATTCATTCTTATAATGTGGGCTTATGATCCATAGTCCTTCATGTTGGGCTAAACCCATGTGGTGACCCATGGATACTCCATGGAGGTTTAACCCATGGAGCATGAGGGACATGGAAAGTCATTAGGGTTTACATGGTGTAACCCTAGTTTGCCACACTATATAAGAATCCCTCTAGCTCATGAAATTGGCATTGATTGTTACCTAGACCTAAAAGAGTGGAAACACAAGAGGGAAAGCCGATTTTATGAGTGCAAGTGACATCTTCTCAAGTTCCTCCATTTGTTGGTGGTGTTGTGTGATTCCATTTGAGGTGCAACACTTGGGGCACTAAGTTCTTAAAGGCTCAAGGTTTCAAGCTACATCAAAAGGTATGTCATCCAACTAGATTTTTGTATTGTATATACTCCATAATATGCTAGTTAGGGTGATGCTTTGGAAAATTGAAATTTTGCATGTATAATAAAGAAAACATAGATCCAAAGCATCTAGGGTTGCATGTACACCATAAGAGTGTTAGAATGCTCAAAACCCTTCAGTGGTATCAGAGCCTAGGGTTGTTTTAAATTATACTTGATGCTACTTGTTGTTTAAGCTTGAAAAATCGATTTTCTGCTGTTCTGGACAGTGGACTCGCCGAGTCCCAACACAATTCTGACCAACTCGCCGAGTTTGTTCTTGCACTCGACGAGTTGGTGCTCCAGAATGCAAATTTTCGATGTTTTTGGCTAGAATTGGACTAGGATCATTACCCTAAGCTATTTTTGAACTTATAAACCTATTTTTGATGTGGTAATGATCATGTTTATCCAATTTATAAGATAATTGTCAAAGTTTCATGTTTTGTATTAGTTTATATGATTATGCTAATTACATGAAATTTGTTTGATATGAATTATCTTGTTCATATGAGTTTAATCAAGATCATGGACATTATTTGACATGCTTGTTAGTTTATTTGATGATCTTTATGACCTTTAATGTACTCCATAACTTGTCCTCAAGTTATGGAAAATGAAAAGTTTTTCTTTTAAAAGACTTCATTAAACTCATAGGTTATGGTCTTGAAGAGTCTTTTTCCATAAATGTTTGTATGAACTCCATAACTTGTCCTCAAGTTATGGATTTTCAAGAGTCTTTTCATTAAAGTATATATTAAACTCACATGTTATGGATTTGAAAGGTTTTTTGAATAATTCAAAACTTGCCCTCAAGTTTTGGAATTTGTAAATGTAGAGTCTTCTTTTGACACATTTAGTTCCAAACCCTAGAATTTTAAAAGTTTAAAATTCAACCCTTATACTATTATAATATTATAGGTTTAATATTTATATATATGTATAAGAGTAAAGTAAGTCTTACCATTAGTAGGCCTCATTCACGAAGTCGGTCTATAAGGGGGGTATAAGGTTACTGCCTATAAAATGGTAGTTTAATGGGTGTCCACTCTCACCCACCGCTTCCTTTACTGGTGGAGGGTCGTTAGCCGAATGGGTTTGAAAGGAAGTTTAAATTCTCCCTTCATTAAAAGTATAATGATAAATATAAAGTAACTAAACTTTTATTAAATTCCCAATCTTAGTTACTTTAGGAAAATGTGAATATGGTGCTAACCCATGAAACTGCACTTTGCACCTTGTTAAGTAGTTAGTGGAGCGTGTGTGGTTAACTGACACACTAATCTGGACTGACAGTGTGTGGAAAAGGGTAGCTTGATGTTAATCACAGATCAATGGAGCGTGTGTGGTTAACTGCCACATTGATTAGGTGGTTGTAACATTGGGTGTACCAAGTTAATTTGCATGGTTATTCACACCTTGTTTGTGATCCTCGACATCCCAGTCACAAACTTGAAGGGCACAATCGAGATTTAAACATTCCATTGAAAGTTTCAATGAATCTCAAAGGATATAGGAGTTTCAAATAACTTAAAACCTAAAATTCTTTTTTCGTTTTTCGTGATGGAAATTGGTAAATCGTCATTAACCTACCTTCAAATATTTTGCAATTGGATTACGGCATCCCTTTTCCAAATTGTAAAATATTTTGATGGGTCCTAGCCTTAATATTTCATTTGGGTGTTATATTAAGGACTTAAATCAACTAACTTGAATTTCTCCCATTGTATATGTCTAGTTCAGACAACTATGGTCTCCCCAAATCTTTTGGAACAAGCTTTCCTCTTGAAGATGATGTCCCGTGGTTGGATTGTGGAAGTCATACTTCACTTCCTCCACCTCCTCCAATAATTCTCCCTAACCCACAAGTTCAAAGACTTGAAAAATTCAAGGTCACTCAAGCCCTACTTGCAATGAAACATCAAGATGGAAGGCCTGTGTGTACTGTCACACCCCAAAACCTGAACGGAGGAATCGTTCAGGGGTGGAGGACATCATGTTTAGTATCACGAGATATGTATATGGTAAGCAAGTAATGAACAACCATTTCATTTCGAAAGAAAGTGTTTACAATGTGTGTGTTCACAAAACATAGAATTCATAAACAAATAACAAAACAAGACTTGAAGCCATAATGTTCCATCTTCTGAATTCCCAGCACGAGCACCTGTCTAATAGTCTCCTGAGAATACAAGTTATTTGAAAGAGTTGATCAGCAATTAAGCTGGTGTGTTCATAAGTTTTTAGTGATATGAGTAAGTTGTAAAGTGTTGTTGAAAATGAAGATGTAAAATGGTGTTGAAAATGTAGTTGTAACATGTAGTTATAATATGTTGTAAGTTGTAAGTTCTGTTTTGAAAAGTTCGTCTGTTCCTCTAGAAAATCCTATATTTCCTACTTTGATGGAAGTTTAAGTAAAATGACACTACAACCCTTTCTATGGGTACGAAGTGGGTACAAGTTATATAAGACTCAGAGTAAACAAATAATCGATTGTGCGCATCTGCCCCAAGCTCACAACCAAACGAGGAACAAAAATTAAGGCGGATAGCACACATCTCATTGGTTGTTAGATCATCGTCATATATAACCCTGGTGTAGTCACTTGTTACTCATGGAGTTAATTGTAATGGTTCCTTTATATTTAATGAAAAGTTCTTTAAGAAAACCTATTTTTCTTATAGTAAAATGGTGACCACAGTGACTACTTTTATAATAGCTTAGTTTATACTGCTATATATAATCTAATATCGGATAGAAAGTTAATTGAGTGAATCTGCCCTAAGCCCACAACCAAACAAGGAACAGGAAGTAAGGTAGAAAGCACATATCCAACTACCTATTGGGTATTAGTTTTATATATAAACATGATGTATAAACTAAGGTATTATAGAGTTACTCACCTAAGGTCCTTTAAATTGAACTAGTTTAATAAAATGGATTAAACCCTTTACTGGGAAGTTTCTAGTTTTGAATACCAAAAGTACTAATTTTGGAAAGTATGTTTTGTACTAGAAAAACTGTGCTTTGACTCTGTGTCCTATAACGTGACCCATACCTGGTACCCTTATGATGACTTAATGTATACTAAGCATACATATATATAGAATTGGATAGAAAATAGATTGGGTGAATTCGTTCCAAGCCCACAACCAAACAAGGAACAGGAAGTGAAGCGGAGAGCACACATCCTATTACCTGTCGGACCCTATTGGTATATATATATCCTGTGATGTATACATTAAGGAATCATAAGACTAGCATTATGGTCATTTCTTTTAAACGTAGCCTTCTACCAAGGCATCTTCTGTTACGTGCTAGACTCGACTGTTCCGTTTGTCGATTGTAAAAATGTATGTTTTCCCTAGTTTATAACTATCTTAACTCGAAAATAGTTTGAGTTTGACTTTCAAATGGTACTGTCACTTTATGAAAGTAATGGGAAATGTAAGTACACAGTTGTCGTTTATAATGACATGCGGATGTACTGATAACCTAGAAACATATTTGTTTTATTACGGTCATAATGTGAAGGCTAGAACCCCTACTAAACGCTCTCCCTGTGAAGAGATTAAGGGAACCAAACGCGACCTCAACAAATTCTTGCAAACCGTGTAATTCACATTAAGGTTATATGATCATGTATACCCAATATAACAATCACCTTTTGTTTAAAACAATGAGTTAGTGATCAATTGGTATAATTAGATCCTGTATGTGTTCTCATGCTATAACAACCTAACTTGTTTGTTTTGTACTGTATATTGTACGTTCTGTTTGTTTCTCGTAATTGTGTGTTCTCTCTGTATGGTATTGTTTGTTTCTCTTCACTGTGTTTGACTCATGTAAGAACTGACTCTTTGTGTGCTTCATTGTACTAGAAGTAATAAATAGCATTCTCCTAAACTATACCTATTATAGTTTACTAATGTTCTACTTGGATTGTTACTGAAAAGACTCGTTTATCCACTAGGTTATGTTTGTACTTTAAAAACGGAGTTTTGTATAACTATAAAGTAACATAACTTTAAAAGAGTTTTTGAAATGTTTTGACAACTTATAAATGACATAAGTAACATTTTGAAAGATGTTTATAACAAACATTTACACAATTATCATTGTGTTCAACTTGTATTCCCCCCTTAAAACAGTTAAAAGATTTATTACGGGGTATGAACTCACCTGATGTGGGTGATTCAAACGAGTATGCGTGTAAGGATGAGAAGTTCCACGAATGAAGTCCCGAGACACAATAGGTCCTAAATGACATATAAGGACACATATTGACATGAATATAGTGTTTATAAAGAACTATATGAAAGGAAACACCTTCCGGGACTAGGAAACACTTTGATCAAGTGTTGGAATCACATGTGATTCATCAAAGGGAAGTGAAATGGCACTAACATGTGTTTACGACCATGGGTTTACGGCCTATGGGAGTTTACGGCCATAAAATCATGGTCAAACATGGCTAAGAGTGAGTTTGAAGGCTAGGGATGCTTTAGGGACTTTTGTTCTATACTTGCATGAGAAAGACCCACCCATATGAGGCCCTTGATGAGTTTATGGCCAAGCATGGAGCTTACGGCCGTAATCTCATAAACTTTATGAAATGAGGGTGGTTTAAGGTCATACAATCATCAAGGAAGAGTTCTAGGTCACTTGCCTTGCATCTTATAGGGTTTATGGACCATACATGCTTCAACATTGAGTTTACGGCCAAGGAAGATCTTGGGCCGTAAACTCATGATGTTCTTGGGAAAAGCATGTTTCAAGGGCATGATTCAAGGCTTACTAGAAGATATGAAGTGCAGGAAGGAGTACTTACAATCTTGAAGCTTGAAATGGTCGGTTTTGGCCAAGAACACTAGTGTGTGTTCTTGGTCTTCTTGGTGTTTCTTGGAGATCTAAGAAAAGAGTGATTTCTTATGGATGAAATCATGGAAGGAGGCTAGATTAAGAGATGTATCAACAAATCTAGGAAGAATACTTACTTATGTGAAGATCTTGGAAGAAAGTCTTGATGATACTTGAGAGGATTTGAAGGAAAATCGGCCAAGGAATGAAAAACTGAGAAAAATGGCCAAGTATCATCTATATACACTTGAGTTTATGGCCACATGAGTTTACGGCCGTAAACTCATGGTCTTGTGGTCGTGAACTCATTTAGATGAGGTTTAGGTTTGCTTTGCTACACTGTGGTTCTAGCAGGTACTTTCTGACACTTAATCCTTAAGTGTATTTGGCTCAAAACTCCTTAGAATGACCTTTAATAGGGCTAGAACTTAGAACTAATGAGTGTGACACTCAGTTGAGTTGATTGACTAGGCTTTAAAATCAAAAAAATTTCCAGGTTGTCACATGTACTCACGTCTTGGAGATGAAGTCACATATTGACAGACTGAGAATATTGGGTGTCGTTGTCTCGAGGAAGTTGAGGGTTGACTGGGTTCTTCA
This sequence comes from Lactuca virosa, assembly GCF_052849685.1. Taxonomy (NCBI): domain Eukaryota; kingdom Viridiplantae; phylum Streptophyta; class Magnoliopsida; order Asterales; family Asteraceae; genus Lactuca; species Lactuca virosa. The sequence continues at coordinate 32,470,383 of NC_136432.1, read as the reverse complement.
ATCACTTCCCGAGTCATATAGTGAGTTCATTAAGGACTACTATGTGACAGAACACGACATGACCCTTATTGATCTTACCTATTTGCTTGTTGCTGCTTAATCAGCAATGATTTGGCGCACTGGAAAAGCAAATTTGATTGGAAGATCTACTCCCCAAACTTCCATGGACATTGACAATGGAAACATTGGAAGTCCAGAAAAGATTTCTCTTTCCAAGGGAAAGAGAAAGGCTAAGTCTGAGATTGTCCTGTGTACCATTCCTAAAGAGTCTATATGTTTCTATTGCCAAGAGAAGGGGCATTGGTTGCGAAGCTGCCCTGACTACCTGAAAGATCTGAGAAAAGGTAGAATCGAAAAGTTTGACTCTAATTAAGGTAAGTCTACTATCTAACTCTATTAAGTTCCTAATTGTTGATTCTTAATACATGATGTGACAAGGTTGCATTTTGATGTTTTGTAGGACCATGCAAAGGGAAGGAAGCTTAAAGGAAGAGTATGTTGAATCTGATCGCGAAGATGAATTTCAATTGCATGGTTCGAAGATCGGATTTGTGAGCTGCTGCTTAGGAGTTATGATAGAATACTAGGAAATATGTAATAACATAGTTTTCATTTTTAATTGCATTGTAAGGAAAAGTTTTTTTTCCGCATTTTATAAATAAATAAAATTTTGTTTTCATTTTTATTATATCTCCTTGCAATGGCATTTGTGAAAATTGATGTTTGTATGTTTTTATGTTAGCAATATAAATTTGATTTTTTCGTTTATGGTAGTGTCGATTATTTTCCAAATAAGGAAAGGTTCTCATCACCCAAGTTTCAATTGGACAGAAACTTCGAATCATGAAAGTTGTATTGTATGATGAATGATAATTTTCATCTTTGGTAAATTAAGATTAATTCCTTGTTCACATGTATATGTGAGTCAAGTGAAGGACTAGGGGATCGGGTACACTGGGTGTGCGTTGGTCAAGATCCACCACAAAGATCGATAAGACTATTCGTCATGATTTACTAAAGTTTAGTAAACATGGTTATGCTTACAAGTTTAAGTATAATTCTGTAACATTAGAAAAGGCTCAATGTATGGTAGAACGAATGAGAAGAATCAAATTAGGCAGAAAGATAAAAGTTTCTCCAATCTGAGAAGATGTGAGAGTACTTTAGTATCGTGTTTTATGATCATCTTAAAGTTTATGGAAAAACCATATCACAATTGATCCTCTAAAGACATCTTAGTGCATTTGTATGGCTAAGAAGAAGAATGGTGAATTGTTGAAATAGTTTAAATCAAGAAGATGAGTCATACTTCGTTCCCAAAACAAGTCTTAGAGTAATACTCCAAGATTGTAACCATGAGTGACATGATCTTAAGAAAGGTTTAAAACACTTATCTAATGTAGAGTAAAAGTTTTCTACTCTTGAACATTTGAAATTGGTAAGTTGTGATGTTTTGGATAAAACAAAGACCAACTAAGGCCAATTGTGTGAAGTGTTTGTCTTGATTAGAATCCGCACTAACTCTTAATTAAGTGTTTATCAAGTAATGTTCCTTGACAAAGTGAATCATATATGTCAAGAGGTCAGTGGGATTCTTAAAGATCTTGACAAGATTCAAGAACTAATTAAGAATAAACCTATTGTTAAACACTAGCACACGACTTGAGGTTTGTGACCTATCGTGTTGGCATATTCTTGTTTCTGTGCCCATTCCAGCTAAAGTTGACTATACATGTGAGTTTTGAGAGTTCTCAATTGGTTGCATAACAACCTGGAAGCAATAGTAGGCCCTTGTGCTGCCAGGTGGCAAGAAATTAAGATTGATCAAGTTCAGTCCATATGAGTTTGGATTTGTTGTTAACCTTGTCTTGTGATTATGGTTATGACAAATTTACATGGATAGGAACACATACACCATAAAATCTAAGTGTCATAAGGTTTCTCTCCGATTCATGAATATGATGGTGAGGAAACACTTTCACTAAGTAGATTTTAAGGAGATAGCAGTTGTGATATTTGCATTCTCAAATTCGATTATGATTACAACATCCCTCTTCATAATTTGAATTGTGAGAAATGGAAAAGGTCTAAACATTTCAGACTTATGGCTGTAAGTTCTAAAATTGTTAAGACACACATGTGAGCTATCTAAGGAAAGGTGTATGACTTTGAGAAGCCTAGAAGCATCTCGTATCAGAAATCTGAACTTTGGTAATGAAAGTCAATAAGTATTGATTTCTAGAAGTCCAACTGATTTCTGAATATATGTCAAAGCTAGTGGGAGCATAAGTGTTATGCTAATAATTATTATTATGCTAGTGGGAGCATAATTATTATGGAAAGTGTTGCAAGTTAGCAATGTTAGTTATAGAGAACAAAAGTTTCAATTCGCAAGTTGCAGGGGTTGAAAAGTTGTTTTGCTAAAATTAAGGGAGAGGAATTTATACTTCATTTCAAAATCTAAAAGATTAGATTGAGTTTTAATCAAATTTATATATATATATATATATATATATATATATATATATATATATATATATATATATATATATATATATATATATATATATATGAATGTTATGTTGGAATGGTTCAACATAAGGAAATTCTATATATGGAAATGTTAATTGCGTTCTCAAAAAATTTGACTATGATTACGACATCCCTTTTCATAATCAAAATTTTTAGAACATGGCAAATAGAAATATTATAGCAAAAAACTGATTAAATATCATGTCTTTATGTTAGACATTATGAATCGTATCTCATATGCTATAATATTCTCGTGTTCTAATTTTCCAAATGCCTAGGGTATTAAGAGGGAAAAAGGAATAGAACAGGATATGACTAAAGTGGTTAAACAACTGTTAAGGACAATCTAAGGTTCGCCAGTGATTGGTCGCTTAAGGACAGTTGGAAGTATAGTAATGGAAGGACCATATTGACATTATTATGAATAGACATGAGTCTATTAATAATGAGTTTTGTAAGTCCCCAAATATGCTTGTGTATCAATCATATCCAATTGATGGTGCAGAATCTCAATCAAACGGATGATGTCAGATCAAATAGAAGAGAAGGAGAAGAAGAATAATATGAATCTTGAATGTTATGATTAGAATTAAGTTCCTTACAATAGATTCACACACACAAAATGCTCTCTTCTTCTCTCTAGTTTCTCTCTTCTCACGTTCATCAATCTATTCCTCACACCCCTCACCCCTATATATACTCGACTGGGCCGCAAACTGGGTTTACGGCCGTAAATGGGTTTACGGTCGTAAACACCCATTGGGCCGTAAACAGGGTTTACGGCCGTAAACCTGTTTACGGCCGTAAACACCCACTGACCGTAAACCTGACCTTAAACTCATAAAATATTACAGAAAAATACATTTGCCTAGAAAAGTAAAGTATAAACCATAATTTTGACCCAACAATCTCCCCCTTGGTTTATAGCTTTCTTTTCTTAATTGACCCAACAAGTAAGCTCCCTCTAAAAAGTAGCTGGCTTTCTTGATAATCTTCATTTGGGAGCTTTGGCTTCAGCTTTAATCTTCGAATTCTTCACAGCTTCAAGATGAACTTGATGAATCTTCAATGAATGACTTCATCTTGAGCAGTTGGGCTTTTCTTCAGAATTTGACATTGAACGCATATTGGGTGAGGAGGCTTCTTGTACTGATTCATGAAAGATAGCGCTTTCAGCTTGAGAATCTTTAGAGAGAACGTCAGAGAGAACAAATCTTCTGGATCACTTCAGCAGGTTCAAGATAGCAGCAGACTGATTGAGGAGGCTTCAATGCAATCCGTCACATAATCTTCAAGTGCAGCTTCACCTTGCTTCCGGGGTTGAAAGATTCAATGTCGAAAGAATAATCTTCATTTCTTGCTCCTTCGAATGAGAATTCTTCGATGCTCACGGATGAAGCCTTGGCTCAGAAATCTTCGACACAAACTCCATGAGTTTCATCTTCACCTGAATTCACTTTTCAAGACAAAACAAAACTAAAAGAAAAATTTAGCACACAATATTTTGGATTTTTCATATTTTCTGAAAAAGAAATAAAACAGAAATAACACTATTTTTGGTTTTTTTATTTTCTGATTTTTGTTTGGTTTTTAAAATTTTTAATTCTTCCCTAATATTTAAATTAGAAGAAAACTATGAACAAATTTAACAAAAATAAAAATGATATCTAACTTTAAAAGTGATTTGGGATCAAAGTTTTTAGACAGCCTTTATCCGCTTGTCGGTACCTTTTATCTTGACGTCTTTGTCTGATCGATCGCTGGTATTGTAGTCCACTTAAACACGAAAAATTGTGACAAAATTAGGACATACTATTAGTTATAAGACAAAGTGATCCTAAGTTCCTAGATACTATTTCTTAAGGACCATTCAGCTGACGACGACCAGGGATATTGTTGTCCACCTAAATTGAGCAGCGAGATCTATAGACAATCTGTAAGTGTTCAATTTTTAATTGTATCAGAACATGTTTCCCGCTTCCTGATATGCTCCAGTAATCAAGGACTTCCAGAATACTCCTTACATCGGGTGAGCAGACAATTATTAAGAGAGAAGATAGATTTAGAATGCATATGCTATACACCCAGTTCGGATCTCTTCCAATCACGCAGAGGGTGAAACATATGACTAACTGAAGTTTTAGAGGGATTGAGAAGTAGAATGGTGCATATACTGTCTACCAGGTCAGATTGAGAGTCACGCAAAGGAGACAGTATATGGCTAACAGATAGAAAGAATTGCATAGATAGAAGATGCAGAGAGATAGAGTTGCATATGCTACATTCCAGGTCGGATCTTTCGATCACGCAGAGGAGGCAACATATGACTAACAGATAGAAAGAAAGAATATAACCTTCTACAAACCTAACTTATCGGAATTCACCAGTCACCCCATCAATACCGGGATTAAGGACATAATCCGCACATCGAGGAAACGTTAATCCACAGTTCCAGATACGAGTTCTTTAATATGACCAGTAGATTCCCATATATATCTCCCTGCTCAACCTATCCAAGCGTCGTATTGTCTGGCTAAACGGATTTAACTAGGTCAAAATTTGTCAAGTCTATGAATTCCTTAAGTTCATTAATGCCTAGTCAAGTCCATTTTAATCTCTCGTGCCTACCAGCGCATCGAACACAGAGCCTAGACAATTCAGATTCAGTCCCTTACACAGATTTAGATTGCCTGTTATCACATGATTATATCACTTCCCAAAACATCTCCTGCAAGCACATTTCATAAACACCATATTTTTGATTTTCTGATTTTCTAATGTTTTTGGATTTTTTTTTTCTTTAAATTAAAATTTTCTAATTTTTGTTTTGTTTTTATTTCTCCCCCTAAATTTGTGCATAGCAGAGAAACGAAAGTAAATGCGCAAATTTAAACTATCCTAAAACAAAAATTAGTCTTTAAAGCGAATCAGCTTAAGAAAAACTTAGGAGTATAGAGAAGAAAATTCAAACCGTAATTCACCGATTCAATTTGCATCCAGAAGGTCTGAGAACAGCACGCATAATCTCATAACAGATCCGAAAATTCTTCATGTCATTAAGCACTAACCCCGTTTGTGATCTCTTCCTTTCTTCCTTTCCCGCAAAGGACACATACTCCCAAGCAATGTTCTGAGTGTTGTACAGTTGAGAGATGTCTCCTATCATGTGCCAGGAACAGCCACTACGAACAAACCGAAGTCTGATGATATGCCTCCATAGCTGCTCCGACACAGAGCGGGATCAGTTGATCTTTGGAACCCAGTCCATTTTGAAACTGGGTCGACCTTTGTCATCCTTGCACGGTACTCTCTCCCATGACATATCCTGTTTATCACAAACAAAAGATGAAGAAATATTAGAGTCATTAGTTGATTTGGGAGAGTGAGCCTTTGGAACCCATTTGTAGTTGGGTTTAACCCATTTCTTTTTCGATCTGATGGGTGGCTCAGTACTTGCTTTTGATTTTGATGTCGGCCGTTGAGATGAATTTGACCTAACCGGTCTTTGTTTCACTGGAGCATCTCTTGGATTGGGCTTCTTGGCTGACATACCCTTCTTGACTTTGGGATTTTGATTCTTGGCCTTCTGCACGTTCCAGTCGCCATGTTCTGAACGTGACCTTGAGGGGTTTCTTTTGAAGTATCTCCCTCTTGGCGCATTCTGCCAGCCTTGTGCATAGTAGGGAACGTATGCGCGATTAGGACAATTTCTAGCAATGTGTCCAGGTGTTCCATAGTGAAAACATGTCTTTTTCTTCACTGTGAAGTTGTTTCTTCCTACCCCTGGTGGCGTATCTTTGCCTTGTCTCTTGCTTTTCCCACACGCACAGTTGCAACAGGCACTCTGTTTCACTAGAATTGGTGGCCTGTATTTCTGAACAGCAGGTTGATCAGAAGCAACTGAGTTCGAAGCAACAGATTCAGAGTTCAAGGAGATGTTGGTTTGTTCAATGGTGTTCTCCTTGTTCTCATCCTCTACTACTTTACCTGCACATGAAGTAGATGTGCTAGAAACAGGAACATCAGTATTTTCAAACAAATAATCAAATATGTCAAAAAAATTTAACTCAGCATGATCCGATGCAAAAGCATCAAAAGCATCACAAGATGTATCATCAACTTTAATATCAGAAACAGAAGGTTGTTCATTGGAAACAGAAACATCAGGTTCAGGCTCAGTTTTGTTATCAGAAACAGATCCTTCAACTTTGTGCTTTGACTGATCTAAGGATTGATCTGTAGGGGAACTAGAAACGTTAGTACTTTCAACATTAATAAATCCTCCTGAAACAAAACCATATGGCTTGCCATAAACCATGAATGGTTCGTTGGCAATCTCATCTTTAGACAAGGGTTGATACTGATATGTGTGATTATGAGGAGGAGGTACACTATCGTATCCTAAACCCTTCTGCTGGTTTCGTTTGAACTGCATGCAATGATCAATCATGTTGGCAACTACCTCGCTTGATCCATCAAATTTTCTAAAATCAAAGTTTGCAGTATCAAATTGTCTCTTTAATGTATCAAGCTCAGTAGTTAACTCATCATTCAGTCTTTTGACATAATCATACAGTTCACATTTTTCACTGTATTCTGTTTGAATTCTTTTAAAATCTTTTATTTTTGTTTTTAACTGGGCCTTTAGGGGTTTCTGTCCTTTCCTGAGTTGATATCCTTCATATCTCAGGTCCTCAACTTCTCTTTTTAATAAATCAATTTGTTCCCGAAGAAATTTAATCGTAGTTTCACAAGATGGAGTACATGAAACTTTATTAACTCGAACGTTTGAAGAACTCATTGTTTTTTTTTTTAAATATGCCCTTTGACTAAAAACTCAAAAGTCAACCTCAAAAGTCAAATTTGAAAAGTCAAACTTAAAAGTCAAACCGAAAAGCTAAATTTGAAAATTTAAAAGTGAAACGAGAAAGTCAAAGTTTAAAGTCAAAGGTCAAACTTGAAAGTCAAAGTCAAAATTTTAAGGTCAAAAGTTAAAAAAAAATAAAAGCCAAAAATCAAAATATAATTTTATTTATTAATAATTTTTTTTATTATAATTATTATTATTTTATTTATTTATATATATATTTTTTATTTTGGATGAAAAGGAATTTAAAAAAAATTAAAAGAAATTGAATTTTGGGTTAAAAGTGTCAAATTTTGAAAGTTGAAACCGAGAATAACATGTTATGAATTAAGTTTCGAAGGAAAGACACAAGGATTGGGTAGCCGAGTTGGTAAGTCGCGGATTTGTTGAACTAGAGGTCGTCGGTTCTATCCCCGGCACCCTCAAAATCGTTCCTTATTTTATTTAGGGCGCTGCTGCTTGCGAGGCTGAGGTGCGAGGCCGGAAACCCTACTGGGCCGTAAACCGGAGAGGGCCGTAATCTCGGACCGCAAACTCCGGGGCCGTAAACTCCGGAAACCCTAGCCGTAAACGCCGCCGCCGCCGACCATAAACTGTTTCCGGCCGTAAACTCCGGCCGTAAACCCTTCAAAGGCCGTAAACCTTCAACAGATTCGCGAAAAAACGACATTTTTCACCCTTTTTTGCTCCAAAACTCAATCAAAACTCGTTTTTATGAAAAATGCAAAGAAGAAACCCCCCTTAATTTTCAGAGATCTATCCAAAACCGCAAAAATATTTCGAAAATAAGATAAAATAAGCTCCAGATCTGACAAAATTGACTGATACAATCCTTGCTCTGATAACAATTGTAAGTCCCCAAATATGCTTGTGTATCAATCAGATCCAATTGATGGTGCGGAATCCCAATCAAACGGATGATGTCAGATCAAATAGAAGAGAAGGAGAAGAAGAATAATATGAATCTTAAATGATATGATTAGAATTAAGTTCCTTACAATAGATTCACACACACAAAATGCTCTCTTCTTCTCTCTAGTTTCTCTCTTCTCACGTTCATCAATCTATTCCTCACACCCCTCACCCCTATATATACTCGACTGGGCCGCAAACTGGGTTTACGGCCGTAAATGGGTTTACGGTCGTAAACACCCATTGGGCCGTAAACAGGGTTTACGGCCGTAAACCTGTTTACGGCCATAAACACCCACTGACCGTAAACCTGACCTTAAACTCAGAAAATATTACAGAAAAATACATTTGCCTAGAAAAGTAAAGTATAAACCATAATTTTGACCCAACAATCTCCCCCTTGATTTATAGCTTTCTTTTCTTAATTGACCCAACAAGTAAGCTCCCCCTAAAAAGTAGCTGGCTTTCTTGATAATCTTCATTTGGGAGCTTTGGCTTCAGCTTTAATCTTCGAATTCTTCACAGCTTCAAGATGAACTTGATGAATCTTCAATGGATGACTTCATCTTGAGCAATTAGGCTTTTCTTCAGAATTTGACATTGAACGCACATTGGGTGAGGAGGCTTCTTGTACTGATTCTTGAAAGATAGCACTTTCAGCTTGAGAATCTTCAGAGAGAACGTCAGAGAGAACAAATCTTCTGGATCACTTCAGCAGGTTGAAGATAGCAGCAGACTGATTGAGGAGGCTTCAATGCAATCCGTCACATAATCTTCAAGTGCAGCTTCACCTTGCTTCTGGGGTTGAAAGATTCAATGTCGAAAGAATAATCTTCATTTCTTGCTCCTTCGAATGAGAATTCTTCGATGCTCACGGATGAAGCCTTGGCTCAGAAATCTTCGACACAAACTCCATGAGTTTCATCTTCACCTGAATTCACTTTTCAAGACAAAACAAAACTAAAAGAAAAATTTAGCACACAATATTTTGGATTTTTCATATTTTCTGAAAAAGAAATAAAATAGAAATAACACTATTTTTGGATTTTTTATTTTCTGATTTTTGTTTGGTTTTTAAAATTTTTAATTCTTCCCTAATATTTAAATTAGAAGAAAACTATGAACAAATTTAACAAAAATAAAAATGATATCTAACTTTAAAAGTGATTTGGGATCAAAGTTTTTAGACAGCCTTTATCCGCTTGTCGGTACCTTTTATCTTGACGTCTTTGTCTGATCGATCGCTGGTATTGTAGTCCACTTAAACACGAAAAATTGTGACAAAATTAGGACATACTATTAGTTATAAGACAAAGTGATCCTAAGTTCCTAGATACTATTTCTTAAGGACCATTCAGCTGACGACGACCAGGGATATTGTTGTCCACCTAAATTGAGCAGCGAGATCTATAGACAATCTGTAAGTGTTCAATTTTTAATTGTATCAGAACATGTTTCCCGCTTCCTGATATGCTCCAGTAATCAAGGACTTCCAGAATACTCCTTACATCGGGTGAGCAGACAATTATTAAGAGAGAAGATAGATTTAGAATGCATATGCTATACACCCAGTTCGGATCTCTTCCAATCACGCAGAGGGTGAAACATATGACTAACTGAAGTTTTAGAGGGATTGAGAAGTAGAATGGTGCATATACTGTCTACCAGGTCAGATTGAGAGTCACGCAAAGGAGACAGTATATGGCTAACAGATAGAAAGAATTGCATAGATAGAAGATGCAGAGAGATAGAGTTGCATATGCTACATTCCAGGTCGGATCTTTCGATCACGCAGAGGAGGCAACATATGACTAACAGATAGAAAGAAAGAATATAACCTTCTACAAACCTAACTTATCGGAATTCACCAGTCACCCCATCAATACCGGGATTAAGGACATAATCCGCACATCGAGGAAACGTTAATCCACAGTTCCAGATACGAGTTCTTTAATATGACCAGTAGATTCCCATATATATCTCCCTGCTCAACCTATCCAAGCGTCGTATTGTCAGGCTAAACGGATTTAACTAGGTCAAAATTTGTCAAGTCTATGAATTCCTTAAGTTCATTAATGCCTAGTCAAGTCCATTTTAATCTCTCGTGCCTACCAGCGCATCGAACACAGAGCCTAGACAATTCAGATTCAGTCCCTTACACAGATTTAGATTGCGTGTTATCACATGATTATATCACTTCCCAAAACATCTCCTGCAAGCACATTTCATAAACACCATATTTTTGATTTTCTGATTTTCTAATGTTTTTGGATTTTTTTTTCTTTAAATTAAAATTTTCTAATTTTTGTTTTGTTTTTATTTCTCCCCCTAAATTTGTGCATAGGAGAGAAACGAAAGTAAATGCGCAAATTTAAACTATCCTAAAACAAAAATTAGTCTTTAAAGCGAATCAGCTTAAGAAAAACTCAGGAGTATAGAGAAGAAAATTCAAACCGTAATTCACCGATTGAATTTGCATCCAGAAGGTCTGAGAACAGCACGCATAATCTCAGAACAGATCCGAAAATTCTTCATGTCATTAAGCACTAACCCCGTTTGTGATCTCTTCCTTTCTTCCTTTCCCGCAAAGGACACATACTCCCAAGCAATGTTCTGAGTGTTATACAGTTGAGAGATGTCTCCTATCATGTGCCAGGAACAGCCACTACCAACAAACCGAAGTCTGATGATATGCCTCCATAGCTGCTCCGACACAGAGCGGGATCAGTTGATCTTTGGAACCCAGTCCATTTTGAAACTGGGTCGACCTTTGTCATCCTTGCACGGTACTCTCTCCCATGACATATCCTGTTTATCACAAACAAAAGATGAAGAAATATTAGAGTCATTAGTTGATTTGGGAGAGTGAGCCTTTGGAACCCATTTGTAGTTGGGTTTAACCCATTTCTTTTTCGATCTGATGGGTGGCTCAGTACTTGCTTTTGATTTTGATGTCGGCCGTTGAGATGAATTTGACCTAACCGGTCTTTGTTTCACTGGAGCATCTCTTGGATTGGGCTTCTTGGCCGACATACCCTTCTTGACTTTGGGATTTTGATTCTGGCCTTCTGCACGTTCCAGTCGCCATGTTCTGAACGTGACCTTGAGGGGTTTCTTTTGAAGTATCTCCCTCTTGGCGCGTTCTGCCAGCCTTGTGCATAGTAGGGAACGTATGCGCGATTAGGACAATTTCTGGCAATGTGTCCAGGTATTCCACAGTGAAAACATGTCTTTTTCTTCACTGTGAAGTTGTTTCTTCCTGCCCCTGGTGGCGTATCTTTGCCTTGTCTCTTGCTTTTCCCACACGCACAGTTGCAACAGGCACTCTGTTTCACTGGAATTGGTGGCCTGTATTTCTGAACAGCAGTTTGATCAGAAGCAACTGAGTTCGAAGCAACAGATTCAGAGTTCAAGGATATGTTGGTTTGTTCAATGGTGTTCTCCTTGTTCTCATCCTCTACTACTTTACCTGCACATGAAGTAGATGTGCTAGAAACAGGAACATCAGTATTTTCAAACAAATAATCAAATATGTCAAAAAAAATTAACTCAGCATGATCCGATGCAAAAGCATCAAAAGCATCACAAGATGTATCATCAACTTTAATATCAGAAACAGAAGGTTGTTCATTGCAAACAGAAACATCAGGTTCAGGCTCAGTTTTGTTATCAGAAACAGATCCTTCAACTTTGTGCTTTGACTGATCTAAGGATTGATCTGTAGGGGAAGTAGAAACGTTAGTACTTTCAACATTAATAAATCCTCCTGAAACAAAACCATATGGCTTGCCATAAACCATGAATGGTTCGTTGGCAATCTCATCTTTAGACAAGGGTTGATATTGATATGTGTGATTATGAGGAGGAGGTACACTATCGTATCCTAAACTCTTCTGCTGGTTTCGTTTGAACTGCATGCAATGATCAATCATGTTGGCAACTACCTCGCTTGATCCATCAAATTTTCTAAAATCAAAATTTGCAGTATCAAATTGTCTCTTTAATGTATCAAGCTCAGTAGTTAACTCATCATTCAGTCTTTTGACATAATCATACAGTTCACATTTTTCACTGTATTCTGTTTGAATTCTTTTAAAATCTTTTATTTTTGTTTTTAACTGGGCCTTTAGGGGTTTCTGTCCTTTCCTGAGTTGATATCCTTCATATCTCAGGTCCTCAACTTCTCTTTTTAATAAATCAATTTGTTCCCGAAGAAATTTAATCGTAGTTTCACAAGATGGAGTACATGAAACTTTATTAACTGGAACGTTTGAAGAACTCATTGTTTTTTTTTTTAAATATGCCCTTTGACTAAAAACTCAAAAGTCAACCTCAAAAGTCAAATTTGAAAAGTCAAACTTAAAAGTCAAACCGAAAAGCTAAATTTGAAAATTTAAAAGTGAAACGAGAAAGTCAAAGTTTAAAGTCAAAGGTCAAACTTGAAAGTCAAAGTCAAAATTTTAAGGTCAAAAGTTAAAAAAAATAAAAGTCAAAAATCAAAATATAATTTTATTTATTAATAATTTTTTTTATTATAATTATTATTATTTTATTTATTTATATATATATTTTTTATTTTGGATGAAAAGGAATTTAAAAAAAATTAAAAGAAATTGAATTTTGGGTTAAAAGTGTCAAATTTTGAAAGTTGAAACCGAGAATAACGTGTTATGAATTAAGTTTCGAAGGAAAGACACAAGGATTGGGTAGCCGAGTTGGTAAGTCGCGGATTTGTTGAACTAGAGGTCGTCGGTTCTATCCCCGGCACCCTCAAAATCGTTCCTTATTTTATTTAGGGCGCTGCTGCTTGCGAGGCTGAGGTGCGAGGCCGGAAACCCTACTGGGCCGTAAACCGGAGAGGGCCGTAATCTCGGACCGCAAACTCCGGGGCCGTAAACTCCGGAAACCCTAGCCGTAAACGCCGCCGCCGCCGACCATAAACTGTTTCCGGCCGTAAACTCCGGCCGTAAACCCTTCAAAGGCCGTAAACCTTCAACAGATTCGCAAAAAAACGACATTTTTCACTCTTTTTTGCTCCAAAACTCAATCAAAAACTCGTTTTTATGAAAAATGCAAAGAAGAAACCACCCTTAATTTTCAGAGATCTATCCAAAACCGCAAAAATATTTCGAAAATCAGATAAAATAAGCTCCAGATCTGACAAAATTGACTGATACAATCCTTGCTCTGATAACAATTGTAAGTCCCCAAATATGCTTGTGTATCAATCAGATCCAATTGATGGTGCGGAATCCCAATCAAACGGATGATGTCAGATCAAATAGAAGAGAAGGAGAAGAAGAATAATATGAATCTTAAATGATATGATTAGAATTAAGTTCCTTACAATAGATTCACACACACAAAATGCTCTCTTCTTCTCTCTAGTTTCTCTCTTCTCACGTTCATCAATCTATTCCTCACACCCCTCACCCCTATATATACTCGACTGGGCCGCAAACTGGGTTTACGGCCGTAAATGGGTTTACGGTCGTAAACACCCATTGGGCCGTAAACAGGGTTTACGGCCGTAAACCTGTTTACGGCCATAAACACCCACTGACCGTAAACCTGACCTTAAACTCGTAAAATATTACAGAAAAATACATTTGCCTAGAAAAGTAAAGTATAAACCATAATTTTGACCCAACAATCTCCCCCTTGATTTATAGCTTTCTTTTCTTAATTGACCCAACAAGTAAGCTCCCCCTAAAAAGTAGCTGGCTTTCTTGATAATCTTCATTTGGGAGCTTTGGCTTCAGCTTTAATCTTCGAATTCTTCACAGCTTCAAGATGAACTTGATGAATCTTCAATGGATGACTTCATCTTGAGCAATTAGGCTTTTCTTCAGAATTTGACATTGAACGCACATTGGGTGAGGTGGCTTCTTGTACTGATTCTTGAAAGATAGCGCTTTCAGCTTGAGAATCTTCAGAGAGAACGTCAGAGAGAACAAATCTTCTGGATCACTTCAGCAGGTTCAAGATAGCAGCAGACTGATTGAGGAGGCTTCAATGCAATCCGTCACATAATCTTCAAGTGCAGCTTCACCTTGCTTCTGGGGTTGAAAGATTCAATGTCGAAAGAATAATCTTCATTTCTTGCTCCTTCGAATGAGAATTCTTCGATGCTCACGGATGAAGCCTTGGCTCAGAAATCTTCGACACAAACTCCATGAGTTTCATCTTCACCTGAATTCACTTTTCAAGACAAAACAAAACTAAAAGAAAAATTTAGCACACAATATTTTGGATTTTTCATATTTTCTGAAAAAGAAATAAAACAGAAATAACACTATTTTTGGATTTTTTATTTTCTGATTTTTGTTTGGTTTTTAAAATTTTTAATTCTTCCCTAATATTTAAATTAGAAGAAAACTATGAACAAATTTAACAAAAATAAAAATGATATCTAACTTTAAAAGTGATTTGGGATCAAAGTTTTTAGACAGCCTTTATCCGCTTGTCGGTACCTTTTATCTTGACGTCTTTGTCTGATCGATCGCTGGTATTGTAGTCCACTTAAACACGAAAAATTGTGACAAAATTAGGACATACTATTAGTTATAAGACAAAGTGATCCTAAGTTCCTAGATACTATTTCTTAAGGACCATTCAGCTGACGACGACCAGGGATATTGTTGTCCACCTAAATTGAGCAGCGAGATCTATAGACAATCTGTAAGTGTTCAATTTTTAATTGTATCAGAACATGTTTCCCGCTTCCTGATATGCTCCAGTAATCAAGGACTTCCAGAATACTCCTTACATCGGGTGAGCAGACAATTATTAAGAGAGAAGATAGATTTAGAATGCATATGCTATACACCCAGTTCGGATCTCTTCCAATCACGCAGAGGGTGAAACATATGACTAACTGAAGTTTTAGAGGGATTGAGAAGTAGAATGGTGCATATACTGTCTACCAGGTCAGATTGAGAGTCACGCAAAGGAGACAGTATATGGCTAACAGATAGAAAGAATTGCATAGATAGAAGATGCAGAGAGATAGAGTTGCATATGCTACATTCCAGGTCGGATCTTTCGATCACGCAGAGGAGGCAACATATGACTAACAGATAGAAAGAAAGAATATAACCTTCTACAAACCTAACTTATCGGAATTCACCAGTCACCCCATCAATACCGGGATTAAGGACATAATCCGCACATCGAGGAAACGTTAATCCACAGTTCCAGATACGAGTTCTTTAATATGACCAGTAGATTCCCATATATATCTCCCTGCTCAACCTATCCAAGCGTCGTATTGTCTGGCTAAACGGATTTAACTAGGTCAAAATTTGTCAAGTCTATGAATTCCTTAAGTTCATTAATGCCTAGTCAAGTCCATTTTAATCTCTCGTGCCTACCAGCGCATCGAACACAGAGCCTAGACAATTCAGATTCAGTCCCTTACACAGATTTAGATTGCCTGTTATCACATGATTATATCACTTCCCAAAACATCTCCTGCAAGCACATTTCATAAACACCATATTTTTGATTTTCTGATTTTCTAATGTTTTTGGATTTTTTTTTCTTTAAATTAAAATTTTCTAATTTTTGTTTTGTTTTTATTTCTCCCCCTAAATTTGTGCATAGGAGAGAAACGAAAGTAAATGCGCAAATTTAAACTATCCTAAAACAAAAATTAGTCTTTAAAGCGAATCAACTTAAGAAAAACTCAGGAGTATAGAGAAGAAAATTCAAACCGTAATTCACCGATTGAATTTGCATCCAGAAGGTCTGAGAACAGCACGCATAATCTCAGAACAGATCCGAAAATTCTTCATGTCATTAAGCACTAACCCCGTTTGTGATCTCTTCCTTTCTTCCTTTCCCGCAAAGGACACATACTCCCAAGAAATGTTCTGAGTGTTGTACAGTTGAGAGATGTCTCCTATCATGTGCCAGGAACAACCACTACCAACAAACCGAAGTCTGATGATATGCCTCCATAGCTGCTCCGACACAGAGCGGGATCAGTTGATCTTTGGAACCCAGTCCATTTTGAAACTGGGTCGACCTTTGTCATCCTTGCACGGTACTCTCTCCCATGACATATCCTGTTTATCACAAACAAAAGATGAAGAAATATTAGAGTCATTAGTTGATTTGGGAGAGTGAGCCTTTGGAACCCATTTGTAGTTGGGTTTAACCCATTTCTTTTTCGATCTGATGGGTGGCTCAGTACTTGCTTTTGATTTTGATGTCGGCCGTTGAGATGAATTTGACCTAACCGGTCTTTGTTTCACTGGAGCATCTCTTGGATTGGGCTTCTTGGCCGACATACCCTTCTTGACTTTGGGATTTTGATTCTTGGCCTTCTGCACGTTCCAGTCGCCATGTTCTGAACGTGACCTTGAGGGGTTTCTTTTGAAGTATCTCCCTCTTGGCGCGTTCTGCCAGCCTTGTGCATAGTAGGGAACGTATGCGCGATTAGGACAATTTCTGGCAATGTGTCCAGGTGTTCCACAGTGAAAACATGTCTTTTTCTTCACGGTGAAGTTGTTTCTTCCTGCCCCTGGTGGCGTATCTTTGCCTTGTCTCTTGCTTTTCCCACACGCACAGTTGCAACAGGCACTCTGTTTCACTGGAATTGGTGGCCTGTATTTCTGAACAGCAGGTTGATCAGAAGCAACTGAGTTCGAAGCAACAGATTCAGAGTTCAAGGAGATGTTGGTTTGTTCAATGGTGTTCTCCTTGTTCTCATCCTCTACTACTTTACCTGCACATGAAGTAGATGTGCTAGAAACAGGAACATCAGTATTTTCAAACAAATAATCAAATATGTCAAAAAAATTTAACTCAGCATGATCCGATGCAAAAGCATCAAAAGCATCACAAGATGTATCATCAACTTTAATATCAGAAACAGAAGGTTGTTCATTGGAAACAGAAACATCAGGTTCAGGCTCAGTTTTGTTATCAGAAACAGATCCTTCAACTTTGTGCTTTGACTGATCTGAGGATTGATCTGTAGGGGAAGTAGAAACGTTAGTACTTTCAACATTAATAAATCCTCCTGAAACAAAACCATATGGCTTGCCATAAACCATGAATGGTTCGTTGGCAATCTCATCTTTAGACAAGGGTTGATACTGATATGTGTGATTATGAGGAGGAGGTACACTATCGTATCCTAAACCCTTCTGCTGGTTTCGTTTGAACTGCATGCAATGATCAATCATGTTGGCAACTACCTCGCTTGATCCATCAAATTTTCTAAAATCAAAATTTGCAGTATCAAATTGTCTCTTTAATGTATCAAGCTCAGTAGTTAACTCATCATTCAGTCTTTTGACATAATCATACAGTTCACATTTTTCACTGTATTCTGTTTGAATTCTTTTAAAATCTTTTATTTTTGTTTTTAACTGGGCCTTTAGGGGTTTCTGTCCTTTCCTGAGTTGATATCCTTCATATCTCAGGTCCTCAACTTCTCTTTTTAATAAATCATTTTGTTCCCGAAGAAATTTAATCGTAGTTTCACAAGATGGAGTACATGAAACTTTATTAACTGGAACGTTTGAAGAACTCATTGTTTTTTTTTTAAATATGCCCTTTGACTAAAAACTCAAAAGTCAACCTCAAAAGTCAAATTTGAAAAGTCAAACTTAAAAGTCAAACCGAAAAGCTAAATTTGAAAATTTAAAAGTGAAACGAGAAAGTCAAAGTTTAAAGTCAAAGGTCAAACTTGAAAGTCAAAGTCAAAATTTTAAGGTCAAAAGTTAAAAAAAAATAAAAGTCAAAAATCAAAATATAATTTTATTTATTAATAATTTTTTTTATTATAATTATTATTATTTTATTTATTTTTATATATATTTTTTATTTTGGATGAAAAGGAATTTAAAAAAAATTAAAAGAAATTGAATTTTGGGTTAAAAGTGTCAAATTTTGAAAGTTGAAACCGAGAATAACGTGTTATGAATTAAGTTTCGAAGGAAAGACACAAGGATTGGGTAGCCGAGTTGGTAAGTCGCGGATTTGTTGAACTAGAGGTCGTCGGTTCTATCCCCGGCACCCTCAAAATCGTTCCTTACTTTTATTAGGGCGATGCTGCTCGCGAGGCTGAGGTGCGAGGCCGGAAACCCTACTGGGCCGTAAACCGGAGAGGGCCGTAATCTCGGACCGCAAACTCCGGGGCCGTAAACTCCGGAAACCCTAGCCGTAAACGCCGCCGCCGCCGACCGTAAACTGTTTCCGGCCGTAAACTCCGGCCGTAAACCCTTCAAAGGCCGTAAACCTTCAACAGATTCGCGAAAAAACGACGTTTTTCACCCTTTTTTGCTCCAAAACTCGATCAAAAACTCGTTTTTATGAAAGATGCAAAGAAGAAACCCCCCTTAATTTTCAGAGATTTATCTAAAAACGAAAAAATATTTCGAAAATAAGATAAAATAAGCTCCAGATCTGACAAAATTGACTGATACAATCCTTGCTCTGATACCAATTGTAAGTCCCCAAATATGCTTGTGTATCAATCAGATCCAATTGATGGTGCGGAATCCCAATCAAACGGATGATGTCAGATCAAATAGAAGAGAAGGAGAAGAAGAATAATATGAATCTTGAATGATATGATTAGAATTAAGTTCCTTACAATAGATTCACACACACAAAATGCTCTCTTCTTCTCTCTAGTTTCTCTCTTCTCACGTTCATCAATCTATTCCTCACACCCCTCACCCCTATATATACTCGACTGGGCCGCAAACTAGGTTTACGACCGTAAATGGGTTTACGGTCGTAAACACCCATTGAGCCGTAAACAGGGTTTACGGCCGTAAACCTGTTTACGACCGTAAACACCCACTGACCGTAAACCTGACCTTAAACTCATAAAATATTACAGAAAAATACATTTGCCTAGAAAAGTAAAGTATAAACCATAATTTTGACCCAACAAGTTCTCGTATGGAAAATATGGAATATTTCCATATTGGGAGTTGAAGAATAGATGAAAAGGTTAGAAACTTTTATGCAAGAAGGATGTTCAAAGGAATGTACTTTTAATTTGATACTTCATTTCCATGGAATTGTCTTGTAACAATCTCCATAGGAATATTTTGTAATATCATTGGTCAAGTCTCTGTGACTTTTGGCACCTAGACATTACAAAAGAATCTTTGCATGATTGTTTAGAATTTAACACTTTCTAGTAGTGACAAGAATTTGGAATTCTTACACTTGCAATAAGGATTTGGAATTTTGAAATGAGCATCATTGAAATGTTTTTCAATTGATTTATTTCAAAAAGTAAGGACCTTAGTCAAACATAGTGTGCATGCTTGGTGCATGGCATAACTATTGTTTAGACAAACATAGTGCGCATGCTTGGAGCATGACATAACTATTGTTTTAATTAAAGTATTAAGTTGATTATTCGAAACATTATACAATGAATAATGAGTAATCAATATGACTCAAAAGTTTTTGGGCCATATAGGATTAATATTATTATTGTGTTTCACTTTGCATGTTTTGACTTCCCGAATAACTAGGTTATTCAAACCATCCACAGTTGATCTTACTTTGGAAGTAGGTATTGAGGCAAGACTGTCATGAATGGGTCTGTAGAGGTGTGTTAGTCATAGCACAAGTTTGCTACAGTGTTCATGAGTGCCCCTGGAATAAGATTCGAGTATTGGATTCAACCCACACTCATCTGAATCACTTCATGGATTTTATCACGAGTTATTGTGAGACGATAATATCTTATATTCTTGAAACCAAGACGTGTGAGTTGTAGTTGCAAGTTGGTTGCACATTGGCATATGTAAACGCACTAGTAACTTGGTGTTATAAAACATATCGTTGTGTGTAATTCGATGAGTAAGTACAAGCACGCATTCGGGTCGAAGTTTATCCGTTCCTTTTACCCCATGTGGATAAAAGTGATATCTGTGGGCCCCTCGATGATTTAGTAATGACATCAGGCCTGGAATGATTTGATTTGTTCAATTAGTCGGTCGTCATAGTAATATGTAATAGTATTCGCGAGCTAGTTAGTGGGAGATAGCAGGGACTTCTTATGCAACTGATGGGAGAGAGTGGGTTGGTGATCACCCTAGGGCAAGCCTAGGATTAGATTAGAATGAGATCAACAGTAGTAGTAGAAGGGACTTGGTGGAGTCAAGGCAGTTCTTGAGGAAAGTACGGATAGATGTGGAAGGTAGTATGAACCCGTACTATTGAAAGCAGAGGATTCGTACTCGAATCAAGGAAGGCTGAGATGAATCCATGGAACTTGTAGTGTGTGAGATCCCTCGAGATATGATGAGTATTTTGATGTTTGTTATGGTGTATTTTCAGAATGGTGACGCTACGCACTAGATCAGTTGGCACTTCGGGAGCCGGTGAGGGATTAGGTTCGGGCTCTGGAGCCGGGCAACTTGATGAGCAGATGAGAGAGTTCATCTCATCTGAGATCACGCGCAATATTTTGGACCAGAATCCTGTGATCTTTGGCACGGTCAAGGAGGTTATACTAGAGATTCTTCACGAGAGGTTGAGTGCTTTCCGCATTGAGGTGGTGGCCATGCTAGGGGCACACACTATGACTTTCAGGGAGTTCCGGGCTTGCGGAGCTCCAGAATATCATGGGGCTCGGGACCCCATCACTAGGACCAGATGGTTGGCTGATGTTGCCAATGCTTTCCGTACGAGCAGATGTCCTGAGGGGGACAAGGTCCGACTTGCTTCCTATCTTATGAAGGACAGAGCACGTGACTGGTGGGAGGAGGTCGGACATGCTATTGGTGATGACGCAGCTCTTGATGCTATGAGTTGGAGTGATTTTTCGGCCAGGTTCCGGGCCGAGTTTGCACCTGTGATTGAGGTGCAACAGCTTGCTAGGGAGTTCCAGGATCTCCAGCAGACGACTGAGACGATAACTGAGATCACCGTCATGTTTAGGGAGAGGGCCCTTTTCATTCTGCAGTATGTGGCGGACGAGGATATGAAGAAGGCCCGATATCATGAGATGCTGTGGAGTGACATCTGTCAGTTTGTGAGCAGATCCAACTGCAAGACGCCGGAGGATATGATTGCTAGGGATCGGGAGAGGGAGCTGGATTTGGAGATGGAGAAGAAGAGGAAACCAGAAGGGGTTCAGTCAGGGAGTGTAGGGAAAAAGCCCAAGGTATCAGATCACCGATCGTGGAGCCATCAGGGCCGCAGCCGCTGTGGCAAGTGCGGAAAGTTGCACAAGGGGGAGTGCATGGCGGGTAGTTTGGGCTTCTTCAAGTGCGGCCAGACTAGACATGTGAGCAGGGATTGTACTGCTACCACCACTACCACCACAGTATCATATCTGATTTTCTTCTAGTCCAATCAGAGGGGACACAAGTGGTCCAAGTGCCCGAGTTTATCAGCAACAGTACAGGTGGCGGCACCCGTATCTGCTACTTTGAGGATTACCGACGGCCGCCAGGGCCGGTCGGAGGCGCCAGTGGCGAAGATCAGAGCCTTTCAGTTGACAACAGAGGAGGCACATGCAACTCCCGATGGGGTGAAGGGTATGTATCTTCTCCTTATCTCTTTGTTTATGTTGATTATTGCTGATATTTATATGTTTTATTATAGGATCGTTCCTGGTGAACGGTATATCTCCTCTGGTATTGTTTGATTCTATGACATCCCCATTTTCACGGTCAGAAAAGACCGATTTTGTTTATGCTTTATAAAAATCAGAGTTCCCTTTTAATAAAAATGTTGCGGAAATTGTTCCCAGAAAATACATGATAAACACTTTATCAAAGCATTTCCGAAGAAATGTATTTTATTCATTTAAAACATTTGGGATGTCGTCGTCAATACAGAAACATAAGCATAAACATAACTTACATTCATTTACACTAGTGATCTACATCTCTTTTAAATCTCTCTGTGTAAAGTAGCTTCATATCGACACCTGTGATACAAATAAGCTTGAGTGGGTCAGGTTGGGAAACCTGGTGAGTACATAGGGTTTTCAACCAACAATAATATAATTATTATGTTTGAACATCGAACATTCAACCCATTTACCCATCCCCATTATCTCCTTTACTCTTAAGGATCTACCCTAAGCATCAGCTATTCCTCGTTCATTCATTCCGGAGTCCATCGTTGCCAGGGTTTACACAATAGGTACTAAGTCCATAGTCGCTAAGGTTTATATAGCAGGCACTAAATCCATAGCTGCCAATGCTCGTTCGTAAAGCACCAATTCCATAGCTGCATTCATTGGGTACTAAGTCCATAGCTACCAACATTTATCTAATAGGTACTAAGTCCATAGCTACCATCGTTTATCTAACATGCACTAAGTCCATAGCTTCCGATGTTATTTATTAGGCACTTAGTCTATAGCTGCTAATGTTCACTCATATCGTCTTTCATCTCTCATCATTCATCTACCCATGTTCTACCCAACATATTCGTAGATATAAAATACATATACAATTTAAATTATTTAAAACATGTATAAAATCGTTCATCCAACATATATAGCAAGTATACAGGTTATATGCAGACATAGCACGTAATTTATATAAAATACTTCATATCTATGTGTAAAATGAAAGTAACTGTGCACTCACTTGTTAAAGTGATGATTCCAAACTCGGGAACCGCTTCGCTTCTAACGATTCTAATTTCCTTCGAGGAAACCTAACATTATTATCGCTAAATTTTAGTCTAATATTTATTGAGACTAATTATTAGTCTAGATTCATCATTAACTCAGAGTCTACTTTCATGATCTATCAAGTAAGGAACAACCAGGTAGGATCATATCGGAGGTAGGGTCCGTTTGGTATACGAAGTATACCGTTTGGAAATCCCACTTTAAACACCTCACTAAATCACAACCTAGACATCATTCCCGTAAGTAGATCAATCAATATAACGACTTTGAATCACTAATAGATCTTATTTATAGGTTCATAATAATGATATTATATTTAAATATAAGCTATATTTAAAGTAGGGTAGGCGTATCTCACGTACAACGGATTTTGCTAAAAATCGGGCTTCGCTGGAGCAGAGCTTCTGAGCCGAAAAGCTCATTTTCTTGGAGCCTTCAGGCGCTCCGGGTCTTTCCTATAGCACCTTGAGGTTACTATGGATTTGGAGGGGTTTTGGGAGTCTAGAGAGAAGTTACAGAGAGAAAGAAAGGCTTATGGTGTGAAGAAAATATGAATGATTCACCCTTTATTTATAGGGGTTTTATCGTAGAGTATGCCCTTAGTTTCGTCTGTATCTTCCGCGTACGAGCTCTGGTTTCTACGTTCTTTATATCCACACGTTGGTATTTACGAGTACTACCACTTTCATCTAGACCCCGTCGGCTAATTCTCATTCTATCTCCGATTTGCAAAACTGTATCGAATTTATCGGGCTCGAAGAGTAGGGACTAAGTTTCGTCCATATCTTTAACATACGGGCTCTATTATTGACGTTATTTATATCCAAGTGTTGGTATTTACAAGTACTACAACTTTCATTAAGATCCTGTCGACTAATTCTCATTCTATCTCAGATTTACAAAACTGTATCGAATTCGCCGCGCTCGAAGATTAGGGACTAAGTTTCGTCCATATCTTTTGCATACGAGCTCCGTTTTTTACTGTCTTTTTACCGTTGCACTACTAATAATGAGATATTCAATTCTCATTTAGGTTGCATTGGCCAAAAATCGATCAATCTAAAATTCGAATTTTGGACTGTACATTGCTATGCCAAATCTTAGAAAAATCATAACTTCCTCATACGAAGTCAGATTTGGGCGTTCTTTCTATGTATGTTCTCAGTTTAACGTATACTAAAACTTTCATTTAGACATCTAAGGATAAAAAGTAGTTTATCAAAAATTCACTTTTTACGATTCCCGGCGCCGTGCCGGTTTTGCCGTAAAACTTCGATAGGTCATAACTTATTCGTTATAACTCGAATTTCAGTGTTATTTATATGTACGAAACCCTTGTGACATATACTATAAATTGGTTAAGATTATTTATTCTAAATAATATTCTATTAAAAAGTCATTTTTGACGCTTATTGTCTCTAAATTGACTAGACCGAATCTGCGGGCGTTACAGATTCGGGGGCTACCCGATCTTTTGTGTCGCTTGCGCTCAGCAAGCGATTTGTAGGAGTTCCAGGGGAGCTGGACTGTGCACTAGATGTAGAGATAGAAAACGATAGGACCATTCGGGTTGCAAGGGTTCATCGGGGATGTACACTACAGTTGTTTGATTAACAGTTTTCTGTGGACTTAGTTCTTATTCCGCTACGAGGGAATAAGGTTATAGTGGGTATGGAATGGTTGAGCCCCAATAGGGGAAGTGATAGACTGCGAACATCAGCTGGTATGGGTTCGGACCCTAAGTGGGGGAGGTTTAGTGATTCAGGGCGAGAGACCCCAGGGTGGACCGACTTTATGTTCAGCATCGAGAGTGAGGTGCTACCTTCAGCAGGGTTGCACAGGTTATGTCGCCTATGTTATGGATACCCGGGATAAGGGTAAGGCGACCGTAGATGATGTACCCATCATGCGGGAGTACCTGTACGTGTTCCCAGAGGATCTGCCTGGGATACCTCCAAAGAGGCAGATAGAGTTCAGGATTGACCTAGTCCCCGGTGCGGCTTCGATAGCCAAGGCACCATATCGGTTGGCTCCTCCTGAAGGGTCCAGTTAGTGGTTTTGTCTAGGTTTTCAATTGTAATAGTTCTTTTGAGTCTTTATGATGTAATAGTAGGTTATTTTGGTGTTTACCGCTTTGTAGTGTGTTTACGGCCGTAAACCCCTTTACGGCCGTAAACCCCATTTCCGGCCCAAGTCTCCTATAAATAGAGGTTGTGTAGGTCATTATTGGTTGTTGATTCTAGAGAGTTCACGGTCACTGTAAACAAGTTGTACCCGACATTTTTCAGTTATAAAGCGTGTGCAAGCTTGTTTCTATTCTACTTCTACTCCAATTCTTGTTCTCTTTGATTGTTTGATTGTTTGATCACTGGTAAGATCCGTTTTCAAGACCTTACAATTGGTATCAGAGCAAAACCGGTGTCAAAGCATCATTCAATCGAGTTTTCGGATCGTTTAAACTAATATTCATCATTGTTCGAGATTGAGTTTGGTACTTTCACTGCTAAAAGGGATCGAATCTGATAAAATTCGTGTTTACGTAAATTTCTGGGAGTTTACTGCCAAGTGATTACGGTCGTAAACTCAGTTTACAGCCGTAAACTCAAGAATCTTCAAAAACCGTAAACTTTGTTCTTGGAACGTAAACATAGCATCTTCAATAACTGAAAACTCATCTTCAAAGACCATAATCAGTGCATCTTTATTGACCGTAAACTACTGGACCGTAAACTCTTGGACTGGAAATCCGACCGTAAACTCAGTTTACGGCCGTAAACTATCTGACCGGAAACTCATTTTTGACATTCTTCTTGTTTTAATTCTTGATTTAAAATTTAATAATCAATGGATTCTCAAATTCAAACACATTATCATGAACTGGATTATGTCATGGGCACAACCACACGTATTCCAAGACAGCTGTCTGCAGATGGTTTTCCTGAATGGAAATACCGGATTGAGAAGTATATTAAAATGAAAGACTTCAAACTTTGGAGAAGCATCATCAAGGGTCCTGTCCGAATTACCATCACTGTTGCAGGACAAGTGGTTGACAAAGCAGTTGAGAACTATACAGATGAAGATTTTGAGAAAGTTGAAGAACAGGAAAGGGCTTTGGCCACTCTGACCATGGCTTTATCTCCTGATATAGCTCAAGGTTTCAGAGAGTATACTTCAGCTAAAGCTTTGTGGGAAGCCTTAATTGAGGTGTATGAAGGAAATGAAGACATGAAGGAAAGCCGCCAGGATATGTTGCGACAGAAATTCAACATGTTTAACTACATTCCCGGAGAAACCCTGGAGGCACAGCTGCAGCGATTCACAACTCTCACTACTGAGATGAACATATTTGGGATCTTCTTGACCAAGTCCGAGATAAATAAAAAGCTACTGAATGCTCTTCCAAAGTCATGGACATGAGTGTAGCTGTTATTAAGAAGACCAAGGATCTGAATCGCCTCACTCTTGCTGAAACAATGGCGATCATCAAAGCTTGTGATATTGATAATAAACAGCGAGAGATTAACCATGTGAACTCGTATTCGACTGCAAATCTTGGAATTTCTTCTAACAATGCCCTTTCATCAATCACTTCTTCCTCAGGTCAAGCATTTTCTGTTTAACAACCTCAGATTCAAATCATTACTACTGCGTCATCCATGCGTCATTCTCAAAGCCAGTCGTTTGTCACTCCACAAGCTGTTCCCTCCTCCAATGTGCCAGTTGTAGCCTCTTCCTCAAACACAAAGGAAAGTGATGAAAATCTTGCTCTCGCCACAGGACTTGTTAACTGCTATAATGCTTTTGTAGCTGGAGAGCTTCCACCTCAGTTGTTATTTGCTGATTTGGATTAGATTCTTCTAGAAGATGTGGAAGAGATGGATATTACGTGGCAAATTGCTATGGCAGTATTCAGGGCGAAACAGTTTGCTAAAAAGACAGGGAAGAATAACTGGGGAATGAATGCTGATAAAAAGGTCGGGTTCAACAAGGGAAAGTTGCGATGTTTCAACTGTCACGAGCCAGGTCATTTTGCTCGTGAGTGCCCAAAACCGGATCGAAGGTTGAACAATGACAAGACGATGGTTGCGGTGGGAAACAATCGTGAAGGTGCTGTCAATGGTGAGACTGCTATGGTCGCTCACTCATTTGACTGGGAGGACCAGATTCAGGCTCTGAATATTTCAAGACCTGAAAATGCTCACCTAGTCCAAATCAATGATGATGCTCCCGTGAAGAATGTTGCAGCTGATCCTGAAGAAAAGATGATGGAGCTGCATTGATTATGTTAAAATTCTTCGTGACGAAATAGAATCATTACGTAGAGAAGTAGAGGATCTTAGATATGAGGGCTATCAACTTAGAAAAGGACAAAAACCTTAAAGGCCCAGTTAGAAACAAAAATAAAGGACTTTAGGAGACTTCAGGAAGACTACAGTAACAAATGTGAAAATTATGATTATATCAAGAGACAGAATGCTTAGTTGATTACCGAGCTTGATACATTAAAAGGGCAATTTGAAACTGCAAAATTTTATTTTAAAAGGTTTGATGTATCAAGCGAGGTAGTTGCCAACATGATTGACCATTGCCTGCAGTTCAAACGAAACTAGCAAAAGGGTTTAGGATACGATAATGTACCTCCTCCTTTTAATCATACATATCAGTATCACACTTTGACTAAAGAGGAGATTGCCAACGAACCATTCATGGTTTATGGCAAGCCATCTGGTTTTGTTTCAGGAGGATTTATTAATGTTGAAAGTACTAACGTTTCTACTTCCCCTGCAGATCAATCCTTAGATCAGTCAAAGCACGAAGTTGAAGGATCTGTTTCTGATAACAAAACTGAGTCTGAACCTGATGTTTTTGTTTCTAATGAAAAACCTTTTGTTTCTGATGTTAAAAATGACAATGTTTTTTGTGATACTTCCGCATCTGCTCCTGCTGAATTAATTTTTTTTGAAGTGTTTGATGAATTATTTGATAATCCTGATGTTTGTGATGCTTCTAATGAAAACACACCAATTCCACAGGTCACACCATCTGATGCACCCTCACTTATCTCACCACCTGTTTCTTACACATGTTCTTATGGGAAAAGTAAGGGTGTCAGTAAAGAAAATAAATCTGAGACAGGCAGTACCAATTTTAATAATAATCAACAGATTTGTTTTAATTGTGGTATTGGTGGTCATATAGCTAGGAATTGTCAAAATAGGATTTTTGTACATTATATGTCACCAAGAGGAGAGAACGAATCTAGAGGAAGGTCTTTAACTAGAAAGTCCTCAAGAACTCGTTCTCGGGATGATGATTGGAAGGATGATCGAAGTAGAAAAAAGGCGGTTTTTCAAAAGAATAAAAGGGTTTTTCATAACAAAGTCCCAAACAGTTTGCCAAAACCGAACAAGGCTCCGCCAAGATCGGTTTCATCAAAGAGCAGTTCTGGATCTTCAACCACTTCTGGTAGAACGTCAAGATGCTCAATGCAAACTGATAAGAAACATATTTCAAAACCACCTGTGACTGTTAGGAAACCTAAATATCATTGGATGCCCAAATTAACTTCCAATCAATCATCAGCATCCTCTGAAAAGATTAGAAATGATGATTCAGAATTGAAGGTTTTGAAAGATCAATCAGAGAAAGTGAAGAGGCAACCCAGGACAGTGATGACCTGGGTTCCCAAATCTAAATGATCCCGCTCATTTTGCAGGGACAGTTGCGGAGGAATGTCGTCAGACCTTGGTACATCGACAGCGGCTGCTCCCGGTATATGACAGGAGACATCTCCCAACTGAGCGACATTCAATCCTTTAATGGGGGATATGTTTTCTTTGCGGGCGGAGAAGGTGGCAAAATCACTCAGAGAGGAACCGTAACAAATGGAGTGCTGAGTTTTGAGAACGTCAACTTTGCTCCCGAGTTAAAACACAGTTTGTTGAGTGTGTCTCAGATTTGTGACAAAGGTTACTCTACACATTTCACCGACAAAGAGTGCATGATTCTCAAGCCAGGCATTATCATCCCAGAAGAGTGGATTCTTGTCAAATCAAAGCGGGATGGAAATGCGTATATTATTGATATGAACAACAACATTCCTGAACAAGTCACTTGCCTCTTTTCGAAGGTCTCAGAACAGAACACAATGCTATGGCACCGAAGACTCGGTCATGCTAACGCTAAGAACCTAAATCGTCTTGCAAAGAATGAGATGGTCTGAGGCTTACCAGTCAGAGACTTTATAACTTTTGAGAAGTGTGTGTCATGTGCCCAGGGAAAACATCATAGAAAACCACACCTGCCAAAACAAGTTAACTCAATCAGTCAGGTGCTCCAGTTATTGCATATGGACTTATTTGGTCCGGTTAACGTCCTAAGCATCAACAGAAGTTCGTACTGTCTGGTTATGATCGATGATTTCTCTCGTTTTACGTGGGTCTTCTTCTTATCCAACAAAGCTGGGATTGCTAATCTGATAAAGAAGTTTATTGTGACGATTGAGAACCAAACCAACAACCGGGTGAAGGCGCTTCGTATTGATAATGGAACATAATTCAAGAATGCAGTTCTTGATCATTTTTGCGCAGAAAAGGGAATTATGCGTCAATACAGCTCTGCTCACACACCTCAACAAAATGGTGTTGCTGAGAGGAGAAATAGAACATTAAAAGACGCTGCAAGGACGATGTTGTTTGACTCCAAGTTACCTGTTTTCTTTTGGGCTGAGGCAATTAACACTGCTTGTTACGTGCAGAATCGTGTTTTAATCAACAAAGCTCAGATGAAGACACCGTACAAGATTCTATATGGTTATAAGCCTTCAGTCAGTCATTTCCGTGTATTTGGCTGCCCTTGCATCCTTCTTCACCTGGAGTCCAACCCGAAGTTCAATGCCAAAGCCGATGATTGTTATTTCGTAGGATATGTTGCACGCACCACATATAGGGTTTACAATAAGAAGATGAAGCAGATTGTAGAATCCTTCGACGTGCGTTGGTTGGAGGAGAATGAGACGAATGCTCGAGTGGGCCCTGATTGGTTATTTGATTACACATCGCTCTTCAAGTCCATTAATGTGTCTTCAGATGGTTCATCTGGGTCTTCCTCTGGTTCGAAGATTGTTTCTGAAGACGAAGACAAATAAGTTGTTTACAGACCTCCAACGGTATCCTCTTCACCACCTGAGGGGGAGTCATCTGCTCCACCTGAGGGGGAGTCATCTGTTCCACTTGGTAGTCCAGAGTCTCCAGTTCAAAATGATACTCCAGATGCTGATGCTACACCTCTTACTCCTGTTGAAAGAGAGTTCATGTCTAGAGATGCTTCCGCTGTCACTCCAACTTTTATGGAACTACTCTTTCCTGAAGAAATTGTTAATGAGTTTGTAGCAGATTCATCTAATGTGGAACAATCAGCAAATGATGGAGGTTTCAACATTCATACTCTTCCCGTTTCACTCAATGATATCAGCCAAGAGATACCTTCAAGAATTCAACGCGATCATCCGATTGAAAACATCATTGGTCAGCTGGGTGATGGAGTTAGAACCAGAAGTCAGAGTGGAGATGTCAATACATGTCTCTATTCTTTCTTTATCTCTCAAATAGAGCCCAAGAATGTTGAAATGGCTTTGAATGAGCCCAGCTGGGTAGATGCTATGCATGAAGAGCTAAATCAATTTGAAAAGCTCGGGGTTTGGAAATTGGTTGAGTTACCAAATGGCAAAAAGTCTCTTGACACACGCTGGGTCTTTCGAAACAAGCAGGATGATTCTGGCGTTATAGTGCGCAATAAAACAAGATTGGTGGTTCGCGGGTTTCGAAAAGTCGAGGGTCTTGATTATACTGAGGTTTATGCTCCAGTGGCTCGCTTGGAGGCTATTCGTATCTTCCTTGCATATGCTTCCTACATGAACTTCACGGTTTACCAAATGGATGTCAAGACAGCCTTCTTGTATGGTAAGGTGAAGGAAGAAATCTACGTTGATCATCCCCCTGGGTTCGTTAACTCGAAGTTTCCTAATCATGTCTACAAGTTGGACAAGGCGTTGTATGGATTACATCAGGCTCCTCG
Source organism: Lactuca virosa (assembly GCF_052849685.1). NCBI lineage: Eukaryota > Viridiplantae > Streptophyta > Magnoliopsida > Asterales > Asteraceae > Lactuca > Lactuca virosa. Next base: position 32,439,355 of record NC_136432.1, on the reverse strand, counting down.
AGCGTGGTATGCGATTCTCACAAAGCACTTGCTCGATCATGGATACTCTCGTGGCAATATCGATCAAACTTTATTCATCAAGCATGTTGGTAATGATCAGATTCTAGTCTAGATCTACGTTGACGACATTATCTTCGGGTCTACCAGTCCACAGCTATGCAAAGAGCTTGAAGGCGTGATGAAAAAGAGGTTTGAGATGAGTTCGTTAAGGGAAATGACCATGTTTCTGGGGCTTCAGGTCAAACAAAATTCAACCGGAATCCTGCTCCATCAAGCTAAGTATGTGGAGGATATTCTTGAGAAGTTCGGGTTTCAAGACGCAAAACCTGCATCGACGCCGATGGCCGAAAGACCCATGCTGAATCCAGATACTGATGGCGAATCCGTAGATCAGACACACTACAGATCGATGATCGGATCGTTAATGTATCTTACTGCAAGCCGTCCAGACATCATGTTTGCAGTTTGTCAATGCGCGCGTTATCAGGCTAATCCTAAACTTTCACATATTATTGTTGTCAAAAGAATTTTTCGGTATATTAAAGGCAGCCCAAAATTGGGTCTTTGTTATCCGAAAAATTCCGAATTTGATTTATATGCTTTTGCTGATAGTAATTATGGAGGCTGTGAGCTTGACAGGAAATCTACATCAGGAGGGTGTCAATTCCTTGGAGACAGGCTGGTGTCATGGCAGTGCAAGAAACAACATACCGTCTCAACCTCAACAGCAGAAGCGGAATACGTTGCTGCATCTGCTTGTTGCTCTCAAGTTATCTGGATCCAACATCAACTGTTGGATTACGGTTTGAATTATCTAGAAACCCCCATCTACTGTGATAATGAGGCTGCGATTCAAATTGCTAAAAATCCTGTCCAACATTCCAAAACCAAGCACATTGATATCAAAATTCATTTTATTAGAGACTGTTATGAGCGTTCGCTCATCCGGCTGGAACAGGTTCCCTCTTCTAATAATGTGGCGGATCTGTTCACCAAGCCTTTTAGCAAAGCTCGATTCGATGTGCTTGTGGGATTTTTGAAAATTATTCGTTTTGAGGATTAAATTTTTGTTTTAGGTTAGGTTAGTTTAAATTTGCGCATTTTAGTGATTTCATTCTCACCCATGCACAAATTTAGGGGAGAAATAAACAAAAACCAAACAAAATTGAAAATTTCAAAAATCTAAAAACATTAAAAAATCAAAAAATTAAAAATATGTTGCTAATAGTTTTGCTTGTATGTGATGTGACGGTAAGTGATATTATCAAGTGATAACAGGCAATCTGAATCTGCGTAACGTACCAAAACTAAATCGTCTACGCTCTATGATTCGATGCGCTGGTAGGCACGAAAGATTCTAAACGGACTTGACTAGGCAGAGTTGAACTTAAGGAATTCAAAGACTTGACAAATCTTGACCTAGTTAAATCTGTTTAGCCTGACAATACGATGCTCGGATAGGTTGAGCAGGGAGATATACATGGGAATCTACTGGTCACATTAAAAGAACTCGTATCTAGAACTGTGGATTAACTTTTCCTCGATGTGCGGATTCTGTCCTTAATTCCGGTATTGATGGGGTGACTGGGGAATTCCGATAAATTAGGTCTGTAGAAGATTATTTCTTTCTTTCTGTCTGTTAGTCATATGTTGCCTCCTCTGCGTGATCGAGAGATCCGACCTGGACTGTAACATATGCAACTCTATCTCTCTGCATCTTCTATCTATGCAATTCTTTCTATCTGTTAGCCATATACTGTCTCCTTTGCGTGACTTTCAATCCGACCTGGTACACAGTATATGCATCATTCTTCTTCTCAATCCCTCTAAAACTTTAGTTAGTCATATGTTTCACCCTCTGCGTGATTGGAAGAGATCAGACCTGGGTGTATAACATATGCATTCTAAATCTATCTTCTCTCTTAATAATTGTCTGATCACCCGATGTAAGGAGTATTCTGGAAGTCCTTGATTACTGGAGCATATCAGGATGCGGGAAACATGTTCTAGTACAATTAAAATTGAACACTTACAGATTGTTTGTAGATCTCGCTGCTCAATTTAGGTGGACAACAATATCCCTGGTCGTCGTCAGATAAATGGTCCCTAGGAAATTTATCTAAGAATAAAGGATCAAAAATGTCTTGTCTTTCTTAGCTTGTCCAAATTTATCACAATTTTTTCGTGTTTAAGTGGATCACAATACCGACGATCGACCAGACATAGACATGAAGGTAGAGGTACCGACAAGTGGATTAAGGTTGTCTAACAACTTTGATCCCAGTGTCACAAAATTATATTCAGTGTTTGTTGAGATAAATCTAGTCTTCTTTTATTTTTATTTTTATTATTATTTTTATTTGTATTTTTTGTTTTTTATTTGTATTTTATTTTTTTAATTGTCAAAATTTAAAATTTAAAATTTTAGAAATTATTTTTATTTTTATTTTATTTTTTAGTTTATGTTAACTTTAATTTTAATTATTAATTCTCAAAAGGTTTTATTTTTGAAATTTTTTGGGATTGGGACTGTGCCTTACACTGTGTGGATAACTGCTAAAATCGAACAAGGTATATAAGGAGGGTTTACAGCCAAAATCAAGTCCCACTCCTTATTTTTCAAATTTCCGGCCGTAAACTCTCCCATTCTCTCTTTCCACTTGAAAAAAAATTTCTCGTTTTTTTTGTAAAATTGTTCGGTGCATCTCAAAGGTATGCTAAAATCGACCGTGAATATGTGTTTATTTCATCAAATCGACGGATTTTGAGGCTTCAATCGAAGAAAAACCATTTTCGGCGTTTACGACCAGAGCTTACGGCCGTAAACTCCGTTTCCAGCCATGAGCTTACGGCCATGGGTTTACGGCCGTAAACCCTAATTTGACCGTAAACTCCATTTGGTCAAAGTTATTTTTGGGGCCAAAATTAAATTGATTAAATAAGAAAAAAAACTTAAATCTTAATTGTTCAAATATCTTTGTTTTCTTACGTGCCTAGTTTTAGTGCAGATCAAATGGCAAACTTGAAGTTCGCTGACATGCACAATTTGGCTATCGTACTGGCGGATCCTCCTGTTGCACATGGAGATTTCAAGTCGATCATCCACAGGCTGAGGGAATGCTGTTTGGCTTCTGCTATTAAGGTGAATCCTGTCGTTTATCAGAACATCATCAGGGAATTCTGGAAGACTGCCAAGATAAAAAGGGATAATGATGCAGCAGTTACTGTTGAAGCAGTCGTGAAGGGATGCAAGATTGAGATAACTAAACAATTCATCAGAGAAGCTTTGCTAATTGATGATCAACCTAGTTTTCCTACTGAGATTGGGATCGAAGACGTCCAAAAGATTCTTAAAAAGATGGGTTATGAAGGCATATTTCCTCCTACCGTGAAGAAGCTTCTGCCACCGTACTGGAGATTTCTGGCTCATGTCTTTGTGAGCTGCATTTCTGGCAGAAGGTCTGGTGCTGACGAGATCTCACTAAGGAATATGGGAGTTATTGCTTCACTTGATGCAGGGATAGACTTCAATTTCTCGAAGTTTATCTTAGACGAATTCGTGGTGAACATCAACGTAATAACCCGGGATACTTTCTTGATGTATCCTAGATTCATCCAAATGTTCATTGACATACAATTCCCCGAGATGGTCAAGGAGGGAGACACCTTTGACATGAAGTCTCTAGGTCCACATACTGTTGGGCTAATCAAGCAGAATCGCAAAGGAAGGTTGTATTCCAAGGAAAGTATCCGCTTGTGAAGTTTGGAAAATTTACTGAGTAGAACAAAGCATCCGAGTCTCATGGATATTCTGACAAGCTATCTTCTGAGCCTACGTCTTCAGAGAGGGTGATTTCAGAAGATGACGTTATCATGGTGTCAGATCACGATGAAGAAGAAGATACTCCAGTTCCTAATGCATTTATGGCCGAGGAACATGATCTGACATCAGTACCTGTTCAAAGTGACTACAGTGAAGGAACTAAGGAAACTGCATCTGCAAACACTGAAGATGCTCATGATTCATTCGAGGATCTCGATCTTACTGGCTATGACAAGGATGATATTTCCTTAAATTTTGGAAGCAATGAAAATCTTTTGTCCAATGAGAACCTCGACATATTTTTTGACAATATCCATGATGTTGCTCATCCAGCAACGGAGATACGGGAAACGGAAGATGTTCTCAAATCAACGCCTCCTACTAACAAAGAATTGGTTGACATAGCAACTCCTATGGAGACAGTGTCAGGGATTCCTCCCCTTGATATTGTTTCTCCTACCACAGAACCACTTCAGAGTGATCATACAACAACCCAGACCTCTCAACCTCTTCCAAAAAGAAGAAGACGTGATCACAGACAGGGAATTCTTGTTTCTGATATACTTCAAGGCCTCCTAACACAACCATCAACCACTACTCCTATTGTTTCATCAGGACCTATCAATGAAGGACCTAGCACCACCTATGAAGCTGGTGGTTCTTCAACTCCTGTTGGATTCTTTCCTCCCAGGCCTGATCATGGCGTTGCCTCTGAGAGGCTTGCCATGCATTTGGCTCAAGAACAAAGCTCAAATCCTTCCTCCCGAGCCAAGGGAATTTCTATTGAAGAAGGTCACTCAGGAGGAGATAATCCCACACTTCTTGGTATTCAATCGAAAATAAATGTGCTTAATCAGAAGAATATTGAGCTTGACATTCAGGTGGCTGATCTTTTAACTGAAAACTCCAAGCTCAAGATTCAAGTTGCTGATCTTGAAGAAGACAAGGTGTTAAAGACAAAGCAAATTACTGATCTTCAGACTCATTTCGGTCTTCTCACTGCAAGTTACTACGACTTGAAGAAGAACTTGGAAGAAGAACTTGGAGATAAGTTCAATTCGTCCGTCGATGAGCCTAGAATTTATATCCCTAATCAAGATGCCCCCGTTGTTCCAGCATCTGCTCAAACTCCTCGAGTTGTAGATCGATTTGATAAGGAACCAGCTCAAGCTCCAAATGTGGTGGCTCTGAAACGTGCCAAATTGGCCAAAGCAGCTGAGAAAGGTCAATTTTTGTTTAAAAGGAGCTCGGATCAAAATGCTCCTGGGGATCAACCTAACATCACTGTTATAGATCTTGGAGAGAAACGCTTTAGAGACGTATATGGTGATAGGTTAGGGATCGTTTCATGGGGTTTTCATGACACTTTAAATATGTGGATCGTGAGACGGAAAAGTGGCAACACAGAACTATATAAAGATGCTCATGATTTCCACTCCTGGACCAGGGTTGATCTTACAGAAATATCAAAAGCTCCTTTTGCAAATCCTTCAAATGATCCCAAGGCAGCACAATTCAAGCATTTTTTGGAAGATCAAGTGGCAAAGGGTTTTCCTTCAATGAAGATTGCAGAGTCGATCATTAAACTATACCAAAATGTACTTGATCCCAAAACCAATCGTCCTGTTCGATCTGTGATGTGGCCAGCTACCAAACAAGTAAAACAGATTCCTGTACTTCAGAATCATCCAGATGGATCTTTAAAGTCCATGCTTTACTGGGTGTTTGATGAATCTACAGCCTCTGTTGTCATAAAGCTTGAAAATGGATGCATTCGTTTATATGACAAAAGAGATTTGCTTCAGTTTGGGAAATGGGATATTCATCAACTGAACCTTCATCAGATGAAGGTTGCAGAAGATATTTTTGAGCCAGCTGCTAAAGAATATACGTCTATGGTTGCCGATATCATTAACAAGAGGATGTGGAACGGGGCAATGGGGAAGTCAGACGTGATGGTGGTTGACTAAGATTGAGTCCAAGCTAGCACCAAACCAAGGGGGAGATTGAAGGGTCCAGTTAGTGGTTTGGTCTAGGCTTTCAATTGTAATAGTTATTTTGAGTCTTTATGATGTAATAGTAGGTTATTTTGGTGTTTACGGCTTTGTGGTGTGTTTACGGCCGTAAACTCCTTTACGGCCGTAAACCCTGTTTCCGGCCCAAGTCTCCTATAAATAGAGGTTGTGTAGGTCATTATTGGTTGTTGATTCTAGAGAGTTCACGGTCACTGTAAACAAGTTGTACCCGACGTTTTTCAGTTATAAAGCGTGTGCAAGCTTGTTTCTATTATACTTCTACTCCAATTCTTGTTCTCTTTGATTTTTTGATTGTTTAATCACTGGTAAGATCCGTTTTCAGGACCTTACACCTCCCGAGATGCAAGAATTGTCTACACAGCTGCAGGAGCTGTTAGACAAGGGATTTACCAGGCCGAGCAGTTCGCCATGGGGAGCCTCGATCCTGTTTGTGAAGAAGAAGGACGGGTCACATGGGATGTGTATAGATTACGGGGAGCTGAATAAGGTAACAGTGAAGAACTGTTATCCCCTCCCGTGGATAGATGACTGATTTGACCAGCCTCAGGATGCATCTTGGCTCTCCAGGATTGACCTACAATTGGGTTACCATCATATGCGAGTCAGGGATGACAACGTGTTGAAGACAGCTTTTCAAACTCGCTATGGTCACTATGAGTTCGTGGTGATGCTGTTTGGGCTCACCAATGTTTCTGTCGCGTTCATGGATCTCATGAACCGCGTGTGCAGACCAATGCTGGACTGGTCTGTGATAGTCTTCATTGATGACATCTTGGTTTATTCCAATTCTCAGGAGCAACATGAGGAACACCTGAGGGAGGTGCTGGAGACACTGAGGAGGGAGAGACGTTTCGAAAAGCTCTCCAAGTGTGAGTTCTGGTTGCCCGAGGTGCAGCTTCTGGGGCACCTTGTCAACCAGAAGGGTATCATGGTCAATCCAGCAAAGATAGAGGCCGTGATGCAGTGGGAGGTTCCGAGGTCTCCAATTGAGATTCAGAGTTTTCTTGTTCTGGCGGGTTACTATCAGAGATTCATCCAGGATATCTCCAAGATTGTTGTTCCCTTGATCTGACTGACCAAAAAGTCGGTGACATTCTGCTAGGGACCTGAGCAGCAGTCAGCCATCGAGACACTCAGAAAACGGTTATGCGAGGCACCGATTCTGACCCTGCTAGAGGGCGTTGATGACTTCGTGGTTTACTGTGACGCTTCGATCACGGGCATGGGTGCGATGTTGATGCAGCGGGGGAACGCGATAACATACGCTTCGAGGCAGTTGAAGCCTCACGAGGCTAACTATCCGATGCACGATTTGGAGCTGGGGGCTGTGGTTTTCGCCCTCAAGATTTGGCGGCATAACCTTTATGGGGTTCGTTGTGCCATTTACACGGACCACGAGAGTTTGAGGTACCTTATGGATCAGCCGAATCTGAGCATGAGGCGGTGTCGGTGGTTAGATGTGGTGAAGGATTACGATTGTGAGATACTTTATCACCTAGGGAATGCCAATGTGGTGGTCGATGCTCTTAGCCGCAAGGAAGTGGCGGCACCGATACGAGACATATGTCTGAGGATGATAGTGGTTACCCCGCTGTTGGAGCAGATCCAGGAGGCGCAGGTCAAGGGTATGAAGGAAGAGCGCCGGAAGTGCGAGCGGATCATATGCCAGGTGGCCTCATTTGACTACGACAGTCGTGGATTGTTGACCCTGCATCGGCGGTTCTAGGTTCCTTACTATGGCGGGGTACGCCAAGTTCTGATGGATGAGGATCACAAGTCAAGATTCTCCATCCATCCCGGGGCGACGAAGATGTATCGGGATCTTCGCCCTGATTTTTGGTGGCCCTGAATGAAGTGGTACATAGCATGGTATGTGGAGCGGTGCTTGGCTTGTAGGAAAGTCAAGGCCGAGCACTAGCGACCTCACGGCAAGATGCATCCGTTGGAGATTCCCGTGTGGAAATGGGAAAATATCACTATGGAATTCATCACGAAGCTTCCCAGGACCGCATGTGGAGTGGATTCGATATGGGTCATCGTGGATTGGTTGACCAAGAGTGCTCATTTCATCCCGATCCAGGAGAGTATATCGGTTGAGAAGCTAGCTGAGATCTACGTTCGCGAGGTGGTGGCACATCATGGAGTGCCTGTTTCAGTTGTGTCAGACCGAGACGTCCGTTTTACTTCTAAATTTTGGAAGCGGTTTCACGACGAGATGGGCACTCGTCTCCACTTCAGCACCGCTTTCCACCCTCAGACGGATGGGCAGAGCAAGAGGACCATTCAGACTCTCGAGGACATGCTGCGTGCGTGTGTATTGGATTTTGGAGGCAGTTAGGATACCTATATTTCGTTAGCGGAATTTTAGTATAACAACAACTACCACACTAGCATAGATTGACCTCCCTTCGAGATGCTCTACGGGAGGAAGTGCAGGAACCCAATATGTTGGGGCGAGGTTGGACAGATGGTCATGGGGAGTACTGAGGTAGTACTTAAGACTACTGGGAGGATCCAGCAGGTCCGGAGCAGACTTCAGACTGTTCAGAGTCGGCAGAAAAGCTATGCCGACAAGCACCGTTCAGATTTGGAGTTTCAGGTGGGCGACATGGTCCTCCTGAAGGTGTCACCTTGGAAATGTGTCATCTGGTTTAGAAAGCAGGGCAAGCTGGGCCCTAGATACATCGGTCTGTTAGCCCCAGATACATCAGTTTAGTGTTTTGGCTTGGGTGGACCGGATTGCTTATCATTTGGATCTTCCAACTGAACTAAGTCAGATCCACAGCACTTTCCGTGTTTCTCAGCCGCGAAAGTGCTTAGTGGATGACTTAGCGGTTGTGCCTTTAAAGGATATTCAGGTCGATGACAACCTGAATTACATCGAGAGACCAGTAGCCATCCTAGACAGGAAGACAAAGTAGTTGAGGAGCAAGAGGGTCGCGCTAGTGAAGGTGCAGTGGCAGCACCGCAAGGGCTCGTAATGGACCTGGGAGCCCGAGGAGGAGATGAAGGAGCACTACCCGGAGTTATTTCCGGATGCAGCAGACTTCGAGGACGAAGTCTGATTCAAGTGGGGGAGAATTGTAACATTCGTCACTTGAGGTATTATTTATTTTGTTTAAAGTAATTGTAATCTATTTGTTGGACTTGGAATGAGTAATAGATTATTGAGTGGACTTAGCAAGTGGGCCGTGTAGTTGAGCTGCCCAGAATATGTACGCTGGGCGTAAGCTTGCCGTACGTGGGGAGTAGAGGTGCATTGGATTCGAAGGGCGCATGCACGTACGCGCAGCGTACCAAGGAGTACGTGCATCATACGTGAGCAGACTCCAAACCCTAATTTTTAGGGTTTAAGCCATATGAATAGAACATTATGACTCAAACCTTAGCCTCCTTACCAGCCTCTCAACCTCAGAAACCCTAGACACCTTCTCATACTCCATTCTTGTATGTGTTTGGCCTTTTGAAGCTTGTGTTGGTGATTTGGAGCTTGGAAGAAGAAATGAGGAATTAGAGAAGAAGAACTTGAGTATCTTGAGCTCAAGGAACTGAGATTATCTCACCATTTGGAACACATTGGAGGTATAATGTGTGACATCCCCTAATTTCTCGGCCAGAAAAGACCGATTTAATTTATGCTTTTTAAAATAAAATCAGAGGAATCTTTTCAAAAGATGCTGCGGAATTGGTCCCCAAACAACATATGATAAAAGTTTATCAAAACCCTTCATTAAGAAGGTATATATTTTCCATATATATATCAAAACCTCGGGATGTCATGTTCCGATACAGATCAAAAGCATAAACAAGACATTATAAGCCTTACTACAGTTATTTACAACTACTGGCCTATAATCCAAAAATCTCTCGTCGTCCTCCGACTATGCTCGGGGTCCACTACCTGTAACATAAAAAGCTGAGTGGGTCAGGCTTGGGAGCCTGGTGAGCATATAGGGTTTTCAACCCACAGTAATAATAAACTTATTAAGTTCACCAATCAACAATAACCCTGATTACCCGTTCCCGTTATCCTCACTTTACGTCCCTAAACACTTTTCACAAGGGACCTAGCCTAAAGAATATCATCGGGATGGACACTACTGCTAAGGGGTTTCCTCAGCCATACATGTCCTAAAGGCAACCATGAGGGGGATGGAGTACATCGAATAAACACCCAAGTTCATTAACACCTACAGGTTGCGGGCCTGCTAATGTTTCCCACTGGACTGTCTAGAAAGTCTGTGGTCGTCATCCAAACTCCGCTAGATGACTGAATCTCAAATCACATCGAGACCTCTCATCACTTTAGTTTATCACACACCAACTATCTACCCATGTTCTACCCAACATATTTGTAGATAAAAATACTTATACAGTTTAAAACTTGTATAAAACATCAACTCAACAGTCACCTCAAATAAACAATTAATATATTTACACATAGCACGTATTATAAGGTAAATACTTCATATCTATGTGTAAAATGAAAGTGACTATACACTCACTTGATTTAATGAAAATCGGGCAGCAATTCGTTTCCTAAAAACGATCGTTTCTAATAAAACCGAAAGTTTTATTCAGAAACCGGGCTCTACGAGGGTCGGGCTTCGAAACCGAAAAGATAAATTTTCCGGGCTTCTCGGGCTCTTCGTGGCGTATTCCGGGGGTTATAATCGATACTGGGGCTTTGGGGGATGCTAAGATGAAGAAAATATGGAAAAAGGGGCTAAAAGTGACAATTTCCCAAAAGTACCCGAGAAGGCTCGCACGACCCTTCTATTTATAGGGGTCCGAAGTCCGTTCTGGTGGTGGGGTCCACATGCGAGGGTGCGCAGGTGGCTGCACGTGCGAAGGCCTCGCTGTCCTCTCCTGATTGGACCGAGGTCTAGTCCGAAGTAGGGGGGGATCCGTGGCATGCTGCGAAGGTTCGGACATGTGCTAGAGGGTACGTGTCGCCTTCTCAGTGGACCACTTCGGATCAGGTCAGGAGCTCGGATGACTTAGCAGCTCAGACACGTGGCTCGCCTGACTCACCAGTTTCGGACACGTGGCACGTTCTAAGCGAGGGTGACGTGGCAAAAACGTGACTATGCGAATTTTCTCGATTTTCGCGCCAAAACTTCTAAAATCCATAACTTTCGCATACGAGCTCCGTTTTTGACGTTCTTTATATGCACGCGTAGGTAAAATTACGCTCTACAACTTTCGTTTAGACTTCGTTGGCTAATTTTGAATTTAATTTTTATATTATTATTTTTAACAGACCGGGACAGGAAATCCGTTAAAAATTCATAACTTCTTCATCCGACGTCCGTTTTCGTCAGACTTTTTACCGTTGTGCTACTATTTACGAGACCTTCGATTCTCGTTTAGGTTGTGTCGGGTAAAAGTCACTCGATCTAAAATTCAAGTTTTTAGCTGTCTACTGCTAAGCTGAAACTTCGAAAAATCATAACTTCCTCATACAAAGTCAGATTTGGGCGTTCTTTTTATACTTACTCTAGGTTTAACGAACACTACGAGTTTCGTTTAGATCACTAAGGCCAAAAAGTAGTTTATCAAAAACTCACTTTTTACGACATTCGGCCCCATACCGGTTTGTCGCGAAACTTCGACAGGTCATAACTTTTTCGTTATAACTCGGATTTCGGCATTCTTTATATATCCGCAATCCTTGTCACGCCCACTACAAGTTTCTTAATAGATATCGGCTTTATCTAAAATTTAATTTTTGACGCTCATTTTTATTCTTAATTAATTAAACCCTAATAATTAAGCATAAAACACATAATTCACATAATATTCACATAATTCCTTTTCATTTCTTCAAAATGAGTTACAAAGGTTAACCTAGACTATAATGTCAATATAAATGCCCAGGCTAGAAACACAGGCATTACATAATGCTTCCAACTTTCCTCATAAATACTTAGATATAGATTTATGGAGTTTTGGACCTTTTTAGGTCCAAAGGATGGACTTTTATAGTGCAACTTCGCATTTAGGCTTAGGGTTGCCACCCTTATTGCTAAATGTGTCCCATTAGCAGTAAATCTCGATCTTTAAGGTCCTTTTGTGACCGTGCATGAGATCTAACCCTTTCCATGGAAGTTAGTTGTTGTATTCCAAGTTTGAGTCCATTTGGTGGGTTGCAAGCCACCAAGTGATCCAATTTATGAGTTAAGACATGTTAAGGGACTCATATCTGGAATTTGGACTTAATGTCTCAATGGAATAAGCACTTTTGAAGTTTATGACATAACAGGGTAGTACGCTGGGCGTACAAGCCAGTACATGCAGCGTACAAGCCATGCAGTAGTACGCCCCGCAGACTCTCAGGTTTTGGTCATTACGACGTTTGGGCCTCGATTTGGGCCAATCCTTGGACTTACTAGTTATTGGACCTTAATGGGCCATCAGAAGTCAGATAATGGACCAAGGACATGTTTGGGCTTAAGGGAAGGCCCATTTGAGGAGTTGGGCTCAATTTAGAAAATTGGGCCGTTAGTGGGCCTTTAGTGGGCCATTAGTGGGCTTGGAGAGATTAGATGGAATTGAGCCTAGGAAATGATCTGAATTAGACCAAGGGGTAAAATGGTCATTTTACCCTAAGAACAATTATGGATTTTGACTAAGTGTTGTTATGATTATGATAGCCGAGGAGTCGTTGGAGCAGCCACTAGAGATTCCTCACTGTGAGATTTAGCTGTCAGCTTTGCAAGGTGAGTTTCCTCCTAGGAACGGGTCTAAGGCACCAATGCGGCCCATTTATGTTTGTTAGTATGTGCCGGACTTCGGTCCGATGCCGGGTAGTGCCCGATGTAGGTATATGTGATTATATCCTTCCGGACTTCGGTCCGATGCCGGGGAAAGCCTGAGGAATGTTTGTATGCTTGATGTCTTCGTGATTCTTGCATGTGCTTGTTTATATGTTCTGGACTTCGGTCCGATGCCGGGGAAAGCCCGAGGAATGTTTCTATGCTATGTTATATGTTTTCCGGATTTCGGTCCGATGTCGGGCGGGGCCCGAGGAATGTTTATATGTTTATGTTATGTGTTTATTATGTGTATTGTTGATATGTTGATATGTATACCGAGCTTTGCTCGATGCTGGGCGGGGCCCGATGTAGCGGGCAAGGCCCAATGTTATGTTATGTGATTATGTGATTATGTGTATGGTATGTGGTAGTTTAGGGAGACTCACTAAGCTTCGTGCTAACAGTTTTCAGTTTTGGTTTCAGTTACTTTCGGTAGCAAGGGGAAGAGATCGGGATGATTGTAGTGCACACACCATTTGTTCAGCATGGGATGTTTATACTCTGATATATTTTGACAGATGTTATGATATTTTTAGATACATGACTTATGATTTTTATATGATGTTTGATGACTATGGTTTTCTTAATGTTTTCATATGAAATTTTTAGACTGTATTTTTGGGATGTTTCATGTGGGATGGATCGGGTGAGAACATCTCCACTTGCCATCTTAAAGATGGAGCTTGAAAGTTTGCGCATGAAGGAGGGTGAATTGGTTGACGATTTTATGACAAAATTATCTGGTTTAGCTTCAAAATCAAGGAGTCTTGGTTACGAGCTTGATGAAGTTGATTTGGTGAAAAGGTTACTTGATTCGATACCTAATTCGTTTCTTCAAATCGTGGCGTCAATAGAGCAATCTTTCGAGTTGGATTCAATGTTATTTGATGAAGCGGTTGGTAGATTAAAGGCGCACGAGGAGCGTATAAGAGGAACTGAGAAAGTGGAGGACACTCAGGGTAGGTTGTTGTTGGCTAGTGAGGAAAAATCACATGTTTGTAAGCATTGTGGCAATGGACGTTCAAATCGGGATGACTTTGGACGTGGCGAGGGAAGAGGTCGGGGGTCCAAGAGAAGTCGAGATAGAAATGAATGAGCCTGGGATAAAAGTCACGTTAAATGTTACAAATATGGTGAGTTTGGTCACTATAACAACGAGTGTCCTAAATAGGAGAAACAGGAGGCAAATCTACTCGAAGAGGAATCGGCAATGTTTTGAACGAGTGGCTAGTATGACCAAAACCGATTAAAGGGGTGATTGTTGGATTAATCGATTGGAGTTTTAGTTTTAGGTATAATAGGAAGTTTTGCATTATTTGAGTCTTTATCTATTTCATATTTTAGTATTAGACTAGATTTCTAATTATTCTAGTATAAAATAGGTGTCTATGGTCATTAGTTTTAAATGTAATTTCCAGCACTTTCGTTTCTTTTAACTTTGTGAGAAAGTAACTTTTCTTCCCAAATTTTATGTCCACTGTTTTGTTTTATTTATGCACAAAATCAATTGTTTTAGATTATTTACTTACACTTGGTATCAGAGCCTAGGGCTTGTGAAGACCTAGGGAGGTCAGTTTGAGAGTCGATTTCAAGAAAAGTGTAGCCTTTCGCTGCAGGAAAGATGCAGCAGGAATCAGGTTACATTGAAGGGATTGTGATTCGGTTTTGATCGCAAACAACCCCGGTTTCTCTTAATCGAGCTTGTGAGAGACTAACCGGAGGTGTGGAATAAACGAACGGGAAGACGTCAAAGCGGGTGGCTGTGAATCGGTTCATTTTCAGTGGAAAAGTGCTCTCGGAACAAGCTTGGTTAAAGAGCTCAGGGTTGTGAAAAAAATAGAATAGGATGTTGTTGGTTAAAGAAGGAGGTTCGATGACGTATCAAGTTTCGATTTTGACTCAAATGAATTATCCGGTGTGGGCAGTCAAAGTCAAGTCGATTATGGATGCACACGGCATATGGGAGACGGTTGAACCGAAAGCATTAGGTGAAACATCGGATCAAAAGAAGTCAAAACAAGCTCTTGCTTTTTAGTTTCAAGCGATACCCGGAGACATGGTGTTGCAAATGGCGAGTTACACCAATCCAAAGCAAGTGTGGGATGGGCTAAAAACACAGTATTTGGGAGTGGATCAGGTGAGAACGGCTCGGCTTGCCACCTTAAATAGGGAGCTTGAAAGTTTGCATATGAAGGAGGGTGAATCGGTCGGAGATTTTATTACAAAATTATCTGGTTTAGCTTCAAAAGCAAGGAGTCTTGGTTACAAGCTTGAAGAAGTTGATTTGGTGAAAAGGTTAATTGATTCGATGCCCAAGTCATTTCTTCAAATCGTGGCTTCGATAGAGCAATGTTTTGAGTTGGATTCAATGTTATTTGATGAAGCGGTTGGTGGATTAAAGCCGTACGAGGAGCGTATAAGAGGAACTGAGAAAGTGGAGGACACTCAAGGTGGGTTGTTGTTGGCTAGTGAGGAAAAATCACATGTTTGTAAGCATTGTGGCAATGAACGTTCAAATGGGAATGACTTTCGACGTGTCCAGGGAAGAGGTCGGTGGTCCGGGAGAAGTCGAGATGGCAATGAACGTGTCTGGGATAAAAGTCACGTTAAATGTTACAAATGTGGTGAGTTTGGTCACTATATCAACGAGTGTCCTAAATGGGAGAAACAAGAGGAAAATCTACTCGAAGAGGAACCTGCAATGTTTTGAACGAGTGGCTAGTATGACCAAAACCGATTAAGGGGTGATTGTTGGATTAATTGATTGGAGTTTTAGTTTTAGGTATAATAGGAAGTTTTGCATTATTTGAGTCTTTATCTGTTTCACGTTTTAGTATTAGACTACATTTTTAATTCTTCTAGTATAAAATAGGTGTCAATGGTCATTAGTTTTAAATGTAATTTCCAAAACTTTCGTTTCTTTTAACTTCATGAGAAAGTAACTTTTCCTTCCCAAATTTTCTGTCCACTTGTAACATCCATAAAATTCAAACCAATTTAAAACTTTTTCAACCATTCAAAAACCATTAATTATTACAAAGTGTTTTCAAAATAGTTTCATGTCAGAGTATCCCAGAAATCCAAATCATAAAATATGAAGAGGTGCACGATCACGCCTTCGCCTTCCCGCGATCATCTGAAGTACCTGAAACAAAATCAACAACTATAAGCCTGAAGCATAGTGAGTTCCCCCAAAATACCAATGCCATAAAAACCATAACAATATCATACAAACAAAATGCATATATAGAGTCTACAATACGATTGGTCTGCCCTCACCAGGCCATCAGTCTACCTGGTCCACTCTCAGAGTCTACAGTATGACTGGACCACCTCACCGGGCCATCACTCTATGTGGTCCGCTCTCAGAACCTTCACCATCTCTGGTCCGCCCTCCTGGGCCTTCATCATGTCTAGATCATTCTCCGGGCCTTCGGCCTGACTAGTACGCCCTACCAGGTCTGAATTCTATCCAGTCCGCCCTGCGTATGTTGGCCTAGAGTACAAAGCAGGACCGCCTCAACCCAACCCCCAATCACACAATCAACACATAAATATCATACGCTAGCTAGCATGTACAGATAGTCATACAGATCTAACAGATCACTAATCATAGCATCATCCTATATATACCAGGATACCGATCTAACAGATCACTAATATAACATCATCCTATAACCAGGATATAGATCTAACAGATCACTAACATATCATAATCCTATAACAAGGATACAAACCATAAAGGGCCATCCTTGGTGCCGTAGAGCCTGTTGATGTAGTGAGAAGAACTCACCTCATAAGTAGCATTGGATGATAATGTCAAACTCCCAAAAACATCTCCAAACTCAACCCCTACAATCATCATAGTACCAATTCTACCAAGACCCAGATTACCAAAGTACCCTCAGAAGTCAAACTTGGTCAAAGTCAAAGTCAATGGTCAAGGTCAACAGTCCATGTTGACCCTACTCGTCGAGTGCATCTAGCAACTCGTCGAGTTCCTTCAGAACTTAGAGACTGAAAACGCGAGTCAACTCGCCGAGTTTCCAAACAACTCGTCGAGTCCATGCAGTGTCCAGAAGGTTCTCGAAAACCCTAACCAACTCGTCGAGTTATCTCACTAACTCGCCGAGTTCATGCAGAATCCAGAAAGCGGGAAACCCTCGTCCAACTCGTCGAGTTGACTATGCAACTCGTCGATTTCTTCATGTCATAACGTGTTCAGCCTTTTCCAGTTGACTCCAAGGCCCCCAACTACAGATCTAGCCTCTTAGGACTAAGATACCACGTAAAGTTGCTAACTTTACGTGCATGTAAGGCTTCAAGAAGCTAAAACATTCAAAACTAGCCTTAGGAAGAGGTTTTGGACATGGATGAGGGCCAAAGCTTCATAAAGCTTGAGGCTGTATGTCCATAAGGGCCTAGAGGAGTCCAGATCTAAAGTTACAACTTCATATCGTGTTCAAAATCAGAAATACTTCAAGACTAAGCTAGAAATGGCCCTAAACTCTTGAATGAAGAGATTTATCAATACAATGATCAAGGTAATGACTTTTTACCTTCAAATGAAAGCCAAAACGAAGTAGATGCTGGATCTACAAGCTCCTTCTCGTTCCAAGCTTCTCAACCTTCAAGTCTTTTCAACAAAACCACCAAACACACACTTTTAAGCTCACACACACTCAAAATACGGTTAGTTCGCTTAGGGTTAGCTTCTGGACATGAAAAGGTGGTAAGGACGCTAGATGAAGGACTTAAGGTCCTTTAAATAGGGTGCAAACCCTAAAAATTAGGGTTTCGAAGCAGAACCTCTACTCGTCGAGTTGGATCCTCGAACTCGTCGAGTAGGTTCTAAAATCCACGCGGGCTGACCAGGTTCTACACGACGAGTTGGGGCCGCCAACTCGTCGAGTTTCCCTAATAATATGAATATAAAATCTTTTAGATTTGTACTTGGGAGTCGGCATGTTACAATTCTCCCCCACTTGAACTAGACTTCGTCCTCGAAGTCTGCTGCGGTGAACAACTCCGGATAGTGCTCCCGCATCTCGGCCTCTGGCTCCCAAGTCCACTCGGATCCCCTCCGATGCTCCCATTGTACCTTTACCAAAGGTACTTCCTTGTTCCGTAGCACCTTCACTTTCCTCTCCAAAATGGCCACTGGCCTCTCCACGTAATTCATGTGCTCGTCCACTTGAATGTCATCTAATGACACGACCGCATCCTCACCCATTATGCACTTCCGCAACCGTGAAACGTGGAAAGTGTTGTGAATCTGACTGAGCTCCTCTGGGAGATCTAGTCTATACGCCACCTTGCTAACCCTGGAAATAATCTTGAATGGATCAATGTATTTGGGACCCAACTTCCCCCTCTTTTTGAAGCGAATTACACCCATCCAGGGTGAGACCTGCAGTAGTACCATATCACCGATCTGAAAATCCAGCTCAGATCGGCGCCGGTCGACGTAACTCTTTTGCCGACTATGAGCGGTCTGCAACCGCTGCCTGATTTGCTGAATCAGCTCGGTAGTCTGCAGCACCACCTCGGTCCGACCCGTCACCCTGTGATCGACCTCTCCCCAACAGACTGGGGTACGACATCTCCATCCATACAACAACTCATAAGGTGGAGCACCAAGTCTGGAGTGATAGTTGTTGTTGTAGGAGAACTCTACAAGGTGTATGTAGGAGTCCCAGTGGAACTTCTGCCAGAAACGAGAGGTGAAACGCACATCACGGTCTGAGACAATAGAGACCGGAACCCCCTGGCGCGCAACGATCTAGCAGATATATACGTCGGTCAACTTCTCGGCCGATGAGCTCTCCTGGATGGGCAGAAAATGGGCACTCTTGGTCAATCGATCCACGATGACCCAAATAGCGTCGAATCCCTTTGTCATCCTCGGCAATTTGGTGATGAAGTCCATTGTGATCTACTCCCATTTCCACATGGGAATCTCTAGAGGCTGCAGCTTGCCATGTGGCCTTTGGTGCTCGGTCTTGACCATCCTGCAGGTCAAGCACCTCTCAACGTACCAAGTGATCTCTCGCTTCATGCACGGCCAACAGTAACTCAAACTCAGATCCCGGTACATCTTAGTGGCCCCTGGGTGAATAGAGAAGCGAGACTTATGAGCCTCCTCCAGTACAATCTGTCTGACCCCAACAGACATCGGAACCCAGACCCGACCACAACGAGTCAACAATCCCCGACTATCCTGCACGAATCTGGTGATCTCGCCCCTAATCCTATCAAGCTTCCAGTTCTCCTGTCGTACACCCTCAACCTGAGCTTCCCTGCTCAAGCTCACAAGTGGAGAATCCACTGATATCCTCATGCATGTCGCTGGAATAGAAGATCCAGCTGACTTGCAGCTTAGGGCATCCGCCACGACGTTTGCTTTACCCGAATGGTAAAGGATCTCGTAGTCATAATCCTTGACTACGTCCAGCCACCTGCATTGTCTCATGTTCAGGTTCAGCCGATCCATGATATGTCTCAAATTCTTGTGGTCCGTGTATATGGTACACTGGTCCCTATAGAGATAATGTCTCAAAATCATGAGAGCGAATACCACCGCTCCCAACTCCAAATCGTGCGTGGGGTATCTCGTCTCATGTGGCTTCAACTATTGCGACACATAGGCTATCACTCGTCCTCTTTGCATGAGGACCGTTCCCAGTCCTGTGATGGATGCATCACAATACACAAAAAAATCCTCAACTCCCTCCAGGAGAGTCAAGACCGGAGCCTCGCAAAGTCGTTGTCTGAGGGTCTCAAATGCCCTCTGCTGCTCAGGGCCCCACCGGAAATCCACCCCCTTCCTCGTCAGACGAGTGAGGGGTACTGCAATCTTGGAGAAATCTTGTATGAATCTCTGGTAGTACCCTGCCAATCCCAAGAACCTCCTGATATCCGGGGAGATTTAGGGACCTCCCACTGCATAACCGCCTTGATCTTGACCGGATCGACCAAAATGCCCTCCTCATTAACGAGGTTTCCAAGGAACTGAACTTCTCATAACCAGAACTCGCACTTCGAGAACTTGGCATAAAGCTATTCTCGTCTCAAGGCTCCCAATAGTTCCCGAAGATGCTCCTCATGCTGCTCTCTGGTCTTGGAATACACCAAGATGTCATCTATAAACACTATAACTGAGCGATCGAGCATCGGTCTGCATACCCGATTCATCAGGTCCATAAATATAGCTGGTGTGTTGGCGAGCCCAAACGGCATCACCATGAACTCGTAATGTCCATAACGAGTCCAGAACGCGGTCTTCTCCACGCCCTCCTCCCTAACCCTGACCAGATGGTATCCGGACCTCAGGTCTATCTTGGAGAACCAAGATGCTCCCTGTACCTGATCAAAGAGATCATCGATCCGCGGTAGTAGATAATGGTTCTTCACCGTCAACTTGTTCAACTCCCAGTAGTCAATGCACATCCGGTGTGAACCATCCTTCTTCTTAACGAAGAGAATCGGCACTCCCCACGAAGAATTGCTCGGACGAATGAACTGCTTGCCTAGCAGCTCCTATAGCTGAGATGACAGCTCCTACATCTCAGGTGGTGCCAATCGGTACGACGCCTTGGAGATAGGGGCCGCACCTGGCACAAGATCGATCCTGAACTTGACATGCCTCTCCGGAGGCACTCTGGGTAACTCCACCGGAAACACGTCATCGAACTCCCTGACGACTGGTACCTCTGTAACCGAGACCTGATGAAAGGACCCCTTTCTATACTTTCATATTTCTGAAAGACCCAAACTTTCATACTTGACAATATAGTTACTCCAAAACATGCTACATGCATATTCATAAAACAATATTTTTACATTGATAAAGTCATTACAAAAGATTGGATACAAACCGACTATGTTTTAAGATTTTACATGACTACCCAGGATATTGTAAATCTATAAAAACCTAAACCAAAATACAAAAATAATATTACAACTATTCTATGTCTTCCAACTATACTGGGTGCTTATTGCCTGCATTATGTTAAAACATTGGGAGGGGTAAGCGATAACGCTTAGTGAGTTCAATAATAGATACAATATAACGTTATGCCATATATATACCAATATGGCAGAAGCAAATAGGAGCAAGGAACAACAAAGGCATAATGTGATAAGCTTTCCCTAACAATTATTGATTTGATTCAAAGATATACAATCATTGAGACATAGCAATTTCCATACTTGATAAACATCGATAACGCTTCGACCCAAATGGCACTGAAGACAAACAATTTCTGATTAACATTAAGGTAGATTTCAGGTTTTCACGCCCTGTCTAACCTTCTGCCAATGCCATAGAATAGAAGTCATTCTTTTACGGAGACATGCTCTACATGGCCAGAGGCTACATACTAATACCACCGTGAATCTGAGTACTTAAACTGATCACATGGTCAAAGGTATAGCTTTGCTATCATAAATAGCATAAATAAAAATAACACGGGAAAATAACCCGGAATAATAACACCGAAAAGCACATAACACACATAACATACAACTGTTCCTATATATTAAACTCACCGAGAAATAACCGGGGGTTAAAATAGTAATTCGGGCAGCACTTCGGCTCTAAATATGACTTTCTTCGTTGAAAACCGGGAGTTTTCTTGAAAACCGGGCTCTGCGAAGGTAGAGCTTCGAAACCGAAAAGATAAATTTTTCGGGCTTCTCGGGAATCTCGGGGCGCGTTTCGGGCTTTGGAATTAATCCCGGGGCTTCGGGGAAAGCCAAAATACCAAAAATATTAGGAAAGGGTGAAAATTTGGCAATTTCTCCATTTTACTCGGCAAGGCTCGCATGCCTTGTATTTATAGGGCGAGGGTCGGCCGATCAGAAGGGAGGAGTCAGCAGCAGCGACACATGGCAGCAGCAGAGCGAAGCAGGTGGCAGGCTGCGAGGCCTCGGTTCGGACGGGTGTGCGAGGCGCGTCGGAAGGCTACTGGTCGTGAAGTTGGTCGAATCCGGAAGCGACACGCGGGTACTGTTCATGTGAGGATGAGTCATGGATCGGACACGGGGATTGAGCCGCTGCTCGGACAAATCAAAAGACGACGCGTCAGCAGCTGGGTCTTCGGCTCGGACACATGGCGCGATGACTCACCGAAATCAGCCTTATCCTTGCGAGATTTCTCGAAAATTGTGCCCCGACCTTCTAAAATCCGTAACTTTTGTATACGGGCTCCGTTTTTGACGTTCTTTATATGCACGCGTAGGTAAAATTACGCTCTACAACTTTCGTTTAGACTTCGTTGGAAAATTTTGACTTTATTTTTATATTATTATTTTTAACAGACCGGGACTGGTAAATCCGTTAAAAATTCATAACTTCTTCATCCGACGTCCGTTTTCGTCAGACTTTTTACCGTTGTACTACTAATGACGAGTCCTTCGATTCTCGTTTAGATTGTGTTGGCTAAAAATCAATTGATCTAAAATTCGAGTTTTTAGTTGTCTACTGCTAATCCGAAACTTATAAAAATCATAACTTCCTCATACGAAGTCAGATTTTGGCGTTCTTTTTATCAAAATTCCCGGTTTAACGAATACTACGACTTTCATTTAGATAAATAAGGCTAAAAAGTAGTTTATCAAAAACTCACTTTTTACGTCATTCGGCGCCGTGCCGGTTTTGTCGCGGATCTTCGATTGGTCATAACTTCTTCGTTATAACTCGGATTTCGATGAGGTTTTTGCCTACATGTTTCTAACGAGATTATCTACAACTTTCAGTAATAAAATTGTACTTATTTCAAATTTTATATTTTCGCTAAATTTCACTATTTGGCTTTTAATTGGAATCTCATAAGACTTCCAATAATTTATGAGTGATTCTAAACATAGTTTTACCTTATTTCTAGTAAAAACCATCTGTTAGAACTCAACACTCAATTTCACATAATATTTCATAATATTTTTAACTTTTTGAATTACATAACACGATTTCAAAACGTGTATGTTACACCTGATCCCTGACCCGTGTATCTACCACATACTCTAAATAAACCTCACACCCATGCTGAATATTCTGTCGAGCCTTGGCGGTTGAACAAAATCTTGAACCCAACCCGGTGCCCTCGCCGTAGATAACCAGTTCTCCCCCACTTGGGGTTCGAACTACCACACGCTGACCCTCGCAGTCGATCATGACACCGAATCGACTCATCCAGTCCATACCCACTATCGCACAAACTCCCCCCATGGGAATAGGAATCAAATCAATCGGAAGGACACCCTGAAGATCTCCAGAACGCTACCCCGATAGACTGAAGAAGCAGAAATCTCGTGTTCGTTGGCAATGAAGACTCGCAACGGACACTCTAGCTCTCCTAAGGGAAAACCGAACTCCCTACTAAAAGATTGTGAGACAAAAGACCGACTCGCCCCCGAGTCGAACAATACCAGGGTAGGTAAGGAGTTCACTAAGAACGTACCTAACATAGGTACAACACATATAAGCATAAAATAAATATAATCAACAAGATGAGGGATAGAAACATACCAACAACCACATCTGGTGCTGCCCTGGCCTCCTCGGCTATAAGCTGGAAGGTGCGCCCCTGAGCCCTTGGGGGCGCTGCTCTACCCTGACTCCCGTCAGTAATCCTCAGTGTAACCGGCGCTGGAGCCTGCGCCGGCCTGGCAACGAGCACTGGACAGTTGGCCTTCACGTGACTAACCTAATTGCAGTGGTAGAGAATCCTCATATCCTGAACCGGGGCTAACTGGCAGCAATCCCTCGCAAAGTGCCCCTCCTTGCCGCACTTGCGGCACCCACTACCCGATCGACAAACCCCCGAATGACCCTTCCCGCACTTTCCACAAGTGCAGCCACGCTGGCCTCCAGACCTAGAATCAGCGGTCTTAGATCGCTTTGGCGCCGGCCGTGACTACGTCAGGGCCTGCCGATGTTCTCTCAACCGCAGCTCAATATCAAGCTCACACCACCTAGCGGCCTTCTGCATCTCCAAAAGTGTATCACACCGCTGGGTAGCAACAAACTGTCGGATGTCAGTCTTGAGCATGCTCAGATAACGTGTCATCTGAGCCTGTTCGGAAGCAAGCTCCGAAAAAAAACATCTCCCTCTCAGTGAACATACATGTGATCTCCGTGACCGACTCCGCATCCTATCTCAACTCCAAAAACTCCTGTGCTAGCTGCTCTCGCTCGAACCACGGAATGTAGCGGGAGTGGAACATCTCCCTGAACTGATCCCATGTCACTGCAACTCTCTGCTTATCAGTATACGACCATGTCATCAATCTCCACCAGTCCTTTGCCCCGGACCTCAGCGGGTTCAGAGCACATCTGACCTTCTGGTCAGTAGGACATGAGCATGTGAAGAAACATCCCTCCACGTCAGACAGCCACCTCATGGCTATGAGCGGGTCCTGAATCCCATCAAAAGTTGGGGGCTTCATGTTATCGAAGTCCCGGTACTAGAAAGCCCGACTAGCCCCACTACCTGCAGTTGCTACGGCTGCGGAAGCTGCAACGGCAGCCGTCTCAGCGATGGCTCATAGCGCTCATCAAAGTACTCCACCATAGCAGTCTTGATAGACCCAAACATCCCCGATAACTGAGCCCGGAACAATGTAGCAACCTCATCATGCAAGATCTCCCGAATCCTGGCGTCCAACTCATCCGAACTCATCTGGCCGATAGTCTCGGGCACTGCTGGTCCAGCCTGACTGCCCTGTCCTGATCTCGATCCGGATCCAGTCATGAATCGCCTCGTAACCACCATATTGAAAATATACCAGGAAGATATCAGATACTCCATATAACAACGGGGAACCAACTCCCAACAAAGCCGTAGGGGTTGTGACTTCCTTGCTACGCATATGGGTCTTGTGATTTCAGTAGTACGGGCCCATACTACCTTACACACCTTCCCATATTTATCTCAAGTATCATCACAACACCCTAACAATATATAAGCATAGACGAGTGCTCAACCCTCTCTCCTAGAGGAAAGCTAAAAATCTCATAACTGGCCGACTGACCCCACATAACTCATCCATGAAACTTCCACCAACCCTGTAACACTCGTGTATGCTAGCCATACATAACGCTGGACCCTATAGATTTTCGAATACCTGATCCTACCCTAAGCCCTTCATCAAACAAAACAGGAAATAAGGCCAAACCAAACATTCCCAGGCTATAAGATCTTAGTTATATACAACCGTGATGTATACACTAAGCAACTATAGTAATGATGTCAATTTCATATAAGGAAAAACCCTAGGCTATCAGGCATCATATAATCAGGCAATTCTATCATGCAATTCCTTAAGATTCCTAGCCTAGCACTAGCATGTTGTTCTAACATTTCACAAAATCAAATAATCCGTAAAGTATTTTGGGGTCTACTTACTGGCTCCGGCTGATCGTACACTTGCATCCTTCTTTAGTATTTTGAAAACCATGTGAAAATCATTTTAAAATCTTGTCCTTAGTTTGAGACTAGATTCACACGAGTGTTCCTCCAATTCACTCAAACCAAGGCCCTGATACCAACTTGTAACATCCATAAAATTCAAGCCAACTTAAAACTTTTTCAACTATTCAAAAACCATTAATTATTACAAAGTGTTTTCAAAATAGTTTCATGTCAGAGTATCCCAGAAATCAAAATCATAAAATATGAGGAGGTGCACGATCACGCCATCGCCTTCCCGCGATCATCTGAAGTACCTGAAACAAAATCAACAACTTTAATTCTGAAGCTTAGTGAGCTCCCCCAAAATACCAACGCCATACAAACCATAACAATATCATACAAACAACATGCATATATAGAGTCTACAGTACGACTGGTCCGCCCTCACCGGGCCATCGGTCTACGTGGTCCACTCTCAGAGTCTACAGTATGACTGGACCACACTCACCAGGCCATCAGTCTATCTGGCCCACTCTCAGAACCTTCAGCATGTCTGGTCCGCCCTTCCAGGCCTTCAGCCTATCTGGACCGTTCTTCGGGCATTGGGACTGACTAGTACGCCGTACCAAGTCTGAAGTCTATCCGGGCCGCCCTGGGTATGTTGGCCTAGAGCACAAAGCACGACCGCCTCAACTCAACCCCCAATCACACAATCAACACATAATAATCATACACTAGCTAGCATGTACAGATAGTCATACAAATATAATAGATCACTAATCATAGCATCATCTATATACCATGATACCGATCCAACAGATCACTAACATAGCATCATCCTATAACTAGGATACAGATCTGACAGATCACTAACATATCATAATTCTATAACCCGGATACAAACCATAAAGGGCCGGCCTTGGTGCCGTAGAGCCTATTGATATAGTGAGAAGAACTCACCTCACAAGTAGCACTGGATGATAATGTCAAACTCCCAAAAACAACTCCAAACTCAACCCCTAAAATCATCATATTACCAATTCTATCAAGACCCAGATTACCAAAGTACCCTCAGAAGT
This sequence comes from Lactuca virosa, assembly GCF_052849685.1. Lineage (NCBI taxonomy): Eukaryota > Viridiplantae > Streptophyta > Magnoliopsida > Asterales > Asteraceae > Lactuca > Lactuca virosa. Next base: position 32,413,186 of record NC_136432.1, on the reverse strand, counting down.
CAAACTTGGTCAACCCTTGGTCAAATTCAAAGTCAATGGTCAAGGTCAATAGTCCATGTTGACCCAACTCGTCAAGTGCATCTAGCAACTCGTCGAGTTCCTTCAGAACTCAGAGACCGAAAATGCGAGTCAACTCGCTGAGTTTCCAAACAACTCGTCGAGTCCATTCAGTGTCCAGAAGGTTCGGGAAAACCCTAACCAACTCGTCGAGTTATCTCACTAACTCGATGAGTTCATGCAAAATCCCAAAAGCGGGAAGCCCTCGTCCAACTCGTCAAGTTGACTATGAAATCGTCGATTTCTTCATGTCATAATGTGTTCATTCCTTTCCAGTTGACTCCAATGCCCCAAACTACTGATCTAGCCTCTTAGGACTAAGATACCATGTAAAGTTGCTAACTTTACGTGCATGCAAGGCTTCAAGAAGCTAAAACATTCAAAAATATCCTTAGGAAGAGGTTTTGGACATGGAGGAGGGCCAAAGCTTCATAAAGCTTGAGGCTTTATGTCCATAAGGGCCTAGAGGAGTCCAGATCTGAAGTTACAACTTCAGATCATGTTCAAAATCAGAAATACTTCAAGACTAAGCTAGAAATGGCCCTAAACTCTTGAATGAAGGGATTTATCAATACAATGATAAAGGTAATGACTTTTTACCTTCAAATGAAAGCCAAAACGAAGTAGATGCTCGATCTACAAGCTCCATCTCGTTCCAAGCTTCTCAATGTTCAAGTCTCTTGAACAAATGCACCAAACACACACTTTTAGGCTCACACACACACACACACACACTCAAAATAGGGTTAGCTAACTTAGGGTTTGCTTTTGGACGTGAAAAGATGGTAAGGAGGCTGGAAGAATGACTTAAGGTCCTTTAAATAGGGTGCAAACCCAAAAAATTAGGGTTTCCAAGCACAGCCTCTAGTCGTCGAGTTATGACCTCTAATTCGTCGAGTAGGTTCTAAAATCCACGCGGGCTGACCAGGTTCTACACGACGAGTTGGGGCCTCCAACTCGTCGAATTTCCCTAATAATATGAATATAAAAGCTTTTAAATTTGTACCTGGGAGTCGGGATGTTACATCACTGTTTTTTTTCTGCACAAAAAAAATGTTTTAGTTTATCTACTTATAGTGTTTGTGTCAAATGTAAAAAACATAACATCGTGTTGTGTTGTTTTCGTATTCAAAATTTGATACGAAATTAACATGCGTTTGGCCTAGCCCTTCCTTATCTAGCGTCCTACATAACATATATTTGGCGTAACCCTTGCTTATCCACGGGCCTAGCCCAACATACAAATAGGCCTAGCCCGTCATACAATAGCCCTAGCCCAACATACCATGTAAGAGTCAAAAAGACAACTAGCACATCAGGTCCTAGTTGGTTGGCATTGGTGCCTTCGACCCATGGGTACAGTGAGGAGACTCACCTCATGAAATAATTGCTACCACACGCTGCTCCAAATACCAACTCTACCGATCACCTTTACATTAAATAATGATCAACACTTAGAAAATAGCTCAACATACCCGAAATACCCTTAGGCCAACTTAATCAAAATGATGGTCAAGTAAAAAGTCAAAAAGTCAAAAGGTGAAAAGTCATCAGAGTTGACTCAGCTGAGTATGCCCATGGTACTCAGCTTGTACGCTTGGCGTACTCAAGATCCACAATCGGGACTCTCATCGCGCGTACGCCAATGTACACCCATCGTACACTGGCTAACTTCACTTCTTCCTTTTTAGAGCTCATTCCATTAAGTATTTTCGACCAAAGGCAGATCTAGTCCCGAAATAACATCTTAAGTCATAAAGTTTCCAACTTTATGACTATGCACGGCTAGGAAGTGCTCAATACCAAAAACCCTCACTTCTTAACTCCTTAAGACATCCGAGAACATGCATGGAAGAAAAATAAGCACCAATATTACATTTTCATGGTTCCTAATAGCTTCATAATGGATAAAGTTTCCAACTTTATCCATTCGGATGGTCCAAACAACTAATATCTAGTATTTAAGTCTCAAAGGGACCAAAAGAGCATCTTCTTTCAACTTAATCCATTAAGTACAAGATTCAACCCTTTAGATCTGAATCAATGTGTGAAACATCCCAAAAATACGGTCCAAAAATTTTGTTTTAATAACATTAAATAAACCATAATTACTAAAATCATTTGTATAAAAACCATAAGTCGTGTAACTCAAAAATAACATAATATCTGTCAATGTATCAAAATAATATATCAAATATCATAGTGAATCATCCCAGGCTAAAACTGTGGTGTGTGCCATGCAGTCATCCCGAGCCCTTCCCCTTGCTAGTGGAAGTACATGAAACCAAAATTGAAAACTGTAAGCACGAAGCTTAGTGAGTCTTCCCAAACTACCACATACCATACACATGTCACATAAATATATCGTGGGCCCCACCCTGCTACATCGGGCCCCGCCCAGCATCGAGCAAAGCTCGGCATACACATGATCATTGCAACAAGTACATAAACATAATCACATAATCATAAACATATAAACATAAAATTGGGCCTTGCCCGCTACATCGGGCCCCGCCCAGCATCGGCTTGCCCGACATCGGACCAAATTCTGGTATACATATAACATATCAACAAGCATATAACATACACATAACATAAACATAACTTGGGCCTAGCCCACTACATCGGGCCCCGCCCAACATCGAACCGAAGTCCGGTATCGGGCCCCGCCCGACATCGAGCAAGGCGCGGTATACATAAGCATATCAACATATACATATAAACATAAACACATAACATAAACATATAAACATTCCTCGGGCCCCGCCCGGCATCAAACCGAAGTCTGGAAAAACATAAAAACAAACACATGCAAGAATCACGAATACATCAAGTATACAAACATTCCACGGGCTTGCCCCGGCATCAGACCGAAGTCTGAAAACATAGAAACCTACATTGGGCTCCGCCCGACATTGGACCTTAATCCGGAACATACTATCATACATAAACGGGTCGGCCTTGGTGCCTTAGACCCGTTCCTACTGGAGGAAAACTCACCTCACACTGCTGAAGTCCCGCGGACAAAATTCTAGCTGTTGGATGACAGATTCCTGAACTGTCAACATCAAAATAACACCCAATTAATAATTGGGTTCCAATACATAACCATAAGTCCATCCTTGGGGTAAAAGACTACTTTACCCCCATCTTAGCTTGATTCAAGATCAAGAACCAATAAAAGGCCCAAAAGTCAAACTATGAACCAAAGCCCAACATATGGCCCAATTTTACAAATTGGGCCCAAACCTTTACATGGTCTTACCCTAAGGCCCATCTATGGTCCAACTTTCCAAATTGGGCCCAAGCTTGTCCAATGGGCCTTATCCTAAAGCCCAATTCAAATATTCTAGTCCATATATTTGTTCTTCGATGGACCATCCAGAGCCCAATCATTAAAACCCAACAGGAAGGCCCAACTCTAGGCCCAACCAAAATTAGGGTTTCTCACATGAAATGACGATTAGGGTTAAGTGCTTCTTACTTACCCCATTAAGGACATAATCCATTAAGTCCATCACTCTACTAGATTAACTTACAATGTGGTCGAGATTAATTCATGATTCCACTCCAATGGTCCAAACTTGCGGGTCCCGACAATTCCAAATTAACATATACAAAATTAGGGTTCTCTAAACCCAAATTAGGGTTTCCAATCCAACAATATCCCAATTAGTCCATTTGTTAAGTTTTTAGGTCAATTAACAGTTAATTAAGTTGGGTACCACCCAATACCACCTCGGGTAGTGGTGGTCAATGGTGGCCCATGGCGGCGGCCACCACCTCACGGTGGTGGTGACGGATTTTCCTTAATCATTCCAATCAAAATACAATATTACAATGAAATATCCAAATAAAAGCACACACAAATAACACATATATACACACCCACCACCCTTATGACGGCAGGTGGTGGTTGGAGGTGGCAGCTACCACCTCACGGTGGTGGTGATGGATTTTCCATGAATTCCGGACAAACAAGGCATACACTCGCTTCCTGATCACAATAGAAGTCCAGCTGCCCACCTGGTGGCATACGGCGGCAGAATGTGGCGGCCACCGCCTCCCGGTGGTGGTGATGAGCTTCCTCCGATTTCCTGGCCAAGAGAAATTCACACAGCTTAAAAAAATCATGAAATACGTTCATACACACCAATTCACGCACACTGCCACCTCTTCACGGTGGCTGGTGGCGGTAGAAGAAGACGACATGGTGGCAGCCACCATGGTTGGCAGCATTGGTGGGTTTTTATCGGGTTTTTCCGGCCAAGTAACACACATGCTACACCACAAATTCTGACAACAACATGTATACTCAAACACACACTCCCATAGCCACAGCCTAGGTGACACACGTCGCCGGAAAAGGCAGAAATAGCGACCAAAAAGGGCAGCGGTGGCAGAAATGATGTATACAACTCCATACACACCAAAAGGAACGAAGGGCAGGGGAGATAAGTTGCAGTTTAACCTTAACGGGAGGTTCTGGTCGTTCGCAACCCGCTCTTCGTCGTTCACAGGTCAGACTCTGGTCTCGGTGGTCCTACTGGCCACTCACGGTGTCACCGGCAGCAGGGGCTGTGGTGGTGGTGCTCGACGACAAGGTAGAGGAGGAGTAGGGCGGCGGTCGGACTTAACCAAGCAGGTGGCGGCGAGCACGTCTTCAGCAATGGTGACGACTGAAAAATGGTGTCTTAGGTTTAGGGTTTGGAGTTGCGACGTGGGGGAAGGCACCGGTTAAATCCCGCTCATTACAAATGTTTGTTCAACATACGTCTTTGGTCCCTCCACGCCCATTCTTTTCAACTTAAGTGCCATAATTTACCCCTTAGCCATGGTCTTCAAAAATTCCTTTCATAATAAGTCCATAAATTATTCTTCATACCCCTGCTCCCATGATTCCTTTCATGTTTAGTCCAATAGTTACCATTCAGCCCCTTAGCCTCCAAATCTCTTCAAATCAAGTTCCAATAATTTACCAAGTAGTCCCAGCCTTCATAAATATTTACAAAACCAATCCAGAACTTACACTTTTGACCCCCAACTTCTAAAATTATGACAGTTAACTCTTCGAAACCAACACATTGCCAATTTATTATTGATTTTAGGGCTTCTATTCATTCATTAACTTGTCTATTTATTTATTTAACAAACGGGGCGTTACAACTCTCCCCCACTTAAATTAGATTTCGTATTCGAAATCATTCCTTACCATTCCTTACAAGCCAGAAAACTTGAACAAAATGGCCACAAACCCGAGCATAACCTAGCCTTTCCAAGCCAACGAAAACCGTCCCTCATAGGATTCTTAAACTCAAAGATGCACGAATTCCTGGCATTATGATCACATTACACAATCTGAAATCCAAAGTCTCGATATGGTTTGACTCCCTGACAGACCGCCAATATAGAATCATTATAGTTAAATCCCGCTGTGAGTGACTTAGCATAACCCAACAATCTGTTACCCATCCATGCCTGAAATTCTAAAACGCTAATACTAACACTGCCAGAACACTGAAACTGCCCGAAACAACATGCTTCCACATGGCTGCTTCCCAAAATCCATCGAGACCTCCCTGGTCTCAATTCGTTCACCGGTGATCTGAAATACCAGGTTCCGGCCTGGTTGCGGAGCCAAAAGACTCCCACGCGGTCGCTCCACCCGACTTCCGAACGAAATCCTTGTCTGTCAATAGTTGCCACTAGTTGTCTTGCCACAGTGGCTCTAACAACCTTCTGATCTAACTGATCGGGTCCATACGTCAAGTCCTGACATCACCAAATGCAAGGCTAAAATTGATTGCTACATGGCCAAGGATAGCCTTATAACACAAACGACCTTAAACGGTCCACCGCTTCCTTGATCCCATGACTGCAGTGATGTTCCTACGATCTTATCACTGGCTCAAACAAGTCTAATTCATCTGGGGAAATCCGTAAACCAATTTGTGGATTTGCTATGCCCTCACTGCTGCACCCGAACTAATAGGTACTACTATTCCCTCAGCGATCCAACACACTCCCATGCTATCTACTAACCTAGTGGATGCTACGGCTACACCATCAAACTTACAACACTCTAGCACTATCTTCCAACCTTGTGAATGCTACGGCTACACCCGCAAATTACAAAACTTCTAGCACTATCTACTAACCTTGTGAATTCTACGACTACACCCGCAGACTTACAACACTCCTAGCACTATCTGCTAACCTTGTGAATGCTACGGCTACACCCGCAGACTTACAAAACTTCTAGCGCTATCTACTAACCTTGTGAATGCTACGGCTACACCCGCAGACTTACAACACTCCTAACACTATCTGCTAACCTGGTGAATGCTATGGCTACACCCGCAAACTTACAACACTTCTAGCGCTATCTGGATGCTATTGAATGCTACGTCTATCCCGCAGTCTTACAACACTTTCCACGTTGTCTCAATCACTGATTACTAATCCGAACACATCCAACGTCGAGCAAACACACGACCTAGCATCCCAAACTAAACTCATGTCCTGACTGGAATCTCCAACCTGATTCCCTACGGCCTGTTATCAAACATTCTGAGAACGCGATCTCATTATTGGCAAGTTTTTTCGAACTTCCAACTCACACTATCCTCAATCCATATAGCCGCTTAGGCTGTCTTCCTTCCTGACACGGATGCGAAACTTATCCCAGTTTCAAAACTGATCCTGCTTCTGGATCCTCGGATGATTCTCCCCCACTTAGATTCAACTAAGTATTCTCAATACATGAAAATTGAAGAATTCTCAGTCCTCACTTTCCAACGATCGATCCGATGGCAACCAGCTCTTACCCACTAGTACTCCATTGCTAGCCAATCAATAACGGTTACTAAGACCACCGAATCCTGTCGATGCTGAATAACCATCCTGCGGAACCCTGACTACAGACCTTCCACAGAACACCCCAAATCCGATCTCGACCATAAACCAAGATGACACTGTACACTCCCAACCCGCAATTAGGGAAATGACCTTTCGCTACCCACTAATAATGCTCGGTATGCAATTGGCATATGACATCTCTTGGAAATATAATTAAAGCACAAACAGAGGATAAACCCAGAGTTACACTTACTCAAACCCTCAGAACGAAAGACTCCATCGTGTAGTTTCCCGCACGTGTTGCATTGAATCTGTCCCTACTGGCCTCTCAAAAGCTGATCCGAAATCTTGGGTCTCTTCCCGAGACCCTTCAATATAAGCAACTGATCTGGTTCCCTCTTCCCAATGTGCTCCATACCAATATCCCGTTCTCGGGCTCTAGAAGTCATATCATTCAGGGTCTCACACCCTGAGATACATACGATCTCCCTGCTATCATTCTAGAGTATGTCATGATACCTTACCTTCTTCATTTCCTCATATGTTGCATACTGTGGTACCAACTAAGCTCCCTCCCGAGACTTGGCAGTGATCTCTACCACAGTCTCAGTAGTCTGGCAGAGATCTAACAACTCTCGTGCCAACTGCTGCGCCTCATTCGCCTGACCAAACTCTGCCTGAAATCTGGTCGAAAAGTCATCCCATGAAATAGCATCGACCGCAACATCACCAAACTCACTACCAACCTCTTCCCATCAATCACGTGCCCTGTCCTTCAGGAAACAGGAAGTAATTCGGACCTTTCCCCCTTTCGAGACTACGGTTTGCACGAAAATATTGGTGACATCTACCAATCACCTGCTGCTAGCAATGGGGTTCCTAACCCCCATGATAAAGTTGAGCTCCACAAGCTCTGGACTCCCGAAACGTCAACATAAGGATCCCTGTCATGGCTGCTATCTCAGTGCAGAATGCACCCAGCCTCTCATCAGAAATCTCCAAAATGCCCTCCTGGATCATACCGAAGATCACATGAGTCTGGTAAGTGATACTCTACATACTCTCAGATGGAATGAACTTCCTCATCTGACCATCAAGCTGCCCGACTCGAGAGTCCGAGCCTGATCCCTTGTCGGCACCAGAACTACCATCTGGTCTACCACGTAACGTCACCATACTCAGTAATATACCATCACAATCATCATAGCACTCATCATAGCTCGAGGGATCTCACACACTACAAGTTCCCTGGGTTCATCTCAGCCTTCCTTGATTCGAGTACGAATCCTCTACTTTTAGTAGTACGGGACCATACTACCTTCCACATCTATCCGTACTTTCCTCAAGAACTTCCTTGACTCCACCAAGTCCCTTCTACTACTACTGGTCTCTGCTACTCCCATCCTAGGCTTGCCCTAGGTTAAACACCAAACCACTCTCCGCCATCAGCTGCATAAGAAGTCTCTGCTACCTCCTTGTAACTAGCTCACGAATACCATTACATGTCACTAAGACTAGATAATTCTTCGAATGAGAGGTTCTAACCTACAACGGTTGGACTCAAACAAGAGCTGCAAAATAAAGCCAAACCTAACCTTCTGAAATTATTTATTCCTCGCAATATGTAACTTAACATATTCGTTTACTAGTCATTTAAAGATAGATAAAACTCCTAAAGCACAAAGCAAGCAGCATTCGGGCATTGAGCAAACATAATCAAGCATATCCTAATTAGGCCATCATATCATTGACTAATCAGTACTAGCATACATCTCAATAAGCTCATATAATAGGCACATAAGGCATCATTCCTAGATCCTTAGCCCTAAACTAGCATCAGTTCTCATACGTATAACAGGCATATAAAGCATCATTCTTAGATCCTTAGCCCTAATCTAGCATGCAGTTCTCATACTGATCTCATAACATAAACTTGTATAGGTAATTTGGGAGTACTTACTTGAGCTCGGCTGATTGCATGCACCACACCCTTTTCTCTTTTCAAAGTTCTTTTTCTCTTTTCATAATTCTTTTTATAAAAATGATTTTTTTTTGAAAATTTTCATACCAAGTCCTCAGTTTGAGTCCAGACACGCCCGAGAGTATGCTCGAATCCCTCAAACCAAGGCTCTGATACCAACTTGAAACTTCCCAAAAATACGGTCTAAAAATTTCGTTTTAATAACATTAAATGAACCATAATTACTAAAATAATTTGTATAAAAACCATAAGTCGTATAACTCAAAAATAACATAATATCCGTCAATGTATCAAAATCATATATCAAATATCAGAGTGAATCATCCTAGGTTAAAACTATGGTGTGTGCCATGCAGTCATCCCGAGCCCTTCCCCTTGCTAGTGGAAGTCCCTGAAACCAAAACTGAAAACTGTAAGCACGAAGCTTAGTGAGTCTCCCCAAACTACCACATACCATACACTTGTCACATAAACATATCGTGGGCCCCGCCCGGCATCGAGCAAAGCTCTTCATACACATGATCATATCAACAAGTACATAAACATAATCACATAATCATAAACATATAAACATAACATTGGTCCTTGCCCGCTACATCGGGCCCCGCCCGATATCGGCTTGCCCGGAATCGGGCCCCGCCCGGCATCCGACTACATCGGGCATCGGGCCCCGCCCGACATCAGACCAAACTCTGGTATGCATATAACATATCAACAAGAATATAACTTACACATAACATAAACATAAGTTGGGCCTATCCCACTACATCGAGCCCCGCCCAGCATCGAACCGAAGTCCGGCATCGGGCCCCGCCCGGCATCGAGCAAGGCTCGGTATACATAAGCATATCAACATAAACATATAAACATAAACATATAAACATAAACATATAAACATTCCTCGGGCCCCGCCCGACATTTGACCGAAGTCTGGAAACATACAAACAGACACATGCAAGAATCATGAAGACATCAAGCATACAAACATTCCTCGGGCTTGACCCGGCATCGGACCGAAGTCTGAAATCATAGAAAGCTACACCGGGCCCCGCCCGACATCGGACCTTAATCCGGAACATACTATCATACATAAACGAACCGGCCTTGGTGCCTTAGACCCGTTCCAACTGGAGGAAAACTCAGCTCACACTGCTGAAGTCCCGCGAACAAAACTCTAGTTGCTAGGTGACAGATTCCTAATCTGTCAACATCAAGATAACACCCAATTAATAATTGGATTCCAATACATAACCATAAGTCCACGCTTGTGGTAAAAGACTACTTTACCCCCATCATAGCTTGATTCAAGCCCAAGGCCCAATCCAAAGGCCCAAAAGTCAAACTATGAACCAAACCCTAACATATGGCCCAATTTTTCAAATTGGGCCCAAACCTTTACATGGTCTTACCCTAAGTCCCATCTATTTATTCTTGGTCTAACACTTGGCATCCAATGGCCTAATATCTCATAATCATCAAGGCCTAGCTATGACTCATCTATGGCCCAATTTTCCAAATTGGGCCCAAGCTTGTCCAATGGGCCTTATCCTAAAGCCCAATTCAAACATTCTAGTCCATATATTTGTTCTTCGATGGCCCATCCAGAGCCCAATCACTAAAACCCAACAGGAAGGCCCAACTCCACGCCCAACCAAAATTAGGGTTTCTCACATGAAATGACGATTAGGGTTAAGTGCTTCTTACTTACCTTATTAAGGACTTAATCCATTAAGTCTATCACTCTACTTGGTCAACTTACAATGTGGTCGAGATTAATTCATGATTCCAATCCAATGGCCCAAACTTGCGGGTCCTGACAATTCCAAATTAACATATACAAAATTAGGGTTCTCTAAACCCAAATTAGGGTTTCCAATCCAACAATATCCCAATTAGTCCGTTTGTTAAGTTTTTAGGTCAATTAACAGTTAATTAAGTTAGCTACCACCCAATACCACCTCGGGTAGTGGTGGTCAATGGCGGCCCACGGCGGCGGCCACCACCTCACGGTGGTGGTGACGGATTTTCCTTAATCATTCCAATCAAAATACAATATTACAATGAAATATCCAAATAAACGCACACACACAAATAACACATACATACACACCCACCACCCTTATGACGGCAGGTGGTGGTTGGAAGTGGCAGCTACCACCGCACGGTGGTGGTGATGGCTTTTCCATGAATTCCGGACAAACAAGGCACACACTCACTTCCTGATCACAACAGAAGTCCAGCTACCCACCTGGTGGCATACGGCGGCAGAAAGTGGCGGCCACCGCCTCCCGGTCGTGGTGATGAGCTTCCTCCGATTTCCTGGCCAAGAGAAATTCACACAACTTAAAAAAATCATGAAATACGTTCATACACACCAATTCACGCATACAGCCACCTCCTCACAATGGCTTATGGCGGCAGAAGAAGACGACATGGCGGCAGCCACCATGGTTGGCAACCATGGTGGGTTTTTCTCGGGTTTTCCGACCAAGTAACACACATGCTACACCACAAATTCCGACAGCAACATGTATACTCGAACACACACTCCCACAGCCACAGCCTAGGCGACGGACGTCGCCGGAAAATGCAGAAATGGCGACCAAAAAGCGCAGCGGTGGCAGAAACGATGTATACGACTCCATACACACCGAAAGGAACGAAGGACAGGAGAGATAAGTTGCGGTTTAACCTTACCGGGAGGTTCTGGTCGTTCACAGCCCGTTCTTCGCCGTTCACAGCTCAAACTCCAGTCTCGGTGGACCTACTGGCCGCTCACGGTGTCACCGACAGCAGGGGATGTGGTGGTGGTGCTCGACGACAAGGTAGAGGAGGAGTAGGGTGGCGGTTGGACTTAACCAAGCAGGTGACGGAGAACACGTCGTCAGCAATGGTGGCGGCTGAAAAATGGTCTCTTAGGTTTAGGGTTTGGAGTTGCGACGTGGGGGAAGGAACCGGTTAAATCCTGCTCATTTCAATTTTTGTTCAATATATATCTTTGGTCCCTCTACGCCCATTCTTTTCTACTTAAGTTCCATAACTTACCCCTTAGCCCTTGTCTTCAAAAATTCCTTTCATAATACGTCCGTAATTTACTATTCATACCCCTGCTCCCATGATTCCTTTCATATTTAGTCCAACAGTTACCATTCAGCCCCTTAGCCTCCAAAACCTCTTCAAATTAAGTCCCAATAATTTACCAAGTAGTCCCAGCCTTCATAAATATTTACAAAACCAATCCAGAACTTACACTTTTGACCCCCAACTTCTAAAATTATGACAGTTAACTCTTCGAAACCAACACATTGCTAATTTATTATTGATTTTAGGGCTTCTATTCATTCATTAACTTGTCTATTTATTTATTTAACAAACAGGGCGTTACAACATGATGTTTAGATGGATAAAGTTTCCAACTTTATCTATAACAAGGTAACAAACATTCAAGATCAAAAGTTTATGCACTAAAGTGACCAAAAGCTCATAACACCCAAGACTAGCTAGATCTATCAAATGCCTCATCAATATTCAAACTTTATACCTCTAGAAGAAAGACCAAGGTCAACAAAGTCTGGATATACAAGCTCCAATGAAACCAACACTTCTCCAGTGTGCTCTTTCTTCTCCAAGATGCACCAGAACACTCCAAAGCACTTAAAAATATCTTATTTTTGCTCATAAGGCTTAAACTAGGGTTAGGGTTTCAAGGGAGGGTGTTGGAGAGGTGGAGGCTGAGAATGGAATGGGTTTGGGGAAGTTAAGGAGCTTAAATAGGGATCAAACCATGAAAATAGGGTTTGGGCACTGATTGCGTACACCCAGCATAATCAGGGATACTGTAGTACACCCAGCGTACTTCCACGTACGCCGGCGTACGTGGCTTAACCCAAAACCGTCCTAACTTCAAATGGTCATAAATTCTTCGTTTCAACTCTGATTTCGACGATATGAATATCCACAGAAAGGTATTGAGGAGGTCTACAACCCTATCTAATTACTTTTAACTTAAAACACATCAAACTAAAATCCTTAATTTATAAAAGAAGTCTAAAACACCACTTTTCCTATTATACCCCTGGGCTCCAAAGCACAAACCGAACTCTTGGATCACATAATCCACATTATCCACTTCCAAATAGGTCTAAACCACTATTTAACCAAGGACCAAAGCCTTATGATACTTGATCTTCGGGTCACGGCCCCGAATCATGAAATGAATCAAAACATGGTGTTATAACTCTCCCCCACTTAAATTAGATTTCGTCCTCGAAATCACTCCTTTTTACTCTCTAGGCGGTCAGATGATCCGACCAATTCTTCCAGATCCCTACTGAAAGTGAAGCCCAACATACGATAGCCTTCCAATAATCGAACCCATCCTTAGGAGACTCACTTACTGACGATGAACGAATGCTTGCTCCCATTAAACTTAACCAATGAAGGACTGCCATCACTACTCAACTTAAATCCAGGAATCCAATACCTTATCTGACTTCTCGACATACAAACCATTCTGAAATACTATCAATAGGACCTATCTCTGCAATCCGAACTGAAAGAAATCCTTCCGGTCCTAAATCCTCCAACTGACACTTCTGGCAAAAGGAATCCTACCCATACCTTGGTGTTGAAAAGATCTTTCATGTAAACAAAGGCGACTCCGAACATGAGTCCCAACCCTTTGTGCCAACCCAGAACATGAATCACATCTCGAAACCCAAATATTTACACTTGTATTCTATCTAAAATCTTCGGATTCCACGGCGACCTTCCACTAACTGAGATAATAAATCCCCCATCCACTGCCGAGGCTGACAGTTTCACACCTGGTCCCATCACAAGGCTCCAACTAACAGTCTAGATGATAAGGGCTACCTAGCGTAATCATCACACTGATACCAAACATTGGCCATAGAGTCATTCCACTCTAAACGTAATCTAGTACCCTGTTCAAGCCAATACCCATCGAGTCTCACCTACCATATCATAAGCCTACGGGCCTTGCCCATGGGTCTCACCCAGCCTGCAAAATCGAACGGGCCTCGCCCACGAGTCTCACCCAAATGAGTTCTGTTACAGGCCTAGCCTTGCCTCGGATCCAACGATCCTCAACCCAAACAAAGAGTAATCCTCCGACATTACTATCCGGCTCAACCCAGGCATGCGTTGATCATCTTTCATCCCAATGACCACTCCTACCATGGCCTACCTCATTCTGGTGAATGCTACGTCTACATCACAGACTTACATCACTTCCCTAGCAGCCTATCATCCTTGTGTATGCTATGGCTACCCTGTAGTCTTACAACACTCCCACAACTGCCTGTCAACCTTGAGAATGCTACGGTTGTCTCGTAGTCTTACAACACTTCCATACTGCCATGGAACCACCCCATGGTCTTACAATCTAACTCCAAGCCATCCATGATCATCATGAGTTGGACCCACATCCGACTATATCCCCAATCAGGTGTTTGGGTCATGATTCGAACACCAAAGCCTTCATCAGACAAGAACATGCATAGAGGCTCTAACACAACCCTCAACCTGGATCCAATCACACGGCTGGCATGCGTTACTACGAATGCGCCAACCTATGGTTGAAAGTTTCTGATCCTCAACCTTATGTGACCTTTATCCAGACTGTCACTTGAACTGGCCTCCTTCTTGACTAGGATGTGGAACTCTCCTTGGTTCCGTACCTGATTTTATTCCTGGAAATCCAAATGGTTCTCCTCCACTTGTATATAACTACACCTGGCCAATCTTACTATAAACAACGAATAATAAATTCCCTTGCCGGATCTGACTGATCACCAACCCAACATCCCACTTACCGAAGCGTCTATGAAATCCTAACCATCCTCAACCGATACGATTTAAAATTTTCTTTGACACTTCCAATGTATAAACAAGCTCACGTGACCGCCATCATCATCCTCTTGTTACCGCTCCTTCCCTAGCAACGGTAGCGATCAGACCCAAAAGTCCTTCCATAAACGATCACAATCGCCACTGAGAGACAAAACACTTCTGAACTCTGACTTCATTGTTGAACTAATCATGTTAATCTGTCTACTGATCTTCCAAGCGATACCCTTGAGTTGTTTCCACCATGGCCCACAACAAACTACTTGACCATCTAAATCCAGCTCAACAAGACTTATCCCTCTCATAACTCTCAGCATGCAAAAATGGTATATAACAATCCTTGATAATATCAACCAAGCAATAATAGAGAACTAAACCAAAAATAATGCCTTACACAAACAAGCACATGATTCCAAAGCACATAAATATACAAATAATAAGGCATGAAGAAAAAAAGATAACATACCCGCGATAGCATCCGATGAAACTCTGGCCTCCCTTGAGTGAAGCTGAAATGCTCGGCTCCTCGCTGCTGGGGCTTCTGCTCTGCCCTCACGACCGTCAGTGATCCTAAAAGTAACTGGAGCAGGTGCACTCACTACTCCACCCCTCAACATCGAAAATTTAGCCTTCTTGTGGCCCACCTGGTTGGATTGAAAATACATCCCAACTGATCCACGGGGGAATCCCTGCTCAAATAACCCATCTGACCACAGCTGAAACATCCTCTTCCTGTCTCTCTACATCCTCCCTTATGGGTCCTCCTACACTTGGCATAACGGCCTCGGCCCTGATGGCCTCCCAAATGTGAATCCTGAGTCTTGGTCCTCTTTTCTTGGCCCACTGCGATCTGAATCTACTGTGGCTTCCTCTTCCCGAGGTGCTCCAAATCAATCTCCCGCTCTCGGGCTCTAGCTATCATGTCCTCCAAAGTATGACAAGCTGAAAAGCTAACAAACTCTCGGATATCGTCTCGCAACATATCACGGTACCTTGTCTTCTTCATCTCCTCGTCTACAACATGTTGCGAGACTAAAAGAGCCCTCTCCCTAAACTTGGCGGTGATCTCCGCTACAGTCTCAGTCGTCTAGCAAAGGTCCTGAAACTCCCTCACCAACTTCTCCACCTCAATGGTTGGGGAAAACTCAGCCCTAAACCGGGTAACAAACTCATCCCAAGTCATCGCCTTAATGGATTCGCCTACTAAAATGAAACCTAACTCCTGCCACCTATCTCGAGCTCTGCCTTTCAAAAGACCGGAAACAAATCTGACCTTTGACCCCTCGGGGCAGAAACGCGTCTGGAAAGCATTCACCATATCCGCTAAACACCTCCTACTAGCAATGGGTTCCTTCTCCCCAAAGAACTTGGGAGCTCCACAAGCAGGGAACTCGCAGAAGGAAAGAGTGCGAGTTCCCAAAATAGCAATAATCTCAGTACGGAACATGCCCAGATGCTTATCCAATATCTCCATGATCCCCTCCTTGACCGAACTGAAGATCACAAGAGTCTGCTCCAAAATACCACGAGTGATCTCCGACGAGATAAACTCCCGCATCCGCTCATCAATCGGCTCAGTTCCAGGACCTGAGCCCGAACCAGATCCTCCTCCGTGAGTGCTTATCACCATACTGAAAAGCAACCACACAATAATCAAAACATACCTAAGAATATTCATCTGCAGGGTTACTAGATTCTCTGTTACTCCTCTTGATTAGAGTATGGATCTTGTGCTTTCAGTAGTACGGGCACAATACTACCTTCCACACCTATCCATACTTTCGTCAAGTATTATCCCGAATCCTCCAAGTCACCTTCGCAAATCGGTACTCCAAGTACCTGCTAATCAACGCAACCAAACCCACTAAGGTACTTCCTAGGCTCTCCTAGGTTCCAACCTCACCCTGCAATCAACTGCTGAAGAACTCCCACTGATATCAGCTAGCTATTTCATGAATATAATCACATCCCACAAATCTTAGATAATTATTCAAGTAACATAATCAACCCTATAACGGTTAGAATCAAACAAGAGCTGCACAATAGTGTCGAATCCATCACTATGAGATTATTTAACCTTTGCAATATGTGACTTGACATATTCACTTAACAGTCAACTCACATCACTAAGAGTTCCACAAAGTACAAAGCAAGCAGCATTCGTGCAGTGACACTCCAAACCACAGAACGAACAAAGGACATCCCAAGCTCACTTACTACTATCCATGCTAGGATCCTCCACTCACACTGCCGGTTGCCTTATGCATGCAAATTATACACAATAAAGGATCTAATAGATTGTCGAATAAAAGACTCTACCCTAGGACCACAACCAAACGGGTAACAGGAAATAAGGCCAAATCAGTCATTCTAGGGCTATATGATCCTAATTATATACAATTTTTAAAGCATACACTTAGAAATTACCGATACCAATACATATTCCCAATCTAGCATAGCATCCAATGCTTCCTAGGATACAAGGCATCACATATCAAGCCAATCTATCATGCAATTCCTGAAAGTATCCCTAGCCTTATCTTAGCATGAAAACATTTATATTATATAACATATCAACAAGTATGGGTATTCAGGGAATCACTTACTTGAGCTCGGCCGATTGCTCGCATCACACCCCCTTTTTTTTCTTTACAAAAGTCTTTTTAGAAATTTGTTTTCTTTTAAAAGATGACCAATTCCTCAGTTTGAGTTTAGTAACACCCGAGAGTGTGCCTGAGTCCCTCAAACCAAGGCTCTGATACCAAATTGTAACATCCCAAAAATTATAAGGAAAAAAAATTCATTTTTAATCAACCAGAAACACCAATTATCCTTTTTCCAATCATTCAAAAGTATTTTAGAATTAAAACAGTTATCGAAGTACAATCCTAAAATCATATAGTTGTGGAAACATGGGTGGATGCACTACGATCGAGTCGAGCCCTTCCCTTTCAAACCGGAAGTACCTGAAACCATAACAATAAAACTGTAAGCACAGAGCTTAGTTAGTTCCCCAATATACCACATACCATACATACCATTGGGCCTAGCCCTCACATTGGGCCCAACCCACCATAATGGGCCTAGCCCTCATATAATGGGCTCAGCCTGACGTACCATGCAATACAAGAGACACATAGACAGCTAGCATCCTACATAACATACATTGGGCCTAGCCCTTCCTGATCCATGGGCCCAACCCAGCATACAAATGGGCCTAGCTCGTGATACAATAGGCCTAGCCCAAAATACCGTGCAAGAGTCATAGAGACAACTAGCAGAACAGGTCCTAGTGGGCCAACATTGGTGTCTTTGATCCACGGGTACAATGAAGAGACTCACCTCACAGTCAGACGAAATAACTACTACCACACACTGCTCCAAATACCAACTCTACCGATCACCTTTACAATAAATAATAACCAAAACTCAGACAACATCTCAACATACCCAAAATACCCTTAGGTCAACTTAGTCAAAATGTTGGTCGAGTTAAAAGTCAAAAAGTCAAAAGGTCAAAAGTCATATGAGTTGACTCAGCTGAGTACGCCCAGCGTACTCAACCTTGTACACTTGGCGTACTAAAGATCTACAATCGGGTGTCTCATCGCGCGTACGCCAATGTATGCCCAGCGTACGCTGGCTAACTTTACTTCTTCTTTTTAAGAGCTTATTCCATAAAGTCTTTTCGACCAAAGGCATATCTACTCCCGAAATAACATCTTAAGTCATAAAGTTTCCAAGTTTATAAGTTTGCATGGCTAGAAAGTGCTTAATACCAAAAACCCTAACTTCTTAACTCATTAAGACATCGTAGAACATGCATGGAGGAAAATTAAGGACCAAGGTTACATTTTTATGGTTCCTAATAGCTTCATAATGGATAAAGTTTCCAACTTTATCCATTAGGATGGTCCAAACAGCCAATATCTAGTCTTTAAGTCTCAAAGGGACCAAAAGATCATCATCTTTCAAATTAATCCATTAAGTCCAACACTCAAACCTTTAGATCTGAATCAATATGATGCTTAGATGGATAAAGTTTCCAACTTTATCCATAACAAGGTCACAAACTTTCAAGATCTAAAGTTTATGCACTAAAGTGACCAAAAGCTCATAACACCCAAGACTAGCTAGATCTATCAATTGCATCATCAAGCTTCAAACTTTATACCTCTAGAAGAAAGATCAAGGTGAACAAAGTCTGGATCTACAAGCTCCAATACAACCAACACTTCTTTAATGAGCTCTTTATTCTCTAATATGCACCAAGAACACTCCAAAGCACTTTAAAACAACTTCTTTTTATCACAAGGCTTAAACTAGGGTTAGGGTTTCAAGGGAGGGTGTTCAAGAGGTGGAGGCTAAGAATGGAATGGGTATGGGGGAAGTTAAGGAGCTTAAATAGGGCTTAAACCACGAAAAAAGGGTTTGGGCACTAATCGCGTATCCCCAACGTTCTCCTCGTACACCCAACGTACTCAGGGATACCCTAGTACACCCATCGTACTTCCACGTACACCCAACATACGTGGCTTAACCTAAAACCGTCCTAACTTCAAACGATCATAACTTCTTCGTTTCAACTCCAATTTTGATGATCTTTATATCCACAGAAAGTTATTGAGGAGCTATACAACCCCATCGAATTACTTTTAACTTAAAACACGTCGAAGTAAAATCCTTAATTCATAAAAGAAGTCTGAAACACAACTTTTTCCATTATACCCCTGGGCTCCAAAGCACAAACCAAACCCTTGGATCATATAATCCACATTACCCACTTCCAAATGGGTCTAAACCTCTCGTTACCTAAAGCCCAAATCCTAATGATACTTGATCTTCGGGTCACGACCCTGAATCATGAAACGAATCGAAACAGGGTGTTACATGACATGCATGTTGTGGTTTTTTTGGGTGGTCAACCGACATAATATCCACCCCAATACCCGCCTCAATACCCACCTTAATAGTTAGTCCCACTCTCTTCCTAAGCATTGAGGATGATGAATCATATTACGCTTGGGGAAGGGGTTTATTTTATTGCATTTCATTCATTGCATTATAAAAAGAAATCATTCATTGCCTTGCATAAAAAAATTTTAAAAATATATACAAAATATAAAAGCACAAAAAGATTTTAATTTTATCATTTGATTTTATCTTTTCATTTAGGTTTATAGGATCATATTCATACATTTTCTCTCATCTTTGTTCTCATCTCTATAATGCCTTTAATGTTTTGTCACAATACACGGTTAAGTTTAAAGTTTTATCTACTTATACCATGTATACATGTGATGTCACTAATTTGTGGAACTTTAGAACTATTGAGAACACAATTATTTTGCAAATTCACTGAGTTGCAATGCGTTCTATTACTTTATAACAAGCAACTCATTTTAACTAATTCGGGCCACAGCATGCAATAATCAAATATAAAGAATTTTAAAAATACTCGTGAGTATGTCATTGTGTGTATAGGTTAGGATAAGTATCTTGTCAGCTCTCCTGGTGTGGCGCAACAGTTCGTATAGTTATCTAGTTTCATTTTTAGTTTTATATTGTTAGTCGTTTGTATATATTTGTTTTACTTTATTTTGTATTGCACAGTTTGGATTAGTTGACTTTTGTTGAATTTTCATACATGTATTATTCTATTGGTTCAAAAAAAAAAAGAAGAAGAAAAGGGAAAAAAGTAAAAAAATATATATTAGGATTTTTGTAGTTTTTTCAATATATATCTTCGCGTGTTTTGAAGTCAAATCAATTTTCTAAAAGATAGTTGTCAAAGTTGTTTGTTATTTTCGTTGAGTTTGATAGTTGTAAATATTTAGAAATTTGCTGTCTATTTTGAACCAAATGTTCGTTTATGAAAACCACGAAGTCATTAAAAGGCGAAATCCAAAGTCAATTCTTTTACAAAGTTTGTATGCCTTTTCAAAGAATGCTTCAAAGTCAGTTTGTGATGTCTTGTATATTGTTTTTGTGAAAAGTTTTTACTTTTTTATTTTTTATTTTTTGTAAATATTCGAGTTGAGTCACTGTACATCCTTATATTGCTTTCTAGTAAAAAAAGAGAAAAGAAAAAAAAATGAAAAATGAAAAAAAGAAAGAAAGAACCAAAAACCAAGCGATTCCAGATTCGTTATGATGATATTTGCTATTTTCATAGAGAATTGGTAATCATTGGTGTAGTTTTGATATTGTTGGCTTGTTTAATATTCATGGTTGATTTGAAGTCAACAATTATCTTATGCGGTTCTATTTTATTTGCTTTGTATGTTTAGTGTTTGTATATAGTTTTGTATATTTCTTTTGCGCGCTTGTTACAGTTTATAGCTTTGTCTCATATTATGGATTGTTGGAAGTTGTCAAGACTTGGAAGATGATATGAAGATTGTTCAACCACAAGTTGTTGAAGAGCATGGAGAGAAGACTAGAGAGAATAGGATATGCCTTTACCGACACCTGAGAGCCCTCCACCTTAAATAATCGAGTGTAGATGTTCATAGGAGTGAATTTACACATCTTGTGAAATGAGTGCATACATAAGTGAATGAGTGCTTCTGTTAGTCTGCCCTATAGATTGAGATGCACCTTCCTTGTCAATAAAATTTAATAGGAAATGCCTTATACCATAACTCTATGCATTTAAGCTAAGTGTTTGGTGAATATTTGTGTTCCAAATCTTCTGCTGTCTTGTTTTGGAATGCAGTGCATTTGTGTGTATTTGGGGGATAGGTTGACAAATCTTTAATCATGATTATGTTGTCGAGATGAATAACCTAAGGAATTCTTTCTTTTTGTTTCTTATTTGCATATGCATTTCCATTATCTTGCCTGGGTTGATTCGGTTTTTTTTCTTGAGGAAAAAAAAGTTTAAGCTTGGGTAGATTTTTTTGGTTCATAAAATGCACCTTTTTACACATTAATTTCATGTTTATTTATAGCATTGTATGATATTTTAGTGTAATTTTACATGATTTTGCATTTTCGGGACAAATCGAGAATCTATCCACATTTCACGATTTTTATGGATGTTTCAGGGTGATTTGAAGATTGGAGCATGCTTAGGATGTTCAATGGAAGCTCTATGTGAAGTTTTAGAATTTTCAGAGGCAAATTGAACGATTTGGAAAATCAGAAAATGGGCATTTCTCAGATCATTACACGGGTCGTGTTTTGATTGCTATTGTCATTACATAGGCCGTGTAATGTGATTTTGGGCAGTTTATCAGTTTTTGACTTCCAAATTTCGTCTATCTTTTGACCACTTTTCAAGGACTTCGAACTTACACTTCAAGAGGGCGATTTCGGGAAGAACTTATCGTCATCAGGTGGTTTGGAAACATTTTTTCTTTGGATTTGTAAGTTGTTTTAAGATTAAAACTTGTTGAATTTGTGTTCTAAGTTAGTCATGTGTGGCTAACTTTTGTTATCATTTCTTATTCTAGATTCCTAATTATTTATTGTTTAGATTCTGATATGTACTAAATTCTATGTTTTTATCTAGTAATCTTTTATTTGGTTTTCATTAAATGTTTGATTTGCACTCTTTTCACTTGATCAATGGAATTAGGGTGCTTATCATTCTTTTTAGTCAAATTATGAAATTCATAAATGTTTTATGGATTAAGACGCTCCCTAAGGCTTGGATCTGAAGTTTGGACGTCTGGTTGTAAGCATTAAGTGCTTAATGGGTGCATATGCTGGGCGTACGCGTTCGAATCCCAGATCAGGCAAGCCACCCAGTACGCCGGGCGTACTACTAGTACGCGTAGCGTACTAGGCCTGGTCATGGGATTTTTTGGTTTGGGCCATATTTGGACTATTAGGGTTTTGAGCTTTGTTGGGCCACTGGCCTTCTTGAATTTGGGCCATTATTAGGCTTTGGGCCTTCTTAGATTTGGGCCCAAATTGGGCTTTGGGTGTCCTTTAGGAATTAGGCCGCTATTAGGCTTTTAGTGCCATTGAGTTTGGGCCTAGGTTAGTGGGCCAAGTGAGGGAAGGGTAAAATGGTCTTTTACCCTGGGTGTTGGACAAATGAACTAGATTTCCGATTATGGTTTATGACCCAATTATTAATTACAGTTTTATTTGATTGGTTAGCGCGGGGATTCTCTGCTTCAACAACCCAATCATCTGTTTGACTGACAGCAGACTAATGTGAGTCTCCTCACAGTGTTTGGCGGGTAGAAGGCACCAATGCCGGTCCATTGGATTATCTTATAATATGCTAGCTGTCTTTGTGACTCTTGCATTTATTGTATGTGTTTGTATGTATACCGGGCGTGGGCCAATTCCAGGCGGGGCCTGATAAGTGTGTTAGGCGAGGCCCATCACATGTTATTGACAGATCTGTTCTTGGCGAGGCTCGATGCCGGGCGGGGCCCGATGATTGTAGGGAAAGGCCCATTGTAGGTATGGTATGTGGTATTTTGGGGAACTCACTAAGCTTCATGCTTACGGTTTTTAGTCTATGTTTCAGGTACTTCCAGTTCGAAGGGGAAGACCTCAGGATGATCGCATTGTACACACCATGATTTTACGCTTATTGACTCTGATGTACTTTTGGGATGTTATTTGCTTTACTCTGAATATTTTATCGTTTGAAAAACGTGTTTGATTGATGGTTTATTTACTTTAAAAATAAAATTTTTGGTTCTGAGTTTTGGGATTTTACAAAGAAGGTACTTAGCAGAATCATAAACATAAGCATACCATAAAATAATTGACAAAATAATAAAGAGAAACATACCAGTAACGACGTCCGGCGTCGCCCTGGCCTCCTCTGTAGTGAGCTGGAATGCACGACCTCTAGCCCTCGGGGGTTCCGTCCTACCTTGGCGTCCATCTGTAATCCTCAAAGTAGCCGCTGCTGGAGCCTGTGTCGGCCTTGCAACGAGCAAGGAACAGTTGGCCTTCACATGGCCAACCTGCTCATAGTGGTAATAAATAATGATCAACAAGCACCATCATGAACCTTGGCATAATTCCCCTCCTTGCCAAATTTGTAGCATCCAAATGATGATCGACAAGCACCCTCATGAACCTTGCCGCACTTGCCACAAGTGCGGCCCCTTTGTCCCCCAGGTCTTGAATCAGCGGTCTTGAACCGCTTTGCTACATGCTGAGACTGAATAGGAGCCTTCCTCAACTCCATCGTTTAAATATCTAACTCAATCTCTCGCCTCCTTGCGGCATCCTGAAGCCCAACGAGGGTAGCATAATGTTGGGTGGACACGAACTGCCGAATATCCATCTCAAGCATGCTCAAGTAGCGAGTCATCTGAGCCTGCTCCAGAGAAGCAAACTCAGGGTAGGAAAGAGCTCTCTTAGTAAACATCTTGGTGATCCCTGTCACCAACTCGATCGTCTGTCTCAGGTCCAAGTACTCCTGAGCCAACCTCTCCCTCTCCACCAAGGGAACGTATCTCGCACAAAACATCTCCCATAACTTCTCCCAAGTAATAGCACCCCTCTGCTCAGGAGTGTATGTACCAGTCACCAATCTCCACCAATCCTTCACCCCCAACCTGAGAAAGTAAAGGGCACACTTGACCTTCTGGTCAGCAGGGCAAGAACATGTGAAGAAACAGCCCTCCACATCAGACAACCACCTCATCGCTATAATTGGGTCCCTGAACCCATCACACTTCGGGGGCTTCATATTGTCGATGTCCCGATACTGGAAAGCTCTCTCCCCTCGAACCCCCACGACATCAACAGCCGTGGTAGTTGCAACAACAACATCCTCAGAGAGTACAACATAGCGATCATCGAATAGCTCAATCATGACGGTCTTGATAGACTCAAACAATTTCAGAATAGATCCTCTAACAACAGTAGCCACCTCAGCGACAATCATCTCTCGCATCTGATCGTCAGTCAACCCTGGCCTATCCTAGCCACTCGCTCCAGATCCAGATCTAGATCCTCTTGTGAACACCATACTGAAATAAACCAAGATATACATCAGAAAGGCCATAATTCATACTTCTATAACCATCATGACAAGACTAAACCTCAGGGTTTGTGACTTCCTTACTACGCGTACGGGTCCTGTACTTTTAGTAGTACGGGCCCATACTACCTTCTACACTTACCTGTGTTTGTCTCAAGGATCATCACAAGCACCCGAAACAAATATACAATTAGGATACACATACATCATGTGCTTACTTTCCTGAGAGTGGCTAATTATTTCTCAACCGGCCTGCTATAACCACATACTTACTCATGAAACTTCCACCAACCCTGTAGTCACTCGTGCATGCTAATTATACACAACGATGGATCATATAGTCAGTCAAATACTTGACCATACCCTAATCCCTTCATCAGAAAAGAACACGACATAAGTCTAAATCAAACATTCTTAGGCTATAGAGTCTTAATTATGTACAACTATGATGCCCACACTAAGCAACTACAATAATGATGTCAATTTCATATAACATACAAGAAGTCCCCTAGGCTATCAGGAATCATACATCAGACAATTCTATCATGCAATCCTTGAACATCCCTAGCCTATCACTAGCATGCAGTTCTATCATACTCATAAATAACAAATAACAGTGTGGGTAAGTTAGGGTGTACTTTTTTTTGCTTCGGCTGATCGTACACATCGCATACTTCCTTGGTTACTTTTGAAAATAATTTTGAGAACCATTTGAAAACTTTTGCAGTTCTTTAGTTTGAGTATGGATTCACACAATTTTTCATCAAATTCTCTCAAACCAGGGCTTTGATACCAACTTGCAACATCCCAAAAATCTAGGTAAAAAATTTCATTTTTAAATCAAGTAAAAATTAGTGTTTTCAAATAAAATCTCAGATCAGCCAATCGTTTACAAAATATTGTTCTCAAACATAGAAATCATATATCAGAGTGTCCCAAATCAAAGTCATCAAAACCAAGAGGATGTGGACGATCATGCCTTTGCTTTTCCCACGGTCATTCGAAGTACCTGAAACATAAAAATGAAACTGTAAGCCAAAGCTTAGTGAGTTCCCCCAAAGTACCACCACAAAACATATAACAACATGCATGTTGGGTCCACAACTAACATACTGGATTACCCCGGAGTCCACAACATGAGTTTGGCTTCCCTTCAGGCCCACAGCTCATGCCTGGCTTACTCTCGAGCCAAGAACATAAGTCTGGCTTGCCCATTGGGCCCATAACTTATGTCTGACTTGCTCCTAGGTTTATTGGCTTTTGCACAAAGCAATAACTCCTCAACCCAACCATACTATGTCGACATACACATAACAAATAACATATTACAGTAACAGATAAACATATAACCAGTCAATCAAAATAACAGGCATATCTACAAATTACTATCGCATACAACATCCTATATACCAGGACTCGGTACTAACAAATCAATACAACTTAGCAACATCCTCTAAACCAGGAAACATAACCCAATGGGACATCATTGGTGCCTTCGACCCGCAAGTACAGTGAGGAAAACTCACCTTACAGTCTGAAATGTAGCTAAACCGATCACTACTCTACTTGATGGCTCTACCGGTCACCTATATAATAAGCTGTGACCCAAATTCAATTACTACACAAATTAACCAAAATACCCCTAAGCCAAACATGGTCAAAGTCAACCCTCAATCAAAAGTCCTCCAGCTACTTGTCACGTCGTGACCCAGTGGTCATGTCGTGACCTAATAAGACAGAATAGTCGAGGAATCTCATCCTCACGTCGTGACACACAGGTTCTCACGTCGTGAGGACACTGTGGACAGAAAAACTGAATAAAGTTCTTAATCCTTTTGGACAAGAAACCAAAACTTCCAGGGTGTCTTATCTATTCCATAACATCATAAGAATCGTGGCTTTTTAGACATGCATGTCCAAACACAAATTAGGGCACAAAAGGAAGAAATGACACTAAGTCTCATACACGAGTCACAAGACTCCTCCATAATTTAGATCTAGCACCTATTTGATCAAAGGGACGTTGGAGATCCATAAAGTTGGCAACTTTATGGATTCCAACCTCCATATCATCAAATCCATGAAGGAAAGTGCACAAAAACCTAGATCTAAGCTTATAAACCCATAAAGATATGATCTTGAAAACTCACAAAGGTCCAGAAGGAGTGAAAATGAATGATGGAGAGGCTTGAGTGCTGAGGTGATGGCTACATGTTCTTCTTCTTCTTCTTCTCTTTTTCTAGAAATGACTATAATGAGCTCAAAATCAACTATAGAGTGCTAGGGCTCAAAGGGATGTGTTAAGAGGTGATGGTGGCTGAGGGTGGGCTAACCCTAGCCCTCACTTCCCTTTAAATATGGACACAAGCCTCAAAATTAGGGTTTTCCTCTCAAATCAGCTTCACATTGTGAGCCATATATGCTCAGGTCGTGAGCCCAAAGATGATGCACGTTTTCAAACACACCCCTCACGATGTGGCAATCATAGCTCAAGTCGTGAACTAGGTGAGACTTCCAAATTTAACTTAATGAAATGATTACCTACACTGGGTGTTACATATATTTGTAGTTACAAGTATGAAATACACTTGTTATAGTACTAAAATATCTCACATATACCCTTGAGTATGAAAGATGGCCTCTACTTTTATATGCTGACATATCATCTTGGCGGTTTCATCTATTGATCTTCTATACGTGATTTTTTCTCATCCAAGTCATGAGTTTTCTATGTATGATTTTGGAGCACTTAACTATTTTCGCGACATGTCCGCTTCCCAGGATGAAATGCAACCCAAGCACCACTCTTGTTGAACCCATCCGGAAAATTGCTTTTGGGGATCAACCGGTCGAGGAAAACAGATCTGGTGACCGATAGAAAACAAGATCGGAAAAGATATGAGAAGGAGTTGATTTTCCGACGAGGTACTTTTTCGGATGAGGGGGATGAGAGGCAAAAGGAGATGGTTAAGAAAGAGAATAGACAAACAGAGGTGGTTTGACGCGTCAGTTCAAGAAGATGAGAGGAGCTGGTATCCGGCGAGCGGAGGTGGTTTCCGACGAGCTAACGAGCAGGGGAGAAAAAAAGGATGTAAAAGCATATATGTAGAGAGTGGAGAGACAACGTTCTGTTGGTGGTCTGGACATTCTGACGGTGCCCCGGTCGATCCGACGACGGTCCAATGGTCCGACTGTCAGTGCCGGTCTGGTGGTATTGGTGGAGCAACTTCAAGTTAGATGTAAAATTATGAGGGGTGGAGTATTCTTTTTCGATTTTCTAAATAAATAAATGATTTTTTTGATGAATGGTGGAAAATTATTCTCATTAATTCTCAAATCTTAGAATGTTCTCATTTGAACATGCTTATATATATATATATATATATATATATATATATATATATATATATATATATATATATATATATATATGACCAGGTTATTTTGTTTCTTATATTTATTTTGTGCTAGAATGCACCAATAGGAATTTAGTAAATTAAATATTTATTTAATTAAATAAATATAGATATTAAATGATTTCCATAATTATATGTATATTAAATGATATCCATAATTATAATTCTCTTTTTATGGAAACTAATTAAATCTGTTATTAATGTCAGCAATAACATTCTTTCATAAAGAATTCGCATCTTGGTTTTTCAATATGAGTTCGTATTTTGTTTCAGGACTCACTCACTTAAAATACAATAAGTTGCATGGAATATGAAGAACGAGAGTATATTCTACTAGAATACACTCTCATTCTGCTGGAATACACTCTAATTCTTGTAGATATGAATTCATTCTGAAAGAATATTATTGTTGACATTAATGACGAATTTAATTAGTTTCCATAAAAATGAGTTATAAGTATGGATAACATTTAATATATACATATAATTATTACTAAATTCTTATTGGTGCATTTTAGCACACAATAGATGTGAGAAACATTTGAAGCGACCTCTCTCTCTCTCTCTCTCTCTCTCTCTCTCTATATATATATATATATATATATATATATATATATATATATATATATATATATATATATATATATATATATATATATATATATATATATATATATATATATAGAGAGAGAGAGAGAGAGAGAGAGAGAAAGAGAGAGAGAGAGAGGTAGATTCATATGTGGATACACATCTATTGTGTGGACATAAGGACCAATAAAATTTTAAAAATAATTAATAAATAATGTAGGGGTATTATAGTAACTTAGTTATAATTAATTATGGTAAAATTAAAACTAAATCATTTGATATCCCTTAAAATTAGCATACAATTTACAACTATATATGAACCAGACGTATCCTCCTCTTCGCCCCACCTAGATAACCCTACGGCGACAACAAATGCCTCTGCATCATCCCTCACCAACATCTCTTCATTGCCGGAAATTCTAATCAGTGAAATTCGTTGACCCAGATCTTCACATTCATTGCCGTAAATCCTTTAAAGCCACCACTTTCACCTCCTCCTCCATCTCAAACTTCTCTCATCAACCATGGTTTGTGCTCGCGATTGGCCTAAACCGGTTGTTAGAGTGCAATCGTTATCTAAAAGCGGGAAACCAGTAATTCCCGACAGATACATCAAGCCACCACCGGATCAACCCGTTTTTAACTCATCTTCATCCGACGACATAAACATACCTGTTATCGACCTCGACGGACTGACCAACGATGATCTCACCCTCTGGGAATCTACTTTTAATGAAATATCGGCAACGTGCCTTGAGCGGGGGTCCTTCCAGGTGATCAATCATGGCTTGAAGACAGAACTCGTCGACGGAGTTCGGGATATTTGGCGGGAGTTCTTTCATGAACTGATGGACGTGAAGCAACAATATGCTAATTCACCCCAAACGTATGAAGGTTATGGAAGCAGATTAGGACTTGAAAAAGGGGCAATACTTGATTGGAGCAATTATTATTTCCATCACTATCTTCCTCCTCCTCTAAAGGATCACAACTGATGGCCTGCGCAACCTCCTCTAAAGGATCACAACGTTGCCCTCAAGATTAAACGAGGTATGCTCCTAATATCTAATTCATGTGTTTTGAACCTTTTTTTATGCATCAAAATCATATATTTATACATTTGCGACTTTTGGTATCTTTCAAGTGGGGGCAGCAAAAAAATTATAGAATAAATTTTGATGCTTAATTGTGTTCCACTTAAGATTTTTTTGAACAATTCTTATTCTTATGAATCAAAAGTGTTTCCATGAAAATGTTGGTTAGTTTTGTCAAATTATTTGTTTTTCGTTTTGGATTATATTAATCGGGTTTCACTTAAGATTTGTTTGAAGTTACGCGAGGTGGATTCGCTGTTAAAACAAACAATTTTGATTTGAGATTTTTGGCAAATTAAAGTTTTTCAATTATTTAATTTACGGATAATATAGGGTTAACTAAACTTTGATTTGATTTTTTATTTCTTATTCTTTATTATCTATATATAAATCTATTCAATTTTACTATTTA
This sequence comes from Lactuca virosa, assembly GCF_052849685.1. Lineage (NCBI taxonomy): Eukaryota > Viridiplantae > Streptophyta > Magnoliopsida > Asterales > Asteraceae > Lactuca > Lactuca virosa. Next base: position 32,382,942 of record NC_136432.1, on the reverse strand, counting down.
CTTAATTAGCACGAGTAAAACATATGGTGTGTTTGCTTTTATTTGATAATAGTTGATTGTTTGTTTAATCCTCATACAATTGGTTGATTCTTTTTCTAGACCTACAAATCAAGTGTATTCTGTTAGAATTGTATACACTGTGCATCAATTCTGGGAAATGAAGTTCGAAGAATATACTGCATAAATGAAAGTGATTCTTAGCAACAACATTTTTTTAGAATGTATTAGTATTTTTGTTAGATTTTGATGTTTTTAATTTTTAATTATTAGTTTTAGTATTTAATAATAAATGTCATTCTTAACCATTATTAGTTGTATTCTTTCAGAATGATTGTAATTTTATTTTTCAGTCATATTCTTTAAAAATGAATGCAAATTTTAACAATTGTTATTCGTATACTTAACCATTATTAGTGGTATTATTCTTTTCATACAAATTGTTATTCTTGATAAATATGTTGTAATGTTACATTATGCCAAGAAAGAGTTTTGTTTAAAAAGAAAAAACTAAATTCATCTTTATAAGCATATTCAGTTAGGTGTTGTTTGTTTTTGTCTGCAAATCTTCTTGACCACTTCTGTCTGCGCCGTGCAGACCACGCACAGACATTAGGCTTTGCAGACTGTTTGTTTTTTTGAAGACTGCAAACCTAAAAAGGTCTGCGCGTCCTCTTCTTGGCGCAGACATGGAGCAGAGTGTTCAAACATCTTCTAGACTAAAAAACACATATCTTGTTAATTTTTTTTAAACTTAGATTTATTCTTACTTTATATGATAAACAACTTTTAATAAAAAAAAAATTACAATAATGGTATTAGAATAATGGTATTAGACATTTGTAACAAATTTATAAATAAAGATTTAATTACAATAATGGTATTAGAAGCTGTTTATATAGATATGGGAAAAAATCTTAATATTGTCTTATATTTTCTGTGCTAATTTTTATAAAACATTATTTAGTACAATATAATTTATTTCTTGGGAAAAAAAATATTTATGCCAAGTTTTTAATTGATTTAAATTAAAAAGTAAAATGAAAACTTTGAAAATTTTCATTCAAAATCAAAATTTATTTCCATTCATTTTATGTGTTAAATTATTTTATCCATAATTACAACGTTTAGGTATAACATTGCAACCAAAGTTTGTTGGTTTTTATCAAATATACACGTTAATTCGTACCATTTTATTTTTACTTTTTATACAATAATACATAAAAGTTGATATACATTTGTTAATTATCTATAATAAAGTTATAAAATTATTGAAAAATATTTTTAAGTTTTTTTTTAAAAAAAAACATTTTAATTAGATTTTAGTTTATTCAAGCAGCCTACAGATGTTAAAAAACAAACAATCTTCTATTTAGATTGCAGACGTTTGGTCCACCTCTTCTACTGCAGAGGTCAGCAGATGTGGTCCGCAGACTGCAAACATTTTGCCTCAGAAAAAACAAACAGCACCTTAGAATGTACACCATACTTTGAAATATATTCTTTCAGAATGTCTGAATTAAGAGAATAAATATCCTCTATAATAAAAAATTTAAAATAAGATAATCAATTATCCCTTAAAATCAGAAATTTCAATTTTTAAATAAAGTTCAATTTACTAAAATGCCCTTATAAATGATATTTGTAGGATTATATGATACATGCTATTCCATTGTAATATCATAGACATTCAATCATAACTCATTCATTTTTTTCATCTATTGGTCCATAATTGTCTTTACAACCACACAATACATATCATCCACATTATAACCAAACCCTATATATATATATATATATATATATATATATATATATATATATATATATATATATATATATATATATATATATATAGGTAGGTTCAAATGTGGATTGACATCTATTATGTGGACGTGTGGACAATGCTATTCGGTGAGAATGACAAAGAAAATATGTTGTTTGATAATATAAATACGTTCAATCTTACATATTTATTGTCATTATCACACATTCTTACTAATTAAATCGTCTATAAGGTTATTATATATATATTTTTATTAATCTAATTCTGTTAGAATATTGACAGAATATTTACTGAGTCATATTCTGTAAGAATGAAAATGAGTGGAAAACGATGCGTGACAACAAAAATGAATAATAATTAGTGAGAATGCATGAAAATGACGATATTTATGTGAGGTTGAACGTATTCACATTACTAAACAACCTATTCGCTTATTAATTCTTATAGAATAGCACTGTCCACAAGTTCACACAATAGTTGTCCATCCACATTATAATCTAGCCCTATATATATATATATATATATATATATATATATATATATATATATATATATATATATATATATATATATATATATATATATATATATATATATATATATATTTGATTTCTCTCCATTAAAAGGTTCATTCGAAGCATCCCACCCCAAGCCAAATGTGTGAAGGCCTAAACTTTCAAGTTAAGAGGCTAAAAATCCAAAACCATGATTATTTATATCGCAAACAACAACAAAGGTCTGATAGCTAGCCGGGGGCGATGCTTTTTATTCCCATGAAAATGCTGATTGCTATTGGAACATATAAAAGACTTCAAATAGATATAATAAAGATAGTAGCTAGATATGAAAAAGAGTAGCTTGAAATAGTAACTTCTCTGAGAGAAAAACAACTACAAATATGCAGTGAAATTTATGGAGTTTTGAGTGTAATCATATTTATCATTTAGCATACTCACAACGAGTGATAATAGTTTGAACATCGATCAGATATTAAACTCTTTCCCACCATGGTGACTTTCGTTTAATCGTATCCATCAAATGTGTATAATCCTTAAGATGGATGTTCAAATCTTTTTAAAGATAAATGCACAGGTGTGTGTATGTTTTTTTTTTTTTTTTTTTTTTTTTTTTTTTTTTTTTTTTGACGATTCACCAAAAAAAGATTGAAATCTCTCTCTCTCTCTCTCTCTCTCTCTCTCTCTCTCTCTCTCTCTCTCTCTCTCTCTCTCTCTCTCTCTCTCTTAGCAATTAAAACTTCAATCCTCTATAATTAATGCATATGCACATCCTCTCAATACCTCTGCATTAACTCCTTTGGCTGTCATCTCTTCAATCCTCCAACCTCTTCCTTTCCTTTCCTCCTCTCTCTCTCTCTCTCTCTCTCTCTAAGACTTTTTTTCACAATAAATTAGGTGATCGTCATTCCAACACCGCCTGAAATTACTCTTTTACTCTCTTGAAAGTGGTTTTCCATTGGCATTGTTCTCTTCCCCGAATAGCAGATCTTTCACTTTAAGCTTCACAAGCAAAAAAAAAAAAAACCCTGTAAGTCCATCTTCTCCACTTTTGTAAGCGATAAACTGATTATTTTTTCTACGATCTTCTACTTTGAAAGAGAAGATAGGGTATGAAATTGAAATGATTATGGAGGTTTTGGTTATATTTTATTTTGAACTGATGTATGTTCTATTTATTTTGGGGCTAAACTTTCTCACATTTGGTCTTTCATAGGCCAGATGGGTTGAAAATTATATTTGTTACATTGTCCTAAAGTAATTAATAGAAATTGCCATTTAAAGTCCTCTTTTATATATATATATATATATATATATATATATATATATATATATATATATATATATATATTATACCATTAAGAAGCCCGTTTAACCAAAGAAGTAAAGCTCACAAAATAGCTCTCTTTCTAGAGAGAGAGGGGAAGGGATATATATATATATATATATATATATATATATATATATATATATATATATATATATATATAGAGAGAGAGAGAGAGAGAGAGAGAGAGAGAGAGAGAGATATAGAGAGATAGAGAGGAAAAAGTCCTAAAAGTTCAAAGTCATTAAAAGTTGACTTTTGTTCAAAGAATAAAAATATCTTTTCTTCTGCAATTAATATATATGTGTATTTTGTTTGTGTTTATGTATGCAACTTGCTAGTCAAAAGTTAATTATTAGCGTATCCTCCTCTCTATTCTTTATTTATGTTCAAGTTTTTGTTGTTTTAACCTGGAAAATTAATGAGAGTCGCAACAATATTTGTTTCTCCTGAGCTTGGATATATGTATTTTTAATGGAGGCATCATGTATTATATAGTTTTTGTTTCAAGAAATTTTTATTATCAACCTCAAGCTAAGCTCATCATAAATTCGAGCAGAAGCAGCCTTGAAAGGAGAGATGTTTCAGCCAAACATGTTTGAAAATCATCATCATCATCTTCTTGATATGAGTCATAGAGCCCCAGATTATAATCTTGTTATGCTTAGAGATGACGATCATGATAGTAAATCCGGGAACGATATCATGGAAGCTGTTTCAGGCGATGATCAAGATCCCAGTCAACATGCCAATAAAAAGAAACGCTACCATCGCCATACTCAACATCAAATCCAGGAAATGGAAGCGTGAGTTATTCTTTTACCCTAATCGTGTATATCTCATTTTTGTTGGTTTCACTCTACTGGGTGTGGCTCGAACCCAGCTCATGTATGTTGTAATGGAGCTAGAATATCTAGTACGCTGAATTTACAAAGTGTATACATAAATTTTTTGAGCGGCTAAAATTCTTTAATTCGTGTTTTTTTTTACTCAAATGTTAAAAATTATTTGTATCAAATACAAATTTGGAAGGAGGTGAGTGCAGATTGTACATGTTATTAATCCTTCCTTAACTCCTTTTAGGAGAGAAGTTTGAATTACTCTTTTCGGTTTTTTGATCTTTATACTATTTAATATACTTGTAGGTTTTTCAAAGAGTGCCCCCATCCCGATGATAAGCAAAGAAAGGAACTTGGAAGAAGACTATCCTTAGAGCCTTTGCAGGTTAAATTTTGGTTCCAGAACAAACGAACACAAATGAAGGTAAGTAACTTGCACAAAAACACAAATTTGTACTATGAAGGTTCAAAGAAGTTGCTATGTAATTTGTACAACTTATTTATTTATTTTTATTTTTTTATGTTATACAACTTAATTATGTGACTATAATATGATCCTGGACCTCTTTAGTCAGTGTTAGCTTTTTCAATGGGGAATATCATAAATGACTAGCAAGTCATATTTAGTCATTGATATAGTTGGTTGTCTATTAGAGCTAAGACGCTCAATATCGCAATTTCCATATTGTTCAAAGCGTATTATATGTACACAGGCATAAATGTATCCTCGTCTGATGGTCCTATATGGAGAAAATTTATTTATTATCATATGTACATCCATAATCCTTTATTAATTTTGGTATTCTGACATCAATTTGGTTTAACTATAGTTGCAATTTTCTAAATCTATAATAAGTAACGACACTAATTAGCTAGCTGTTTTAACCATTTTTTCCTCTCCTGTGATGGGTATATACAATCCATTAATTACTTGTTATTAATTTGTTTGTGATGGAACACACCTAGTCGAATGTTGACTGTATTTGCACTTATACTTGTATTTAGACAAGCAACATTATTCTAAATAAGCTAGCTGTTAAAAATTGATATTATACTGCATAAGCTAACTGCTCAAATTCTGGCCTTTTTTCATTTTCCTTCTGTATTAGGCTCAGCATGAACGCTTTGATAACACACAGCTGAGGAATGAAAATGAAAAGCTCCAGGCAGAGAACATACGGTACAAGGAAGCCCTCGCAAACGCCAACTGTCCTAACTGTGGAGGGCCAGCAGCTATTGGTGAAATGTCTTTTGATGAACAACAGTTGAGGATTGAAAATGCTCGTCTACAAGAAGAGGTATATTAGATTTTACCCTAAGAAATAATATTTTCCTCACAAGTTTAAGTAGGGTAAGTGCTATTTTTATAACATACCAAAGTTATTTCTTTGGCTTTTTTAACAGATTGATAGGATATCTGGAATTGCTGCCAAGTATGTTGGCAAGCCAATGCTCTCTTACCCTGATGCATCGTCTCAAGGACCCTCTCGCTCACTTGACTTACCTGTGCCTAGTTTTAGTCCACAACAAGGGATGGTAGGCGAGATGTTTGGAACAAACGACCTTCTTCGGTCCATGGCTGGCCCTACTGAGGCTGAGAAGCCTATTATCATTGAGCTAGCTGTTACAGCCATGGAGGAACTGGTTAGAATGGCTCAGGTTTGTGAGCCCTTGTGGGTTCCAACCTCAAATAACTCTCATGAGATTTTAAGTGAAGATGAGTATATGCGGTCATTTCCTAGAGGCATTGGGCCGAAACTAATGGGATTGAAATCTGAAGCTTCAAGGGAATCGATGGTCGTCATCATGAATCATATGACTCTTGTGGAAATTCTAATGGATGTGGTATATATTTACTAAACATGCTATCTTTTTGTGGTAACATTATTATAAATGATGAAGCACTTCCCTAATCTAACCATGATTTTTCAGAATCAATGGTCAAATGTGTTTTGTGGCATTGTTTCAAGAGCAATGACTTTAGAAGTGCTTTCAACCGGAGTGGCTGGCAATTATAATGGAGCTCTTCAAGTGGTAAGAAATCAGTCATCCAATGTCTTGTGGATCCAATGCAATAATTCAATTGATTCTAGATAATTTTAGGCATATTATATTTGAAATTAAAAAAGTTGTGAAGTACATGCTTCACAATCACTTCCGAATCTTAGACTTAAAAGTCTAAACCGATTAATCAAATTGATTTCTACATGTCACTACAAGAAATATCACCAATTCCGACGAAGCATAAAAGCGACATTTGCTCTTCCGATCCACTCGTCTTTCAGGATCAGACTTTAGGGTTTAGGGTTTAGGGTTTAAGGTCAGAAAAGGTAAAGTAATCTCTAGGAATCTTGTAATCTCTATATAGGCCCTTAAATGTTGGAGTTTCTAGAGTTAAGCTGGCCTACACCATCGTTCAGGGCGGTTGGAGAGGAGTTATGCAAGAATTACACTAAAGCGGAAAAGAAGGAGGTACTGTTTTACTTTTGTATTTACGACGGCGTGGTTGAAGGTCACCGATAGGACCGATATCTCATCCTCATTGAAAACCGTTTTCATAGTCATTTGATTTTTGAAATGGTTCTAAGGTGGTAAACCAATCTTTATGTTAACACATAAGGTAAGTATAAACACAATCAAGACCCCATATTTATCATCAATGTCGGTATATCCAACAATAACAACAAAAACCTCTTATTCGAAACTTCATGGGCATAGTTTGTAGAATTGTCATCTTCTTTACCCTTGAATCTATTTGAGTTTCGCCCCTTTTATTTATAATATTTCCATGTCTGGTCCATCGAAAGATACCATTTGTTTCATATTTTTCCTTAGCATACAAGGTTTCATAAACCTGAGAGTGAGGGTAACAACTATAAAGTATGGTGTCTCTGAAATTGGTATATGAACACAATAATGAAATAACATAAGAAAACCCAAATGTTCCTCATTGTACTTCACTTCCATCGTTGCCACATTGGAAATTATCTCTTTGAAATCAAAAAATATGAATGATAAGGTTTCCTTCATCCTGTAATTTGTATAGAAACAACTTATGATTTAAATACATTTTCACCGGTAAGATCTTTTTTTTCATCCATATGGATTACTGTTTGAGCAAAAGAGCAGTTTCGGTCTTCTCCTTAGAACTTCTAGTTTGCAGAATGTTGTTGGGAGAATGAAGTTGAATTTGAAATAGGTCTTTATAATCTTTCTCCTTCCTTTTTAGTCTAGTCGATTTGATTTTTGGCTTTAAAAAGAATTCAATGAATCATCAAAATTTGCTTGAGCCATTAATTCTCTAATCTTGACTTGCCATAAAGAAAAATTGGTATCACAATCTAACAATGGCAGGTCATATTTCACTGAAGCCGTTTGTCCAATATCACCTTAAAATGTATAAGAGAAATCTGATTTGAAAGTATTCATGTTTAGAGAAAATCGACAAACCTTGCGTCGGTTTAGGATAAATTGACAAAACATTTGCATGTTTAAGAAATAAATCAAAGATTGTCTAACTTATTATCAAACATCAATACTTTTTTAAAGATGAAATTAAATTTCTCTTAAAAATCAGAGATCAAATAAATAATTGTCTAACTTATTATCAACATCAATACTTTTTTAAGAAAATGATGAGAAAATAACAAATGTTATTTATAGAGCATTTGAAAAAAATGTAAATTATGAGAAAATGACAAGTGACACTAATAACTATTATATATTATAATAAATAAAGATCTTTTTGTCGCATGCCATACTCTTATTCATTTTGTTACATGTCATTTTATGCTTATTTTAAATTAGTTTTTTTTTTCTATATGTCATTTTATTATTTTTTCTTTTTTATTAAATTACACATAGTATTTAAATGTAATAATTAAAATAAATATAATAATAAATGAGTATCAGTTTCATTAATAGACTTACCTTCTAATTTTAAAATCTCTAAATTAAAACTTCATTAGTTTCCTTTGTTTATTTATCTAAATAATTTATTTAAATTAATTAAAGAAAAAATACTTTAATTTTGATAATTCAATATTTTTTTTCTTATAAATTCAAACTTATCAAATGTTTAGAATTTCATATTTAATTTTTTTTTAAATAAACTCATGTAATACATGGGTCTTACACACAGTTTATTAGTATAATAAGAAGATTAGAACAATTAATCTAAGGCTATATTTATCAGCTAAGAAACTATAATCCTAAAATAATGTAAAGACTTGTAATTAACTACCAACAAATGGCAATGTATCCTGATCCTTAAAACTTGGAAACCAATAAGAAACAAAATAACTCCTAAAGAGGGAGAATTCAGCTCACACGTCGGCCTTTTATCAAGTATAATTTTTTGTTGAAAGTTGGTAATCAACAACTAAGATATTTACTCGCAGTAGGTTGCAAAAAAGGTCATTGTGAATTTTTCCCCGGAAACAGATTCATTAGCCAATTTCAAAAGGCCTACTACAACAACGTGTGGCTTCAGTATTTATTATTTTTGCATATATATACTTAGATGTGACAAAGATTATTATTTACACACTTTAGGATTTTTCACATGTGTTTAGTATGAAAAAGATTATGGTATCTGCACGTCAAGATAATTAGTGGAGAAATGAAGTGTAATATACTTGTATTTGTTGTAGTGAGCTATAAAATGAAACCCCAATTGTATTTATTTCTATGTTGTTCTAAACGGTTTGTTTTTCCAGATGACAGCTGAATATCAAATTCCTTCACCACTCGTTCCAACACGAGAAAACTATTTCGTTCGGTATTGTAAACAACATGGTGATGGGACGTGGGCGGTTGTTGATGTATCCTTGGATAATATGCGCTCATCAAGTTCAAGATGTAGGAGAAGGCCCTCTGGCTGCTTGATTCAAGAACTTCCTAATGGCTACTCAAAGGTACACCCTCTAGCTTCAATCAATATATTATTTAGCTTTGATGAAGTAAATGGATGTCACAAATCATGTCTTGTTTTTGTTTCTAGGTCACTTGGATCGAACATGTTGAAGTTGATAATGGTCCCGTTCATGATATCTATAAGGTACTAGTAAACTCTGGTCTAGCATTTGCTGCAAAAAGATGGGTAGCCACTTTAGATAGACAAAGTGAACGACTTGCAAGCGCAATGGCTAGCAATATTCCTGCAGGAGATGTCGGAGGCAAGTCTCTTAGATCACATTCATATCTTTCCTAGTATCTGATTAAAGAACATTTCTAGTATTATTTAATAAAACAAATGATTATCCTATTCATTCTTTTTACAGTTATAATGTCTCCAGAAGGGCGAAAGAGTATGTTGAAGTTAGCAGAAAGAATGGTGTTGAGCTTCTGTAGTGGGATTGGTGCTTCGACTGCTCACACATGGACAACTTTATCTGGTAGTGGAGGAGATGATGTGCGTGTAATGACCCGAAAGAGTGTAGATGATCCAGGCAGGCCTTCTGGTATTGTGCTAAGTGCTGCAACTTCATTTTGGTTACCAGTTCAACCAAAACAGGTTTTCAATTTTCTTCGCGATGAGAACTCTAGGAGTGAGGTAATTATGCAACTAGCCTTTAATATAAAACCTTATATATTCATATGACATTAGCTCTTTAATTCTATTTTATACATCTAGTGGGACATACTTTCAAATTGTGGGCATGTTGAAGAAATCGCACACATTGCCAATGGTCGTGATCCAGGAAATTGTGTTTCCCTGCTGCGTGTTAATGTAAGCTCTAGAATTAAATATAACACACTTAGTTCTTCCTATATACTGAATATATATGAATTTTACACATTTCATATGTCAATATGCAACTTTATAAATAAACATTTTAATCTCTTGCCAATTAATTAATCAGATGACTTTCAACTTGTTTACATTGTAGAGTGCAAATTCAAGTCAGAGCAACATGCTCATCCTACAAGAGAGTTCAACCGATTTTACAGGTTCATATGTTATATATGCACCAGTGGATATTGGTGCAATGAATATTGCATTAAATGGAGGTGATCCAGATTATGTTGCGTTGCTTCCATCTGGTTTTGCCATACTTCCTGATGGACCTGGACATTATGAAGGAGGAGTTCTTGTTGGTGGAACCGGTGGATCATTACTCACCATCGCATTCCAGATTTTAGTAGATTCGGTTCCTACATCCAAACTATCACTACGATCGGTGGCAACAGTTAATAGTCTTATTAAGTGCACGGTTGAAAGGATCAAAGCTGCAGTCGCTTCTAATATGAGTAAAGCAATGGGGATTTTATAAGGTAAAACAACCAACCTCACTTGGTTACATCAGATCTCAAATTATTCATTTTTTAATACACGTTAATTAGGTTAACATGGTGGTGGTTGAGGGGTGTTGCACTGATGTGGCTACTCCAATGCGTGTTGTATACCTATCAGCCATACGAATTGTAATTATAGCATTTTGTTTTGATTAGATCTATCCATTTATGTACTTTGCAGTGGTGTGAAGGAAAGGGGAAAAACATCTTGGCAGGCGATAATTTCTCTGTTATCTTTAGGAATAGATGGAAGAAGTCAAGAACGAACCTGAACGATCATTCCTTTAGAAATTTTCAAGGTTTATCAAGGTTCGGGTATTGACTTTGCATATCTTGAAGATTATAGAGTAAACTTAGACCTTGTCGAGTAAATACTAGTTAAAACTCTCAAACGCTTCTTTTTTTTTTTTCTCTTGGGTTTCATTAGAGATTTTCAGTCTTTTGTGTTTTTTGGATTAGAATTAAATTGGTAACCTGCATCAAGCTACAGGCAACAACTCTTACTGTCAGATTAGCACTTTTGTCCAATGTTTAGCTATTCCTTGGTTTGATACTTATGTTGGGAAATAAATTTCAGGTTCACTTTATTTATATTTGATTTTTAATTTTGTTAGGTTAAAGGGTGTGGTGCCTTGAATTGACTTCAACAATTGGTGCCACATAGGCACCATGTAGGAAGCCTCCAACATTTTTCATTTGATGCCTATATTATGGTGTGGTGCCCTCCAATGCCTCCAATATTTTGCATTTTTTTTAAAACAAACATTTCATAGCATGTTAAGTCATCAAAATTACGAAATTCAACAGATTTGAATACAAATTATGATGAAAATGGTAAAAAAAAAAATAGTCAAACCTTTCCAATAAAGATGATTTGGGATGTTTCTTCATCTTCTGATCCTTGGTCCATTTCCCTGTTCCTTTTTTAACCTTCACAAGCAATGAAGGTAATTAGGGATTCACTATCAATAAGTGATAAAGGTTGATTTGGGCTTGAATATCCATTAACATATTTATACAAATTTTTGCATGTCACCTTCCACCTAACAACTACATAGCATGAAAGTGACAAAAAAGAATTCAATGGCGTGTATCCTTGAAACCAGCTATTAGAAAAATAAAGGGAGATTTGGGCTTGTATCCTTCAAACCAACTATTAGAAAAATAAAGCCTTCAATGGCGTTTTTAACAAAAAAGAATTTCGGCATAATATTACCAAAAAAAAAAAAAAGATCAAATTTCCATGGCTTTCTTACATGAGCTTAACATCAAGACCCGGTTCCATCTGCAACATGTAGTTCAACATCACATACGGAAGTTCCCACAAATTAAAGTTGGAATGATAATCTATCTTTTCTAATAAATAAACCTAAATTTGTCACTTATCACTCTATTAAACAATATGTTGTACACGTGACATCTTTTCTCAAGTCTATTTGTTTGTCTTTCAAATTTCAAATCCCCTCATATTAAGCAATATCAGACTTGTTAAACTTATTTAAATTCAAATCCCCTTATATTTTACAATATCAAATCGGAAATTAAGGAAGGTACGTATTAGAAAATATATCATGAATAAATCAATCTCCTTGATTTTTATTCTTCAAAACCAAATTTCAATCATTTATTTATGGAAAGGTTATTTTCTAATAGAATATTATTATCGGGTTTTATATATTTTAAATAGCTTATATATAGAGTTTGTATAGCCAAACATTTTAAACAATCATCATTTTGGTACAGGATTGAACATTATTTAAAATTTCTATACATTTAAAATATTATTTATACATAATTAATCATTATAAGTTTACCAATATAAATACTATTTATAACCGTAATTATCTTAATAAACAGAAAAGTTTGGGGGTACAAAAGTGTCAAATGGTGCTTCTTTTGTTTCAAAAAGCTTCACATTATTTAATTAGCTATATTTACTAATGCATTACGCATATATATATATATATATATATATATATATATATATATATATATATATATATATATATATATATATATATATATATATATATATATATATATATATATATATATATAGCCAAAGAATGTTCGATTCTTCAAATTAAAGATGGCAGATTATAACTAATTTGTAATTTAGAAACCAAAAATAATAACCAAAATCCTAAAAACTAAAAAAGGTAAGCTAGAATATTTATCATATATGCATTAACCATGAGTATGACAACCACAATTCATACTCTCAAGCACTTGAATGTAAATCAAAATTAAACAGAAATATGGTGTGATTTTAGCCATGATGTAACAATCATGGCTTTATTAGAGGAAGTTATGATTTTTCTAAGATTCATCATAGTGGTATACATCTCAGAAATCAAATTTTAGATCGGTCGATTTTTAGCCGAAACAATCTACACGAGAATTGAAGATCTCGTTAATAGGAGTTCAACGATAAAAAGGCAATCGAAACCAAACGTTGGATGACAAAGTTATGAATTTATAGCGGACTTCAACTGTATAAGCATATTAAAATATAACTTTACAAATAAAGTCAAAATTAGCCGACGGAGTCTAAACGAAAGTTGTAGATCTCGTTGATAGCTACGCGTGGATATATAGAATGTTAAAAACGGAGTTCGTATAAACAAGTTATAATTTATAATAGCATATTAACGTATTAAAATAAAGTGTGTGTGTATATATATATATATATATATATATATATATATATATATATATATATATATATATATATATATATCATTGGAAATGTATCGACGATGCAATCGTTATAAGACTAATGTTGAATACCTTCGACAGTAGTGTAGTACAAATATCGTTAAATCTATTTAAAATAAATAGTATTATAAATGAGCGTTTGGTCGCTTAAATAACTATAAGGTTGTTTAAGTAACTATAAATGGTGGTTTTTGAAAATTTAATTACTATAAATATGAGGGTCTAGGCTCTCATATTTCTTGCAGCATTCTCATGATTCAAGAGTATTTCTCTTCTTATCTTCGAGCATTTCGGTCCCTCGTGATTCGACTTCTCTTTTTGTAGTTTTAGTATAGTAAAGTGAGCGCTGAAGTGCTACAAGAATCTTTTTAGAAGAAAGATTCAACGACGAAGTTCTGACCACGGAGTTCTATGTTTTTCGCTAAACCACATGTAAGTTGAGTTATGCTTACTGTACTTTAAGTATAACTTATATTTAAGTTATTATCATTATTATGAACCTATAAACAAAATTTATCAGTCATTCCAAGTCGTTATGCAGATTGATCTACTTACGGAGATGATGACAAGGCTAGATTTAGTGAGGTGTTTAAAGTGGGCTTTCCTAACAGTATACTTTGTATGCCAAACGAACCCTACCTTCGATATGATCTTACCTGGTTATCCCTTATCAACTATTGATCAATATAATTTGAACTAATGATGAATCTAAACTAATATTTAGTTGCAAGAAATATTAGACTAAGGCATAGTGATAATGATACTAGGTTATGTCAAAGGGAAAGATAGTTGCTAGAAGCGAAGCGCTGTTCGAATTTCGAGTCATAACCTTAACAAGTGAGTGCATAGTTACTTTGATCTTACACATAGATATGAAGTATTTAATTAAGATAATTATATGCTATATGTTCCTATTATCTGTGTTCATAATATCTATGCTAGATGAACGATTTATATATGTTTTACTTGATTTAAACTGTATACATATTTTTATATACCTATAAATATATTGGGTAAAGATTGGTAGATGAAAGATGATATAGATTAAAGATGATATAGATGATGAGAGATGAAAGATGAAATAGATAATGAGAGGCCTTGACTTTAAAGATGACGTCATGTAGCATAGTATAGATGGCAATCATGGACTATTCTCGACAGTCCAGTGGAACGCTAGCAGACTCACAACCTGTAAGTGTTTATGAACCATGTGTTCATCAGATGTACTAAAAAAACCCATTGACATGTATTGTCGGTGGACTCGCTAAAATAATATTGTCAATAAAGAAGATGATCATATGGACTTAGTGCCTATTAGATAAACATTGGCAGCTATGGACTTAGTACCAAATAGATAACACTAGCAACTATGGACTTAGTGCCTATTAGATAAACTCTGGAAGCGATGGAATTCATACCTATTCCTTAGGACCATTCCTTAGGGATAAATATAGAAGAATACCTACTGACAAGTATCATGGAGGAATCCCTGAACTAGTATTGTCAGCATAGATGATCCTTAGAGTAGATCCTTAAGAATAAAGAAGATAATGGGGATGAGAAATTAGGTTACGTGTTTGATGATTAAACATATTAATTATATTATTGTGGGTTGAAAACCCTATGTACTCACCAGGTTTCCCGACCTAACCCACTCAGTTTATTGTATCACATGTACCGATATTAAAGATACATTCTGCTGAGAGATTCAAGGAGTATTAGGCCACTAGTTTAATTACTGTAAGGCTTGTAATATTTTTTTTTTCAGTATTGAAAATGACATCCCAATGTTTTAATATAAATAAAATGCATTTCTTCGGAAATGCTTTGATAATATCATTATCATGTTTTCTGGGAACGAATTCCGCAATGTTATTCCTCAAAAAGGATACTCTGATTTTTAAATAAGCATAAACAAATCAGTTTTTTATGGCCGTGAAATTAGAGATATAACAATTGGTATCAGAGCATTAGTTTAAGCGAACTAGGAATTCGTAGGATTTATAGACTTAAACTTAGAATGCTAAGCGATGATTATGAGATGAGTGTCTGCTATATTTAGGAAGTATGCTTGAATAGACACAAACACTAGCTTATTTAGGGAAGATGGCTAAATTGCTTTCATGTTCTAAATGATTTATGTTATAAGATGCCTTATATGCTTTATGATGATATCAGATCTATGGTATAGTGCCGACTGGATCTGGAAATTTTATGTGTTTAGATTTCTAAACGTTTAACTATGATATTAGAACTGACATGAAACTTTTCGGAGTGATAAAGAGATTTATACGTCTATCGTAAATAAAGCTTTCCCTATCTTAATTCTCATCACTATACACTGAACATCTGCTTTGGTGTATAGATTGACATGGTGAGAAATCAAAGCGGATTGGGAAATAGTAATTAGCAGTCTGAGACACGAGTGATTGAGTGTTCACCAGAGGTAGTAGTTGCACCCGAGCCAATCACGATGGCAGGAGTCCAAGCAATGATTCGGGATACGATGGCCTAACAAAGGGAGGAGATGAGACAAATGTTGTGTAATAAATGGGATGAACCTATTGTACATATTGTACAACCTGAAATGAACATAGAGCATTCATAGGAAGGAAACTATAGTCAGATTGTCAGTCAAGCTAAGCCATGTATGGTTAGAAGAAACCAACCCATTGGAGGAAATGATCGATGTGGATGCATGTACAAGGATTTCATGGCATCCAAGCCACTAAGTCTTTATGGATGCTTAACACCGGTTGAAGTCATGCATTGGATCTCCGAGATGGAGACGATGTTTGAAAGTTATGACTCCAACAACAAGAAGAAGACTGTTCTCATGGTTAGACAGTTAAATACTGTGGTATTAAGTTGGTGGAAGTTATTGGCTGATACCATGCCCAAAGGAGAAAGCTAGTAAAATGTATTGGGAAGACTTTTTGGTGCAACTGAAAATGCAGTACTGCTCTGAGCAGGGTCTTTTGGAAATCAACAACGAGTTCTAGAATCTAAAGAAGGGAAGGATGAGGGTCAACGAGTACGCTGCAAGTTTTATGGAGAAAATGAAGTTTGTACCTTATTTGGTTCCAACTGAACTATCCAAATTCAACATGTTTGCTAATGGATTGCCAGCGGAATTTGGTCCAATGGTCAAACAATCAACCACTTTGAAGGTCACCATCTGGGCAGCCAAGAACGTAGAGACTCAATTAAGGGAAAAGGGTCTGGAGAGAGCGGAGGTTGGAGGGAAAATGACGTTTGAGGGATCTTCAAGGTCTAATAAAAAGATCAGATTTTCAAAGTACAATCCTAACGACAAAAGGTCTGGAGATATCAATGAGGAAAAGTGGTGCGAGAAGTGCAGGAAGAAACACTCTGGTAAATCTGACGAGGAGTTGACATGTTTCAAGTGTGGGAGAACTGGTCATTACGCCAATGAGTGTACATCCAACAAGAATGTGTGTTACAGATGTAATGAAGAAGGACATATTGGTAGGGACTTCCCGAAGAAGAAGGAGGCTGCAAAGCTTAATGAGCCGCCGAAGTCAAAGTCAAGAGCATTTCAGATGATCCTTGATGAAGCAGGCGACAATGCAAGGGATCAAGAGTAAGGATCTATATATCTGAAGATCAAGATATAAAGTACCTATATAGATAATATCATGTGGTGTAGCCTAATATAAGAGGAATAGTGTAGCGTGAACTTAAATATCTATGTAATCGTTTCAAGAAATAATATAAACCTTAGTTATGTTATCCGATGTGTTAAATGACTATGTGAAATTCTTTTATGGCGACTTGGAAAATTGTGAGACAATTATTGGGAAGAGTATGAGTAGGTGTGAAAGGTAGTATAGGCCTATACTACCGGAAGCACAAAGTCACAAGGTTACTAAGGCATTAGTAGTTGAGTTTATTTCGTTTGTTTCCGTCGTTACCATCGTTTCGGTAATGACTATGAAGATGACTGTTATTCCAACCCTGGTGGTCATATCAAATCGAGTACGACTTGAGAATAAGTCTGCAAAATAAGTTAATTGGTTCATAGAACCATGTTCGATGTAGCATCTGAATCAAGTCAGGCTGTTAAAGGAAAGGATAATCAAAGCAATCGACAGAAGTGTCGCGACCGTCGGTAAGGCTAAGCAGCCTGTAGCTAGAATTTCTACGTGCTATAATGTGATTATATCACATTAGAACATGAAGGAAGGTGTCATCGATGTTGGAGTCTGAGTCAAAAGACCTGAGTCTAGCCATTCCCTCATAAGACGAAAGGTCATTAGATGCACAACCCATCAGTTTGTTAAGGTAATTGAAGCAAATACATTCTCTTAATTTAAGTCTGTTTAAGAAGGATCAGGAGTCTCCAATAGGGATTGAGTTTGTAACTCGAAGGTTACGATTGAAATTCCAACATAGGATAAAGAGCATGTACAAGATTGAGCACCGCCAACAGTCAAGAAGTCCTACAGTTAGATACAAATTTGAAAGGACATAAGAGTTACGATTATAACCTATGATGAAAATATAACGTGCAGAGTCATTATACAAGCTCTGGTTTTTTGATGATTCTGGGACGTAATCATCCTAAGGAGGAGATAATTGTAACACCCGCGGATTCAGGCTAGTCAATTTAGAGATAATAAGCATTAAAAATGATTTTTTGATAGAATATTATTTATGACAAATAATCTTAACAAAAGTTATAGTATATATAATAAGGATTCCGTACATATAAAAAAATGTTGAAAACCGACTTCGTATGAAGAAGTTATGCTGCTTCGAATTTTCACGATTAAACCAGCATGACTCCGCTTATCGTAAAAAGTAAATTTTTGATAAATTACTTTTTTATCCTAAGTGGTCTAAACGAAAGTCGTAGTAATCATCAAACGAAAACCATTCATATAAAGAACGTCTAAATCTGACTTCGTTAGAGGAATTTATGATTTTTGTAAGATTCAGCATAGCGATATAAAGCTCAGAATTCAAATTTTAGATCGGTCGATTTTTAGTTGAAACAATCTAAAAGATAATTGAAGATCTCGTTAATAGGAATTCAATGATAAAAAGGCAGTCGAAAAGGACGTCGGATGGCAAAGTTATGAATTTTTAATGGACTTTAACAGTCTAAAATGAACTTTAACAGTCTAAGTCTGTTAAAATGTAACTTTAAAAATAAAGTCAAAATTAGCTGACGGAATCTAAACGAAAGTTGTAGATCTCGTTGATAGCTACACGTGGATATAAAGAGCGTAAAAAACAGAGTTTGTATGAACAAGTTATAATTTATAATAACATATTTACATATTAAAATAAACTATAAATCATATATATATGTATCTATGTATATATATATATATATATATATATATATATATATATATATATATATACGCATGTCGATCAACTGTTGGGTGCCACAAATGTAGCAAGGAGGGGCATTTCGTGAGGGATTGTCATCACCAGGCTCTGATAACGAGTACCAGGATTTGTTATCATTGTGCTCAGGTGGGCCATATGAAGGCCCAATGTCCCTTGCTTGCTGTTAGGCCCGTGCAGGCACCAACCCAAGATACTTTGAGGATTACGGATGGACGCCAAGGGAGAGCTGAGGCCCCAAAAGCCAGGGGTTGTGCTTTTCAGCTCACATCATAGCTGGCCAGGGTGGTGTCTGACGTCGTTACTGGTATGTTCTCATTTATTATTCTGTCAAACTATTTTCTTTTATGCTTATGATTGTATTTATGTTAGGTACCTTCTTAGTGAATTTGTTTCCTACTCTTGTCCTTTTTTACTCGGGTGCGAGTCGGTCCTTTATGTCTTAGTCCTTTAGTAGGGGTTTCGATATGACTATTGGGGAGTTGGAGTGTCCCTTGCGAGTTTCCATCGCCAACGAACACAGGGTTTCTGCATTGAGTGTTTTTCAGGATTTTACCTTGGAGATATTTGGAGTATCTTATCTGATCGATTTGATTCCCATACCCATGGGGGATGTGTGTGTGATTATGGGGATGGACTGGTTGAGTAGGTTTGGAGCCTTGATTAACTATGAGAGACATCGGGTGGTAGTTCGAACCCCAAGTGAGGGAGAACTGATTATTTATGACGAGGGTACTAGGGTTGGTTCTGCATTTTCTTCAGCTTCCATGACTCGACAGTACCTTCAGCATGGATGTTTGGGTTATCTCGCTTATGTGGTTGACACTCGGGATGAGGGGAGAGCTTCGGTTTCAGATGTGCCATTGGCCAGAGAGTTTCCAGATGTATTTCTGAAGGATTTACCCGGTGTGCCACCCGTGTGGTAAGTGGAGTTCAGGATCGATCTGATCCCTGGTGCAACCCCGATTGCTAAGGCATCGTATCCCCTCACACCACCAGAGATGCAAGAGTTGTCCTCTCAGCTTCAGGAGCTATTGGGAAAGTAGTTTATCAGACCGAGCAGTTCACCCTGTGGAACACCGATCCTGTTTATGAAGAAGAAGGATAGGTCTCAGCATATGTGCATAGATTATCGGGAGTTGAACAAGTTGACAGTAAGGAATCGTTACGCACTCCCCGGGGTTGATGATATCTTCGATGAGTTGTAGGGTGAATCTTGGTTCTCCAAGATTGATCTGAGATTGGGTTATCACTAGA
The DNA here is from genome assembly GCF_052849685.1 of Lactuca virosa. NCBI lineage: Eukaryota > Viridiplantae > Streptophyta > Magnoliopsida > Asterales > Asteraceae > Lactuca > Lactuca virosa. The sequence goes on along the minus strand of NC_136432.1, from coordinate 32,362,827 downwards.
TGAGAGTCCGAGAGGAGGGCATGGAGAAGACAGCGTCTCGAAGTCCTTATGGTCATTATGAGTTTGTGGTGATGCCGTTTGGTCTCACCAACATGTTGACAACATTCATGGACTTTATGAACCGGGTGTGCAGAGTGATGCTTGATCAGTTGGTCATTGTTTTCATTGATGATATTCTGGTCTACTCCATGAACAGGGAGCAACATGAGGAGCATCTTAGAGAGTTACTTGGGGTGCTAAGGCAGGAGGGACTTTATGCCAAGTTCTCGAAGTGTGAGTTCTGGTTACGACAGGTTCAGTTTTTGGGACACCTCGTCAATCAGAATGGGATTCTGGTCAACCGGCTAAGATCAAGGCAGTAATGCAGTGGGAGGTCTCGAAGTCCCCATTTAAGATTAGGAGTTTTTTGGGGTTGGCTGTTATTATTAGAGATTCATTCAGGATTTCTCCAAGATTGTTATTCCTCTGAATCGCTTGAAGAAGAAGGGTATGGATTTCCATTGGGGGCCTGAGCAGTAGGCTGCATTTGATACTACGAGGAGGAAGTTATGTGAGGCACCGGTATTGACCCTCCCTGAGGATGTTGAGGATTTTATGGTATTGTGTGATGTGTCGATCACAGGTTTAGGGGCGTTCCTCATGCAGAGAGATAGAGTCATTACTTATGGATCTAGGAAGTTGAAGCCGCATGAGGTTAGGTATCCGACTCATGTTTTGGAGTTGGGGGCAGTGGTTTTTGCCCTAAAAAATTGGCGGAATTATCTTTATGGGGTCCGTTATACCATCTACACGAATCACAAGAGTTTGAGATATCTTATGGATCAGCTGAATCTAAACATGAGGCAACACAGATGGCTTGACATGGTCAAGGATTATGATTGTGAGATTCTCTAGCATCCCGGGAAGGCCAATGTGGTCGCCGACGCTTTGAGCCACAAGGTGACTAGTAGTCCTGTCTGAGAGTACTGTTTGAGGATGACCATTGACTCCTCACTTTTAGATATGATCACGGAGGCTCATGCCGAGGTGGTCAAGAGGGAGATTTGGAAGAAGGAGAGGTTCGGAGGTTAGATCAACAGATTTGCTACTGATATTCATGGGATTTTGACCCGGTGCGGTCAGGTTTCGGTCCCATTTTTTGGGGAGGTTCGACAGATAGTATTGGAAGAGGTGAATTAGTCCAGGTTCTCGATTCATCCTAGAGCCAAAAAGATGTATCGGGACATGAGACTTAGCTATTGGTGACAATGCATGAAGCGAGAGATTACATGGTATGTGGAGAGATGCTTGACCTATCGGATGGTCAAGGAAGAGCACCAGAGGCCGCATGGCAAGTTGCAGCCCTTAGAGGTTCCCATGTGAAAATGGGAATAGATCACTATGGATTTCATCACCAAGTTTTCGAGGACGGCCAATGGTTTTGATGCAATTTGGGTTATCATTGACTGGTTGACCAAGAGTGCCCACTTTCTTGCCATTTAGGAGTGTTCTTCGGCAGAAAAGTTGGCCGATGTGTATGTACGTGATATTGTCGCTCGCCACAGTGTACCTGTATTTATTGTATCTGATCGTGATGTGCAGTTTACTTCTCGGTTTTGGTAGAAGTTTCATGAGGAATTGGGTACAAGACTGCTTTTCAGCACCACTTATCACCCTTAGAGTGATATATAGAGCGAGCGAACCATCCAGACGCTCGAGGATATGCTGAGGGCTTACGTCATCAATTTCGATGGGAGTTGGGACTCCTACATTCCCCTAGCTGAGTTTTCTTACAACAACAACTATCATTCTAGCATTAGTGAGCCGCCTTTCAAGCTTCTCTATGGAAGGCAGTTTCATACACCAGTTTGTTGAGGAGAGATCGGACACAGGGTCATGGGTAGGACTGAGGTGGTCCTTTAGACTATGGAGCTTATTCAGCAGATCAGGCAGAGATTGTAGACAACCTAGAGCCAACAGAAGAGTTATGCCGACCGAAGGCGATCTGAGATAGAGTTTCAGGTTGGGGATATGGTTTTACTAAATTTATCACCATAGAAGAGTGTTATACACTTCAGGAAGAAGAGAAAGTTGCGGCCCCGATTGATTGGACCGTTCTGGGTGGTGGCTAGGGTAAGCAAGGTAGCCTATTGATTAGATCTTCTTGGATAAGTTAGACATATTCACAACACCTTCCATGTTTCTCATCTTCGGAAGTGTATGGTTGACGATTTAGTGGTGGTTCCCTTGGATGACATTCAGGTTGATGAGTGTCTGAATTATGTGGAAATACCGGTGGTTATTCTAGATAGGAAGACGAAGACCTTGTGCAACAAGGTGGTACCTTTGGTCAAGGTCCAATGGCAGCATAGGAAGGATTCCGAGTGGACCTGGGAGCCCGAGTCAGGAATTTTACAGCTGAGGATTTCGAGGATGAAATCTAGTTCAAGTGGGGGAGAATTATAACACTCAGTTCAGGTAATCATATCGTTAAATTATAAAATTAGTTTTTTGGCTCAAAATTGGGTCACGTTGTTATCACTTGTTTGTCACGACATGACGTAGCCTTTTAAAACGTGCATCACCTTTAAGGCTCACGATATGACCATATATGGGTCACGACGTGAGTTTGGCTACGAGTAAAACCCTAATTTTTGGGGTTTTCTTGTATTTAAGGGAAGTAAGGGCTAGGGTTAGCCTACCCTCGGCCTCCATCACCTCGTAATACTCCCGCTTGAAATCCTAGCACCCCATTATTGATTTTGAGCTCATTTGTGGTGATTTCTAGCAAAAAAGAAGAAGAGGAAGAGCATCTAGTACACCATCTCAGCATTTAAGCCTCACCATCATTCATCTTCACACCTTCTGGACCCTTGTGAGTTTCCAAGTTCAATGCTTTATGAGTTAATAAGCTTAGATCTAGGTTTTTTATGCATTATCTTTCATGTCTAGGTTGATATAGTGGTTGGGGTCTATAAAGTTGCCAACTTTATGGAACTCCAGTGCCCCTTTGATAATATAAGTGTTGGATCTGAAGTATGGTTATGTTTTGAGACTCTTTCATGAGATCCTAATGTAATTTCTTCCTTTTTGTGCCAGATTGTGTTTGGGACATGCATTGGACATGCATGTTCGAAAATCCTTGATCTTTATGATGTTATGGAATAGATAAGACATTATGGAAGTTTTGGTTGCTTGTCTAAAAGGATTAAGTGCGTATTACATCAAGTTGTATGGACAGTTTCTCACGACGTGAGAACTCGTGGCTCACGACATGAGAATGGAATAACCTGATTATCATGTCTTATTAGGTCACGATGTGACCACTAGATGGTCACGACATGACGACTGGCTGTGTGACTTTTGAGTATGGATTTCGACCATTGACCGTTGACTGTTGACTTTGACCGTTGATCAAGTTTGACTTTAGCTCATTGGTGTAATTTAAGTTGTAGATTGAATCTTGGTCCCCGTTTGTTGTGTAGTTGACAGGTAGAGATAGTGTTTGGAGCAGTGATTAATGAAACTATCTTTTGGGACTTTGAGGTGAGTTTCCCTCGTTGTACTCATGGGTCGAATGCACCAATATCGACCCACTATGTTATGTATCATGGTATTTAAGATGATGCTATGTTGGTTATATGTTAGACTGGTAGATCTGTATGATTACATGTATTGATTGTTGATATGTTAGACTGCTAGATCTATATGATTACATGTACTTGTTGGCTATTGGTTATTGTTGTATATGTCGACATGTTATTGTGTTGTAGGGTTGAGGCGGTCCTGCTTTATTATGAAGGCCAAGATTCATAGGTGGCCCAGTTCATAAAGTAGGTCCAAGGGAGTGGTCCATCTTATGTTGTAGGCTCGAGAGTGGTCCAGCTAGTAGCTGAAGGCTCGGTGGTGTTCCAACCTAGTGATGTAGTTCTGGTTGTGTGCATTGTAAGATGTTGTTGTGTGTGGTACTTTGGGGGAACTCACTAAGCTTTGGCTTACAGTTTGATTTTATGGTTTCAGGTACATCACATGATAGGGGCTGGCTAAGGCGTGATTGTGCACATCATCTGGGATATTTATTTAACTTATGATTTTGCAATACTCTGATTTATACTTATGGTTTTGGAAGCTATGTGTTTGTGTGAATTATGGATTTTGTGATGGCTTTAAAAATAAAAAATTTGACATGATTTTTGGGATGTTACTATTCGGTGTTCATAATTCATCACTCTTGAATCCTTACCTACATCCTATAAAGATGAAGAATGGTAAAAGCTTGATTTCTTTGTCAAAACCTGGTTATATGGAACCGTCACTCAATCTCTTCTCAATATGAGACTCATGAAAGATTCCACTTCTCACTCGGTATGGAAAAGTCTTGAAAGCCTCTTCTAGGACAACAAAGATACACGTGCTATTGAGCTCAACATCTAACTACGCACTATGGTGTTGGGGGGATCTTACTATTGCTCAATATTGTCAAGGATGAAGTCCATATCTGACCTCTTAGCCAACATCTAAAACCCTACAATATGATCACATTGCTACCCTTCTTTTCCACCGAGATTCGATGTCCACTTTTCTACACGCACGCTCAAAGATTCTTGGCGAAGAACAAAGGAAAAAAATTCCCTCCCGCATCAAGCCTCTCATACGGACCACTCATCGTTGCCTTTGGTCCTTCTAGTTGGTAAACAAATACCACAAGAACTTCAGCTCCACCTATGGAAACGTCGCACAAATCGGCAACACCATCAACGAAACTTCAACGACCAACAACAACATTGCCAACCGCATGTTGCCTCCACTGGTGTGACTAAGCAACCTCCATTTCCTTGGCAACTTTACCAACTGACTTGGAAGCCCTTTCATTGGAGTTACCTACCTTTCCAGTCCTCTTTCGACCTTCTAGCTCAGCGCCACCACAACCTCGCTGAAACTCAGTGACATCGTCTACCGCTTCACAACAATCGAGTATTCTTGACCCTCCTCCAGCACCTACTCATGTTGCTATCACAGGATCCATGGCTTCTCATGCTCTTCATGCCTTGGTTACTTGCACCCTTCAAGCTCCTTGGAAATGGTTCCCTCTAAAGGCACACGATCAAGCAATCGATTTGATCCAAGCATTCAACACTATGTCGGTCAATGACAAGGCATGTAATATCCTATTTCTGGTACATGCAATTTTATTGTTTAAAATTCTTCATGAATGGACCTTGTATTTTGTGGACTTGAAATTTGCTATTGGGCTTGTGCATCCAGAAAGCACGGAGCGCTCTTGTAAAGCGCGGGACACTCATGCCAATGGGTTGCACAAATGTTTAGAGTTTAAGATCTATTTAAAGACACTTAAGCCTCTAGGGTTGCATCATTATCAGCCTCCATTTGGAAAAGTCCCATTTTGGTGGTAAGCTTGGATTAGTGATAATTCCATCTCTTTTTAAGAACATAGAGTTGTTAGTTGGACCATTCTTATTAAGAAAGTTGGCATCTTGGAGCTTGTTCTCTTGGTCATGCAAAATAGGTTGTCTTTTGGCCCCTTTTTCATGTTCAAGATTAGATCTTGTGGATTTGGGTTCATATCAATGGATAAAGCTGGAAGCTTTATCCGTTAATACATTGTAGGAGTTCAGATCTAGAAGTTGGATCCTTGTCTTAATGGATTAAGAGAAAAGTCACTGAAAATTAGCCAAAGCACAATGCGCTTTTCCTGAGCACGAGGCACTTTTTAGGGTTTCCTGTTGCGAGTTGATTTTGCTAAAAGGGGTCAACTGTTTTGTCTCATAGTGAGCGTGAAACGCTTTTAGGAAGTGTGGTGCACATTGATCGCTGACTTTTTGACAATGTTGACTTATTGTGGTTGTGTTGAGGCGGTCCTGATTTGTTTTCTGGTATTGTTTGTTTGTGTATATATGTCGACATATTGTGGTTGGGTTATGGCGGTCATGCTTTGTGCTGTAGACCAAGAGACTCGGGCAGTCCAGGTGTATTGTAGTCCTCGCGAGGCGATCGAGTTAGAATGTAGGCCTAAGGAGAGTGGTCCAAGTGTACTGTAGGCCTTGAGAGATGGTCCATTCAGACTATAGGCTGGTGTGTGCATGGATTGTATATGTATTGTTGTGTGGTGTATTTTGGGGAGCCCACTAAGCTTTGGCTTACAGTTGTGGATTTAAATGTTTCAGGTACTTTAGAGGCCTGGGGGAAGGCGAAGGCGTGATTGTACACATCATTCAATTATTGTCATGCTTTGAGAGATATGGTGATTTTATTACTGTGATTTTGATATGATTCTAAAACTATGTTTTTGGTGACTTGGGTTTGATAGAGGCACAATTTTGATCTCTTTTAAATAATCAAAAACTTTTACTCTGGTTTTTGGGACATCACAAAGCGGATTCAAATTGGTACATGGATACTGGAGCCACTTATCGCCTTACATTCGAAATATGTTTATGACACCTGATATCATTTAGCAATAATAACACCTTGAAATCAGTTCTTGTTGATAATAGTCAATCCATACCAGACACCCATACCGGCCACTCTAAACTTCAAAACCTCCCATAGACCCTTCCATTTTCATAATATCCTTATGACACCTGATATCATTAAAATTTTGATATATGTGCGTTGTTTTACATCTGACAATAAAGTATCCATTGAATTTAACTTGTTTGGATTTTCTGTGAAGGATTTGACAGCTCATCAGGTCCTGTTTAGGTGTGACAACTCTAGAGACCTATATCCTACTCTTTCATCATTGCAAGCTTATGTTGGTCTCCTCACAAACAGTTCCTCCTTATGGCACCAACGTCTTGGTCAACTAGGCACACAAGTTTTCAATAAATTAGTTTCCAGTCATTTCATTCCATGTAATAAAACATCTAGTCATGTCAATTGTCCAACGTTTCAGCTTGGAAAACATATAAATTTTCCATTTACTAGTTCAAATCCTTATGTTTCTGCTTGTTTTGAAATTGTTCATTCTGATTTGTAGGAATCACCTATCTCTGTTGCTAGTGGAATTAAATATTACATATTGTTTCTTGACCATTTTCCCATTTCCGTTAGGTCCATCACGATACAAATCTAAAGTGTTTAGCAAATTCTTACACTTTTGTTCTTTTGTTTAAAATCAATTCCAAACTGATATAAAATAATTTAAATGTGATCACGGGATGAATTTGACAATAAACATTTCCACACCCTTTTTGACCAACATGACATCTCCTTTCATTTTTCATGTCCTCTCACTTATGAGAAAATGGGAAGTCGGAACATATGATTCTAACAATAAATAACATCATCCGTACCCTTAATTTCCAAGCTCATCTTCCACGAAATTTCTAAGTAGAAGCCCGACACATGGCCACTCATCTTCTCAACGTTATACCCTCATCATCCATCAATAATGACATACCATTCTCCAAAGCTCACCAAAAACCTTCCATCTTCTCTCACCTTCGTGTTTTTGGAAGCTAATGTTATCATCATATTCCTACACCTCATAAGCTTGCCCCTCGTGCCACACATTTCATATTCTTAGGATATCCTTCCAACTATTGTGGCTTTCGTTGTTTTGACCTTTCCACCCGTAAAATAATTATATCTCGACATGTGGTATTTAAAGAAATGGTATTTCCCTTCCAATCCATGTCTCCAAACCAAGACCCGTCATATTCCTTCCTAAACACCTCATGTAACATATCTCCAACATATCTCCATTATCTCTATTCCAATACTCCTTAAGTCGAATCCATTCCTCCTCAAACTGTAACGCCCGCGTTTCTGGACTAGGCATTAATGTTGTTGTAATAGTCTAGGTTAACCTTTGTAACTCGTTTTGAAATAATAAGAATATATTATTTGAGTATTATGTGTTTATTGCTTAACTGTATGATTTAATTGAATTAAGAATAAAAATAAGCGTAAGAATAAAATTTTAGATAAGCTCGATATCTATGAAGGAAGTTGTAGTGGTCGTGGCAAGGTTTCCGAATATATAAAGAATGCTGAAATCCGAGTTATAACGAAGAAGATATGACATGTCGAAGTTTCGCGAAGGAACCGGCACGACGCTGAATGACGTAAAATATGAATTTAAGATAGAGCGATATCTAGCCTTAGTGATCTAAACGGAAGTTGTAGATTACGTTACACCTAGAGCGTGCATAAAAAGAACGTCTAAATCTGACTTCGTATGAGGAAGTTATGATTTTTCTAAGTTTCGACTTAGAAGTATGCAGCCCGAAACTCGAATATGAGATCGAGTGATTTCTAGCCGAAACAATCTAAACGAGAATTGAAGATCTCGTCAATAGTAGTACAACGGTAAAAAGACAGACGAAAACGGACGTCGGATGACGAAGTTATGATTTTATAACGAGGTTTTCCTGTCCCGGCCTACTAAAAATAATATAATAAAAATAAAGTCAAAATTAGCCAACGGAGTCTAAATGAAAGTTGTAGAGCATAATCTCACCTACGCGTGGATATAAATAACGTCGAAAACGGAGCTTGTATGCGAAATATATGAATTTCTGAAGTTCGGAACACAATATTCGAGGCTGTGTCAGAACTCACGACGTGAGCACAGTGTTCACGACGTGAGCAAGTGATGGACGTCTTCCAGGGCAAGTGGACGAGTGACGAACACAGTGACCTACTGGGCTCACGATGTGAGAATTGGAAACTTACGACGTGAATCCCGAATGTTGGCCCTATAAATAGAAATCGAGGGTCAGCCGATTTTGGGTTGCCCTATCTCCTCTCTCTCACTCCTGATACTCTCTCTAGCCATCTTGAAGTACCCCCGAAGCCCTGGTATCATCCCGAGACCCGAAGCGAGTCCCGAAGCTCTGAAGATCCCGAGAAGAAAAGAGTTTCCGAGCCGAAGCTCTGCCTGCGAGAAGCCCGGTGCATGAAGATCTCCTGGTTTCACCGAAGAACACTACTCTTAGAGTCGTAGTGTTGTCCTATCATCTTCTGATCATGTGAGTGTATATTCGTTTTCTTCTAACAGATAGATATGAAGTATTCTTATAAAATACGTGCTATGTGTTTGTATATTATTTGTTTATTTGAACTAGTTGTTAAATGGATGTTTTGTACAGGTTTTAAGCTGTATATAAATGTATATATTTTATCTACTAATATGTTGGGTAGAACATGGGTAGACAGTTGGTGTGTGAAGAAATAAAATGATGAGAGGCCTCGATGTCGTTGTAGATTTAGTCATCTAGCGGAGTATGGATGACGACCACGGACTCATTCTAGACAGTCCAATGGAACACTAGCAGGCTCATAACCTGTAGGTGTTGTGAACGATGTGTTCACCGGTGTACTCCATCCCCCTCATGGTTGCCTTTAGGACATCTATTGCTAAGGAAGCCCCTTTGCATTAATGTCCGTCCCGATGAAAATCCTAGATTAGGTCCCTTGTAATAGTTGTTGTTTTAGGGACATAAAGTGAGGATAACGGGAATGGGTAATCGGGTTATTGTTGGTTGGTGAAATTAAATATAATTATTTATTGTGGGTTGAAAACCCTATATGCTAACCAGGCTCCCAAGCCTGACCCACTCAGTTTCTTTGTATTACAGGTAGTGGCGCAAGGGCATAAGTTGGATGACATTGTCAAGATCTTTTGATATTAGACCAGTTGTTATATGTAACTGTTTTATGGTCTATCTTTTGTTGTTTATGCTTTTGGTCTGTTTATCAGAACATGACATCCCGAATATTGTTATATAATGAAAATGCATCTCTTGATGAAATGCTTTGATAAACGTTATTTTATCATATTTTGTTTTGGGAACAAATTCCGCAGCTCTTTTAAATCAATGGATTTACTCTGAAATTATTTTAAAAGCATAAATTGAAACCGGTCTTTTCTGGCCGAGATTTTGGGGATGTCACAGTTGGTATCAGAGCGTTAGTTTAAGCGAACTAGGAATTTGTAGGATTTCTAGTCTTAAACTTAGAATGCTAAGCGATGATTATGAGATGCGAGCACTAGTTTATTTTAGGAAAATTGCCTAAAATGCTTTTATGTGCTAAATGTTATATGTTTGCCATATATGATATTATTTGTTCGGATCTATGGTCTGTTGCCGACCGGATCTGGAAACCTTATGTGTTTAGGATTCTAAGCGTGTGACGACGGTATTAGAACTAGCATATAAACGTTTCAGAGTGATTTGGATAATTATCTACCGTGAAGGAGGATCTAAATTCACCTTATTCAGTGTGTAGATCAGCAATGGCAAGAACAAGAATTGGCGCTGGAAACGCAAACGAAAACAGGAATCAACCACCTGTAATCGAGCAAATACCTGTTGTAGCAGCAGCACCTGAGCCGGTGACAATGGCTGGTGTACAATTGATGATTCAGACGATGTTGGATCGTCAGATGGAAGAAACTAGACGTCTGCTTCAACAAATTCGTGAAGAACTTTCAATCCAAGTTGAAGAGCCCGAAGTGAATGGAGGGCCGTCGGAAGGTGGAAACTTCAGTGGTACCATTGGTCAAGCCAACCCACCAATTGTTAGACAAGATAATCGAAATGGAGGAAATGATGGAAGAGGATGTAAATACAAGGATTTTATGGCATCTAAGCCACCATGTCTATCCGGAAGCCCGACGCCGGTGCAAATTATGGATTGGATCTCCGAAATGGAGACAATGTTTGAAAGTTGCGAATGCAGCAACAGGCAGAAGACCGCTCTTGCGATCCCTTTGTTAAAATCTGGCGTGTTGAGTTGGTGGAAGCTGTTAGCTGACTCTATGCCCAATGGAGAAGCGAGCTAGATGTCTTGGGAAGACTTTGTGGAACAACTGAAACTGCAATACTGCTCCGAGCAGGACCTTCTGGAAATCAATAATGAGTTTCAGAATTTGAAAAAGGGAAAAATGAGCGTTACTGAATACGCTGCTAGTTTCACAGAAAAGATGAAGCTTATCCCATACCTAGTTCCAACAGAACTCTCAAAGGTCAATAAGTTTGCCCTCGGACTACCAGCGGACTATGGTCCAATGGTTAAGCAAGCAACCACGTTGAAAGCCGCCATCTGGGCTGCTAAGAATGTTGAGACTCAGATCAGGGAGAAGGGTCTGGAGAGATCAGAGGTTGGTGAGAAGAGGAAGTTGGATGGGCCTTCAGGGTCCAACAAGAAAAAGAAATTCTCGAAGTCTAGTTCGAGAGGAGGAGGAGGCGAAGCGAAGTGGTGCGACAAATGCAAAAAGAAGCATCATGGGAAGTGTGATGGGGAAGTCACATGCTTCAAATGTGGAAAGCCAGGGCACTATGCCAACGAATCCACCCTCACCAAGAAAGTCTGCTACGAGTGTGGTGAGGAGGGGCACATCTCGAGGGATTGTCCGAAAAAGAAGGAGGCAGCAAAACCCAACAATCCCCCAAAGCCAAAAGCGAGAGCCTTTCATATGACACTGGAAGCTGCTAAAGAAGAAGCCGATGTCGCTTCAGGTACCTTTCTCGTAAACAAATTGCCTGCCCAAATTTTATTTGATTCTGGAGCCAACTACTCCTTTATTTCGCATGAATTTGGTAGAAAACTAGCTTTGTCTGTCAATAGACTAGATAATGCTTCATTATTCGAAGTTGCTAGTGGCAAGTTTGTACCTGTTAGCCATCGTATGAAAAACATCTTAATCGACCTGAATGGGAATAAGTTCCACGAGGAATTGTTGCCTATCGAACTAAATGGTTTCGACATCGTGCTGGGAATGGATTGGCTTAGCGCCAATGATGCCGAAATATTGTGCCGAAAGAAGATAGTAAAAGTAAACCCGCCAGGGAAGGAGTCATTTATGGTGTACGGGGACAAACGCAGGGTAAATTCTGAAATCATTTCTCTAATGAAAGCCAGAAAGTGTTTGGCCAAAGGATGTACATCATATTTGGCATTCGTGATTGACGCAAAGAAGGAGAAAAAGGAGATGAAGAGAAATCCTGTCGTGTGTGAGTATCCAGAAGTTTTTCCTGAAGATCTTCCTGGATTACCGCCTGATCGACAAGTAGAATTCCGTATTGACTTGTTACCAGGGACCACACCAATAACAAAAGCACCGTACCGACTAGCGCCAACAGAGATGAAAGAGCTTATGACACAACTTCAGGAGTTATTGGACAAAGGTTTCATTAGACCTAGTTCATCACCCTGGGGAGCCTCGGTGCTATTTGTAAAGAAAAAGGACGGGAGTATGAGGATGTGCATTGACTACAAAGAGCTGAATATGGCGACGATAAAGAATAGATATCTGTTGCCGAGGATTGACGACCTATTCGATCAACTACAAGGTTCAAGTTATTTTTCAAAGATCGACCTAAGGTCAGGATATCATCAGCTGAAGGTGAGAGAGCAGGATATCGAGAAGACTGCATTCAGAACGCGATATGGACACTACGAGTTTTTGGTTATGTCGTTTGGACTAACCAATGCTCCAGCAGCATTCATGAATTTAATGAACAGAGTTTGTAATCCGTTCCTTGCTAAATATGTGATAGTGTTCATAGATGACATTCTGATTTATTCGAAAAGCCAAGAGGAGCATGGCAGACACTTGCGAGAAGTGTTGGAAGTCTTGAAGAAGGAGAAGCTCTATGCTAAGTTCTTCAAATGTGATTTTTGGATCCGAGAAGTCCAATTCTTGGGTCACGTGGTCAACCAAGTAGGAATAATGGTTGATCCAGCAAAGATCGAAGCTGTGACGAAGTGGGAACAACCAAAAAGTCCCACGGAGGTCCGAAGCTTTTTGGGATTAGCCGGATATTACCGAAGGTTTATCCAAGGCTTTTCTTCGATCGCTACTCCATTAACAGCTCTGACTCACAAAGGAGCTACTTATGCTTGGAGTGATAAACACCAAGAAGCATTCGAGTTGCTAAGGAAAAAGCTATGTGAAGCACCGATTCTTTCTCTACCCGATGGAGTTGAAGACTTTGCTGTCTATAGCGATGCGTCCGGTGTTGGATTGGGTTGTGTGTTGACTCAAAGAGAAAAGGTGATAGCATATGCGTCTCGACAGCTGAAAGAGCATGAGAAGAACTACCCCACTTATGCTTTGGAGTTGGCAGCGGTAGTATTTGCTCTGAAAATATGGAGGCATTACCTCTATGGCTCGAAGTGCAAACTTTTCACTGATCATAAGAGTCTCCAATATATCTTTAATCAGAAGGAATTGAATATGAGGCAAAGACGCTGGCTAGAGTTACTTAAAGACTACGACTGTGAGATACTTTACCACCCCGGTAAAGCCAATGTTGTTGCTGATGCTCTCAGTCGGAAAGTCAATCTTGAAAGAAAAAGGCCAAGAGCGTTGAGAATAGAAGTTGTCTCAACAATTGTGGAGAGTATAAAGAAGGCTCAAGAAGAAGCTTCTGAAAAGAATGACCGAAAGGAGAAACGTTTGGGCAAAACGGTAGTGTTCGGTACAAATGGTCATGGACTGAAGGTATTCCAAGATCGTATTTGGGTACCTAAGTCAGGAGGAATAAGAGATCTTCTGATGGGAGAAGCTCACAAAACCATGTACTCAATTCATCCTGGCAGCACTAAAATGTATAGGGACCTGAAACCCTATTACTGGTGGCCGACAATGAAGCTCGACATTGCGAAGTATGTGGCGGAGTGTGTGACCTGTGCGAGAGTCAAGGCACAACATCAGAAACCATACGGGAGTTTAGAACCTTTGCCTGTGCCTATGGGTAAATGGGAGGACATTGCTATGGATTTTGTCACTAAACTGCCAAGAACAAAGAACGGTCATGACATGATTTGGGTAGTCGTTGATCGCTTCACTAAGAGTGCGCATTTCATAGCGGCCAATGAGAAATGGTCTATGGATAAGCTTGCGAATTCTTACGTGAAGGAAATTGTGAGGCTTCACGGTGTTCCGTTAACGATTGTGTCAGATCGTGACAGCCGTTTCACCTCCCGATTTTGGAGAAGTCTACAAGAGGAATTGGGTACCAAGTTGTGTTTGAGTACAGCTTACCATCCACAGACTGATGGTCAAAGCGAAAAAATGATACAAACACTTGAAGATATGCTGAGAGCATGTACCCTGGAATTCCAAGGTAACTGGGATGAACATTTACCTTTGGTAGAATTTTCCTACAATAATAGTTTCCACTCGAGCATAAAGATGGCACCTTATCAAGCGTTGTACGGACAAAAGTGTCGTACGCCGTCTTGTTGGCTTGAGGCTGGGGAAAAGCAGTTTATGGGACCGGAGATAGTCCATCAAACTGCTGAAAAGTTGAAAATAATTAAGGAGAGAATGTTAGCAGCTCAGGATCGTCAAAAGAGCTATGCTGACAAGAAAAGAAGACCGATGACTTTTGAAGTTGGAGATTCGGTTTTGCTTAAAGTCTCGCCGTGGAAGGGACTTATAAGGTTTGAAAAAAAGGGAAAGCTGAGTCCAAGGTTTATTGGACCGTTTAAAGTTCTTCGGAGGATTGGGAACCAAGCCTACAAGCTCGAACTACCAGAAGAACTGAGTGGAATTCATAACAATTTTCATGTGTGTTATTTGAGGAAGTTCACGGGCGAAGTTCCCGACATGATTCCACTTTCGGAGATGAGAATTGATGAGAAAAAAAGGTTAGTTGAAAAATCGGAGGCAATCGTTGACCGAAAGACTAAGAAGTTACGACTTAAGATGGTCAAATTAGTGCTTGTCCGTTGGAAACATGCGAATGGGCCAAATCTCACCTGGGAAACGGAGAGTGACATGATGAGTCGCTATCCGCATTTGTTTGTTGATGTGTGATTCCGGGGACGGAATCATTCTAAGGTGGGGAGAGTTGTAACGCCCGCATTTCTGGACTAGGCATTAATGTTGTTGTAATAGTCTAGGTTAACCTTTGTAACTCGTTTTGAAATAATAAGAATATATTATTTGAGTATTATGTGTTTATTGCTTAACTGTGTGATTTAATTGAATTACGAATAAAAATAAGCGTAAGAATAAAATTTTAGATAAGCTCGATACCTACGAAGGAAGTTGTAGTGGTCGTGGCAAGGTTTCCGAATATATAAAGAATGCTGAAATCCGAGTTATAACGAAGAAGATATGACATGTCGAAGTTTCGCGACGGAACCGGCACGACGCTGAATGACGTAAAAAATGAATTTAAGATAGAGCGATATCTAGCTTTAGTGATCTAAATGGAAGTTGTAGATTACGTTAAACCGAGAGCGTGCATAAAAAGAACGTCTAAATCTGACTTCGTATGAGGAAGTTATGATTTTTCTAAGTTTCGACTTAGCAGTATGCAGCCCGAAACTCGAATATGATATTGAGTGATTTCTAGCCGAAACAATCTAAACGAGAATTGAAGATCTCGTCAATAGTAGTGCAACGGTAAAAAGACAGACGAAAACGGACGTCTGATGAAGAAGTTATGATTTTATAACGAAGTTTTCCTGTCCCGGCCTACTAAAAATAATATAATAAAAATAAATTCAAAATTAGCCGACGGAGTCTAAATGAAAGTTGTAGAACATAATCTCACCTACACGTGGATATAAAGAACGTCGAAAACGGAGCTTGTATGCGAAAGATATGAATTTCTGAAGTTCGGAACATAATATTCGAGGTTGTGTCAGAAATCACGACGTGAGCACGGTGTTCACGACGTGAGCAAGTGATGGACGTCTTCCAGAGCAAGTGGACGAGTGACGAACGCAGTGACCTACTGGGCTCACGATGTGAGAATTGGAAACTCACGACGTGAATCCCGAATGTTGGCCCTATAAATAGAAATCGAGGGTCAGCCGATTTTGGGTTGCCCTATCTCCTCTCTCTCACTCCTGATACTCTCTCTAGCCATCTTGAAGTACCTCCGAAGCCCGGGTATCATCCCGAGACCCGAAGCGAGTCCCGAAGCTCTGAAGATCCCGAGAAGAAAAGAGTTTCCGAGCCGAAGCTCTGCCTGCGAGAAGCCCGGTGCGTGAAGATCTCCCGGTTTCACCGAAGAACACTACTCTTAGAGTCGTAGTGTTGTCCTATCATCTTCTGATCATGTGAGTGTATATTCGTTTTCTTCTAACACATAGATATGAAGTATTCTTATAAAATACGTGCTATGTGTTTGTATATTATTTGTTTATTTGAACTAGTTGTTGAATGGATGTTTTGTACAGGTTTTAAGCTGTATATAAATGTACATATTTTATCTACTAATATGTTGGGTAGAACATGGGTAGACAGTTGGTGTGTGAAGAAATAAAATGATGAGAGGCCTCGATGTCGTTGTAGATTTAGTCATCTAGCGGAGTATGGATGACGACCACGGACTCATTCTAGACAGTCCAGTGGAACACTAGCAGGCTCATAACCTGTAGGTGTTGTGAACGATGTGTTCACCGGTGTACTCCATCCCCCTCATGGTTGCCTTTAGGACATCTATTGCTAAGGAAGCCCCTTTGCATTAATGTCCGTCCCGATGAAAATCCTAGATTAGGTCCCTTGTAATAGTTGTTGTTTTAGGGACATAAAGTGAGGATAACGAGAATGGGTAATCGGGTTATTGTTGGTTGGTGAAATTAAATATAATTATTTATTGTGGGTTGAAAACCCTATATGCTAACCAGGCTCCCAAGCCTGACCCACTCAGTTTCTTTGTATTACAGGTAGTGGCGCAAGGGCATAAGTTGGATGACATTGTCAAGATCTTTTGATATTAGACCAATTGTTATATGTAACTGTTTTATGGTCTATCTTTTGTTGTTTATGCTTTTGGTCTGTTTATCGGAACATGACATCCCGAATATTGTTATATAATGAAAATGCATCTCTTGATGAAATGCTTTGATAAACGTTATTTTATCATATTTTGTTTTGGGAACAAATTCCGCAGCTCTTTTAAATCAATGGATTTACTCTGATATTATTTTAAAAGCATAAATTGAAACCGGTCTTTTCTGGCCGAGATTTTGGGGATGTCACACAAACCGAGACCAATACCCCTCCATCTTCCCCTCTCAGTGCTCCATCTCCTACTCTTCTTGGCTCTCCCACAACCAAGACCACTTCTACTCTATATTCAGATCATATTCCTACCATTTATCCTATTCTAAATCCTATATAAAGTTCAATACTTACTCCCTCACCTTATCATATGATCACTTCAACTCGTGTCGACGTTACCAAACCCATCCAACGCCTAAACCTTCACACCACTATTGAATCACATATCTCCAAATCACACCTACAAGCCCTTCAAGACCCCAATTGGTATATTGTAGCAACCCGATATTTCAAGTCAATATAGTAGTCTAGGAAAACAATTGTAACTAGTTTTAAAGCAATAAATAGAAATTATTTGAATATTATGTGCATTTAATTATTTGTAAAATAAGTAATAAAAATGATCGTCAAAGATAAAATGTTAAATAAACTTGATTGAGATGAATAAAGTGGTAGAAATTGTAACAAGGATTCTGAAAATATAAAGAACACTGAAATCCGAGTTATAACGAAAAAGTTATGACCTATCGAAGATCCGTGACAAAACCGGCAAAACGTTGTGTAGCGTAAAAAGTGAGTTTTCAATAATATGCTTTTTAGCCTTAGGTATCTAAATCAAAGTTGTAGGATACGTTAAACCGTGAACGTACATGAAAAGAACGTCCAAATCTGTCTTCGTATGAAGAAATTATGATTTTTCTAACATTCAACATAGTAGTACACAGCCCAAATTTTGAAATAAAGATCGATCAATTTTTAGCCGATACAACCTAAACAAGAATCGAAGGTCTCGTCAATAGTAGTACAACGGTAAAAGACAGACAAAAACGGACGTCGGATAAAGAAGTTATGAATTTTTAATGGTTTTTCCTGTCCCGGCTGTTAAAAATATAATATTAAAAATAAAGTCAAAATTAGCAAATGGAGTCTAAATGAAAGTTGTAGAGTATAATTTCACCTACGCGTAGATATAAAGAACGTAAAAAACGGAGCTCGTATGCGAAAGTTATGAAATTTTGAAGTTTTGGGCAAAAAAAAACGAGAAGCTTCACATATGCGAGGCCAGGGTTCGGCCACGTCGACCATTTCTCGCGAGCTGCCCTGTATCCGACCCGATGACTCGTCCGAAGCGCGGCCGAATCGATTTCCGATGCGTGTCGCAGCCGTGGCAGTTCCGAACCGAGCCACGTAGCGCATCCGAGCCTCTGACGCGTGCCCCCTTCCCTTCGCATGCGAGGCGACGCGTGCCCTCCTCCCCCTCTCCGGTCCGAACCTCGCACCCTATATAAGGAGGTGCGAACCCTTCGGTTCCTTCACCATTTTCACACCAAAATTTTCACTTCTTTCACTCCCATAAACTTCTTTACAACCCCCCGAAGCCCCGGTAACATATCTAACACCCGAAGAACATCCCGAGGCACCTGAAGTCTGCAAGAAAAGAGTCTTTCGGTTTCTAAAGCCGACGCTCGCAAAGCCCGATTTTCAGCAATAAAGTCTTTTCTACCAACGAAGTGCTGTTCAAATCACCATCTTTCACAAGTGAGTTCATACCCCTGCATTTTTACCAATTTTCACTATTTTAGGGGGGGGGGGGGGGAATACAAGTCTAAACACAAGAATATTGCGTTTACAATCAAATGATTTTTAAATATTTCTAAAATGACTTTAAATTACTGAAATTCTTTCTGATATTGAAACTCTTTTAAAATGTTTTATAAACTCTTTTAACTTATATTTTGCCAAAATCATATATATATATATATATATATATATATATATATATATATATATATATATATATATATATAAGATTTAAAGGGTTTAAGTCTAATAATTAGCTTTCTTTCCCTTTTCCTTGTTTGGATGTGGGTTCAGAGTAGAATTATTTGTCCGAATGTCGTTTAACTTTTAATTATATTATATATATAAGAGAAAATTCAATCAGATTCATATACCCTTTGTAACACGTCGAGCAAAGGGGATACTTTCATGAATGTTACATACCAAACAGAAAACATATATAAATTATAATAGGTATAATTTATAGAACTCTTAAACTATTTTCACGAACTAGTTATACAAAGTTTAATAGATTACTCTTGTATAAATACTTTACAGTCAAGAATACTAGAGAAAGATCATACTATCAGTTTCTCATTTGTTTTAAAAACGACTTTTAATCATTTGTTATATATGTAATCGTCAATATGTTTTTTGTGAGACAATGTTTAGTTGCTTATTCATTTAGGCAATACATTTAAAGTCCTGATATTATAACCAGAATCTCCGGATAGAGAGCGAGACAAATGTGTATAGATCTATACGGGATTTACAATCCCACACTCAGACTGTTAGCTACAGTCGGGAAGGCATGCCTACGAGTGACAAATGTCGTTAACAATTCTGACGCCTACAAAGCGTCATAGCAGGCAGTTAGTCATAGTATGGTTATAATAACTCACCAAAAAGATATGAACAAATATGATTAGTGTATATTTAAATAAACCAAAGATTACGAATACAAAGTACTGGTTTTACAATAATACATTTTACAGAATTACATTACAAATTACAAATTACAGCTGGTGGAGCCCATCATACTCACTTTTACAGGGTTTTCAAAAACTACAATTACAAAACTTGGAAAACATAATGTAACACCGTAAATTTTGGAATAAGTTTTTCATTTTTAAAATCATATAATTCTCATAACACCTTTCACAAAAATCTCATTTATTTAATTTTTTAAAACACAACTCCATAATTGTTTGAGTAATAATCCAGGGTCCTCAAAATATAGCTTTTTCTCTGTGGTGTACAATCAAGCCGATGCCTTCCCGCGATCTTGAGAAAACCTGAAACACATAACACATAACACGGTAAGCACGAAGCTTAGTGAGTTCCCCAAAATACCATGCACAAATAATAAGCCACTCGAGGCTATAGCTCTGTAAGACCCTCCGGTCAATGTGTCTCAGTGGGACCCTCCGGTCAATGTGTCTCAGTGGGACCCTCCGGTCCGGTCCGGTCCGGTCTAAGTGAGGACCCTCCGGTCCGGTCTAAGTGAGCACCTTCCGGTCTCACTACTCGTTGGACCCTCCGGTCCGGTCTAAGTGAGGACCCTCCGCTCTCGTACTCTGATGAACCCTCCGGTCCTAACTCTGATGGCTCTGAGTAATATACAACATAAATCAGAAAGAAATAATGCAGGATATCACAATACACAATATAAACACATAAGACATCTCAGTCACACAAAATACCACTCATGGTAAGCATAGTGAGAAGACTCACCTCGCAAGCAAGCTAGTAACAGTCTCGAACGCGGAAATCTCGAACTAGCCTCCGCCTAACACATAGGGTAAACATCTCTAATTAATACTCTACTCGTACTCAAATACACCAAAGGCTATACTCTCCCTCTGTCTAACTCTTGAAGTGGATAAAAGACCATTTTACCCCTCCATGGTCTCCATTACTCATGATTGACCCAACCCTAAAGTCAACCGAAGTCAAACTCGAGTCAACAGTCCATGTTTGACCCGACTCGCCGAGTGCACCCTTGTGACTCGTCGATTCCACTCATTTCCTCAGAAGTCTCGTGAAAGTCCATCTCAGCTCGTCGAGTTGACCCCCAAATCACCGAGTTATCGCATGATTCAGTTCATCGGGACAAACCCTAACCGACTCGTCGAGTTGGCTCATCAACTCGGCGAGTCCATTCAAATCCTTTTCTTATTCAAACGATTTCTAGGCTAGAAACCTTCCCAAACTCCAGATCCAACCTCCCAAGGCTCGAATGTCACGTAAAGCTTCAATCTTTACGTTCATGCATGGCATATGATGCTTAAAATGCCAAAATAACTCTTTCAAAGGTGAATAACCATAATAGCTCTTATGTGGCTGAATAAAGCTAAAATCTTTGGACTCTCTGGACCTTACAAGGTCCAGATTTGAAGTCTAGTCCACCTATTAGACTCCATGCACTCTTGTTCCAACAAAAGGTATGAAAAGCCCTAACTTCCATAATCATGAGATCCAACTAAATAGATGAGAAAGGTGTGGGCTTTTTACCTTCCAGTGAAGCTCCTTGTGAAGAAATGGTAGATCCCACACCCTCATATCGCTCCTTGCTTGTAGCTCACTCCTTTCCTTCCAAAAGATCCATCAAAACACTTGATATTAGCACAAGCACTCTCTCTTAGCTTCAATGGCCGCCTAGGGTTTCACACAGGCGAGTTGAACAGTAGATGAGCCGCAAATGAGGCTATAAGTTCCTTTAAATAGGCCACAGGCCCGAAGGTTTAGGGTTTCCTTCAGCAGCGCTGACTCGGAGAGTCGACTCACAGACTCATCGAGTCAGCTCATTAATCTACTTCACCAATTGCGACTCTACTCGACGAGTTGAGGCACCAACTCGTCGAGTCACCCAGACAACTTGTTATTACATATAGAAACATTATGCCTTGGAACCATGATGTTACCATTCTCCCCCACTTAATTTGATTTCGCCCTCGAAATCGCTCCTTAGCATCACATAGATCAAAACCCAATAGCCCGAGAAGCACCACCAAAAAGGATTCCATACCACACAGCTATCTTCCCCCCTTGGACACCTGAATCCAAACTCCCAAACCCAGAAGAGGACAGACCCATCTGCCGCTACGATACCCCTTCTGGCTCTCCAGAATCTGGAAACGCTAGTGGCCTGTCTCACTGCCAGACCGCCCTCTCAAGCTATCACCATGATATCTCCGATATCTTACTGCCCCTCTGATTCTCTCATTGCGACTGATAGAAACAAGTCAATGCCTAAAATTGGCTACCGATTACTCATACCAGGCAAATTAAACAATCCAGACCATACTCAAAGGATTGAAAGGATCACATCACAGTAGGGACCCATCCACTGTACTACAATCAGAACCCATCTGAACAATGAACTCTGAACACCCTGTCCCCAGACGCAAGAAAATGATCAGGCTCGCTCAGAAGTATCCTCTACCATCTAATAATCATAAGCCCTAGCTCCCTCTCAAGTATCCCTCTCAACACTAAGCACCAGATCAACTCCCAACCCAACAGTTGAACCTCCAAAGGTTACCTATGGCATAATTCAAAACGTCTCACTGACTCCCTTCTCACACTAACTATCTCGGCCCGGTGTGACACACAAGTCACGGAGTTCGCTTTACTCTAAGCGAATACCACAAACCCAACGGAAATCGTCTCACCCTCAACCTCTGTCGTCTATTACTCATTAGATCCATGCATCTCGCGGTCCTCCCCATACAAACGAACTGAACCACTCAGGTCTAAGACATTCGATGACACACAATGCCCCTCAAGATGAAACCCACCACTAAATCCGGAGTCTCATTTCGCCTTCTCGATACACCAGTAGGGTCAACTCAAACTCGAAAGTCTGATTCAATAGCAGAATTGGAACCACTCATTTCTAATCTGATGCCCAACTCATAACCCAAGATTCGCGAACTTATGCACACCCCATCTCTCCAATTCCTTCCGATCACGATAATCCCACCTTAACTCAGATTACGACGAATCTCGACCATTAGAGAGACCCCGGTCTCGCCCCTGGCTTGACCACCAGGTTCCCACAGACTCAAATGATAAGGCTACCCAAGCCTAAGAAGTCCTCTGCGTCATGCTCTGACTAGTGAAAACTACGGCTCCCCGCAGTTCCACAACGCTATCCCTCTGACTGGTGAAAACTACGGCTCCCCGCAGTTTCGCAATGCTCTCTCACTACTTGGCGAATACTACGGCTCCCCGCAGTATCGCCACACTATCTCGCTGACTGGTGGATACTACAGCTCCCCGCAATATCATTACACCCTCCCGCTGATTGGTGGATACTACGGCTCCCCGTAGTATCATCACACTCTCTCGCTGACTGGTGAATACTACGGCTCCCCGTAGTATCACCACACCCTCTCGCTGATTGGTGAATACTACGGCTCCCCGCAGTATCACCATACTCTCTCGCTGACTGGTGAATACTACGGCTCCTCGTAGTATCACGACACCCTCTTGCTGATTGGTGAATACTACGTCTCCCCGCAGTATCACCATACTCTCCTCCTACTAACTCATGGATGTTGCAGCTCCCCGTAGTCTTACAGCACTTTCTCTTACCACCCTTCTCAACCTCCAGCCGATGCCACACTGCATCCCCTAACTCATGTTCCGCAGCCCAACATAGATAGGTGCACACACACCCATCCAAAAACAAGCATCACTACTCTTGACGGCAACCGCCATGACAAAACTCCTTTTCTCGCTGAAATTCACATTCTTAAATAATTACGCTTGATGGAAATTAGCCAAAGGGCTCCCACTAGAACCATAAATACTTGATACGCCACTTTCCATCTCTTAACTCAAGGCTCAAAATAATCTGAAGTTTAGGACACCATACATGGATACCCCAATACATCATCACAAAATCTCATAATGTCTTGCTACGACCATTAATCTTCCTCTTGCCCAACTCGTATCCTCGAAATACTCCACTCACAAATTGAAACGCGGAGGAATCGTCTATGACAGAGAACACGTTGACGACCATCCGATACCCCAATCCTCTTATTGCTCGAAACCTAAGCAAGAATGCTCATACCAAATCTAAATTTGGTTGCCCAATCAACTTTTGCCCTTCCCAAAATGCATATACCAACCCATACATCCAACTAAAAATTCTCAAACGTCGAATCTACCCTCACAAGCCAACCACCTCGAATTCGCCATCATACTGTCCCTAACCATCATAATGTCCCTGATCTACGGCTGCTCGCCTTGGAGACACTCACCCTTTCCTGAACACGTACATCATGAATTACCTCGCTCTGCACCTCGCCTCTACCACCAACCCTGGTCTCATGCATCAGTACCCCAGGTCTCCATACCCTATTCTCTGGCCGCATTTGAACAAATCTCTGATCCTATCAATAGAATACTCAGTTCTCCCCCACTTAGGGTTCGAACTATCACCAATTGGCATACCAACAATCTATTCCATAGACTGTTTCACCAGGTTTGTCACACTTGACTCTTGAAACGTACTACACAATCGCTCAAAGACCTTCCCGATGGAACCAAGCAATCTCCAAATATCCTGTCTCTGACCAAAAATCTCGGAATTCTCCTAACGTGACTGCCTCTAGTCATCTTGAAGCCTCAGACCGACACACCGCCGGGTACCCCCCGTTCCGAATTAGATCTAACTCCCGGTCCTGAAATAATGCACTATCACACACTTCGACTCTGACTCCTCGACTCGCTTCCCAAATCGGGAATAATCATAAAAGCAAGAGACCTCACTCTCTCAGTCGATACACAACGAAGACAATGTGGGCCACCGCCCTTATATACCCCTCTTAACCGCCTGAAACTGCTGCTAAAAGTACATCTCCCTCAATAAGTCATGTCATTGTTCTCATCCATTTATTCCCATTAATGACTCTCTCATGGGATAAGAATACCTCGCAGCAAACATACTGCCCAAATACTCTAGTGAAAAGGTCGCAACCCCTTGCTACCTCACCGAGTCTACCTCCAACTCTGAAACCGGAAGCTCAGAATCCCTTCTGCTTCTCACAGAAAATAGCACAACTTTGGTCATAGATAGTGGCATCTCCGCTATCGGCCGACTGCTCAGCTCAGACCGTAATCCTCCAGAAAGCACCACTTCTACTTATCCCTGAGTCTTGCGACTCCAACTGACATCCCACCAAATTTCTCGGAACCCAAATCGATCTCCCCCTCAAGGTATGCTCCATTGAAACTCGTTCAACATGGCCCTCTGACCCCACACTCTATCACCTGATCCCAGTCTAATCAATCTCAACGGGATAACTGGTAAAACCGGAAGCACTATCCGCCATGAATCATGGTATTCGAACCATGTTATCTCCTCTCAATCTGTTGCAGATCATGGTACTCGAACCATGTGATCACCTCTCATTCTTCTACGGATCATGGTACTCGAACCATGTGATCACCTCTCAATCTGCTACTTAGAACCTCTAGAATTTTCCCTATATCGAGTATGGGTCCTCTGCTTTCAGTAGTACGGACCCATACTACCTGCCACATCTACCCATACTTTCCACACGGATCATCCCAGATTTCCTAAGTAGCCGCTCAACCTCCTCAATCACTAATCCTCTCATACTTGGTCGCTCTCCTGCGAATACTCTCCTCTATCAGCATACTCATCTTACAAAGGTCACTCTCTAGGCGTTTCCTAGGTTCTCACACTTCTTTACCCTCAGCTACTGAAGAACTCCTTATAATGCCAGCCATCTACCTCCTGAATATCGTCATATTCACTTAGTAGCGGACCCCCATCATCAAGAGTTCCACAAAGCACGAAGCAAACAACATTCGGGCATCGAATAACCTCCACCAGCATGTAAAACCACTCTAGGATACAGCTCCACTTGCTCTACACACACTCAAAGGTGTCACCGAACTCAAGCAACTCTACCCCACACGGGTATCTAACTACTACTTCAGAAGGCTCCTCCAATGCTCGTCTAGGTATCTCTCCTAGATTACTCCGCTACTCAGAACTCTCTCTAAAAGATTCCTGTTGGATACTCTTACACTGTGCATACTCAAAGCACAACACAAATAACAACAACTCCTAGGCTAAGGCATCACAAATCAGGCAACTCTATCCCTAATATATGAAATACCTAGCCTATCTTCTAGCATGCATCACTAATATCTCAATAATAACTCATAACACAAATAAATAAGGGTATTTTGGGGAATCACGGTTCGGGCTCGGGCTGATTGTACACACTGCTCTTTCTCGTTTTTCTCTTAGGTACTCTTGCTCGTTTTAGAAAATAATTTCTTTTGAAAAATCTCCTCAAATCCCCAGTTTGAGTCCAGACTTGCCCGAAGGTGCGTCCGAATCCCTCAAACCAAGGCTCTGATACCGACTTGTAACACCGTAAAATTTGGAATAAATTTTTCATTTTTAAAATCATATAATTCTCATAACACCTATCACAAAAATCTCATTTATTTAATTTTATAAAACACAAATCCATAATTGTTTGAGTAATAATCCAAGATCCTCAAAACATAGCTTTTTCTATGTGGTGTATAATCAAGCCGGTGCCTTCCCACGATCCTGAGAAAACCTGAATCACATAACACATAACACGGTAAGCACGAAGCTTAGTGAGTTCCCCAAAATACCATGCACAAATAATTAGCCACTCGAGGCTATAGCTATTTAAGACCCTCCAGTCAATGTGTCTCAGTGGGACCCTCTAGTCCCACAGCTCGTTGGACCCTCCGGTCCAGTCTAAGTAAGAACCTTCCGGTCTCACTACTCGTTGGACCCTCCGGTCCGGTCTAAGTGAGGACCCTCCAGTCTCGTACTCTGATGGACCCTCCGGTCCTAACTTTGATGGCTCTGAGTAATATACAACATAAATCACACAGAAATAATTTAGGATATCACAATACACAATATAAACACATAAGACATCTCAGTCACACAAAATACCACTCATGGTAAGCATAGTGAGAACACTCACCTCGCAAGCAAGCTAGTAACAGTCTTGAACGCGGAAATCTCGAACTAGCATCCGCCTAACACATAGGGTAAACATCTCTAATTAATACTCTATTCGTACTCAAATACACCAAAGGCTATACTCTCCCTCTGTCTTACTCTTGAAGAGGATAAAAGACCATTTTACCCCTCCATGGTCTCTATTACTCATGATTAGCCCAACCCTAAAGTCAACCGAAGTCAAACTCGAGTCAACAGTCCATGTTTGACCAGACTTGCCAAGTGCACCCTTGTGACTCATCGAGTCCACTCATTTCCTCAGAAGTCTCATGAAAGTCCATCTCAGCTCGTCGAGTTGACCCCCAACTCGCCGAGTTATCGCATGATTCAGTTCATCGGGACAAACCCTAACCGACTCGTCGAGTTGGCTCATCAACTCGGCGAGTCCATTCAAACCCTTTTCTTATTCAAACGATTTCCAGGCAGGAAACTTTCCCAAACTCCAGATCCAACCTCCCAAGGCTCGAATGTCACGTAAAGCTTCAATCTTTACGTTCATGCATGGCACATGATGCTTAAAATGCCAAAATAACTCTAACAAAGGTGATTAACCATAATAGCTCTTATGTGGCTGAATAAAGCTAAAATCTTTGGACTCTCTGGACCTTACAAGGTCCAGATCTGAAGTCTAGGCCTCCTATTAGACTCCATGCACTCTTGTTTCAACAAAAGGTATGAAAAGCCCTAACGTCCATAATCATGAGATCCAACTAAATAGATGAGAAAGGTGTGGGCTTTTTACCTTCCAGTGAAGCGCCTTGTGAAGAAATGCTAGATCACACTGCCTCATCTCGCTCCTTGCTTGTAGCTCACTCATTTCCTTCCAAAAGATCCATCAAAACACTTGATATTAGCACAAGCACTCTCTCTTAGCTTCAATGGCCGCCTAGGGTTTCACACAGGAGAGTTGAACAGTAGATGAGCCGCAAATGAGGCTATAAGTGCCTTTAAATAGGCCACAGGCCCGAAGGTTTAGGGTTTCCTTCAGCAGCGCTGACTCGGCGAGTCGACTCACAGACTCGTCGAGTCAGCTCATTTATCCATGTCACCAATTGCGACTCTACTCGACGAGTTGAGGCACCAACTCGTCGAGTCACCCAGGCAACTTGTTATTACATATAGAAACGTTATACCTCGGAACCAGGATGTTACACATAAACAATACAGAAAACATTCTTTTTATAGTTTTATTGAACTAAAGTTATGTTAAACTACTTTATAGTTTTATTGAATTAAAACTAAGTTATACTAGTTTATAGTTTTACTGAAACTAAGTTACACCATTTTATAGTACAATAATACTCACACAGAACGATTTTATGGGATTAAAACTACTTTTCAGTTACATCAGAAAATATAGGATTTTCTGGAACAATAAACATACTCTCTCATTCAAGGGTCAGTTAGCAAACTTTTAAACATAAATACTTATGCACTCACTCAACTTAAATGTTGATACTCTCTTTTTCAAAATACTTGTATTCTCAGGGAACCAATAAACAGGTGCCTTCCCAAGCTTTTGAAGACGGAGCAGTATAGAGTTGCGTCTTTTGTTTTATTATATCTATTTTGGTGTCAATATACAATTATTGAATACACATGTAAAACTATTATTTCTTTAATACAATGGTTGTTTTACTTTGATTACTATGATGCATGTGTTGTGATACTTAAACATGAAGTCATCCACCTCCGGACGTTTCTGCCGCTCCGGTTTGGGGATGTGACATATATTGCCATGCAAGACAAATTTTGTGCTCTTATTGCTAACAACACTTGGGCACTAGTATCGAGACCTGCTAAGGAAAATATTATTCATTCTATGTGGCTATATCGGAAAAAATATAAGGCGGATGACACCCTTTAAAGATATAAGGTGAGTATGATCGTAAATGGTAAAAGCAACCAACCCGGGATCGAACGTGATGAGACCTTTAGCTCGGTTGTTAAACCAACTACCATATGAACTGTTCTTAGTCTTATTCTCTCTCATCACCGACCTAGTCATCAGTTAGACATAAAAAAAATTTTCTTACATGGCCACCTTCACGAGATAGTTTATATGCGTAAATGTCACACCCCGAAACCGTGATGGCGGAATCGTTCCGGGGTGGAGGACGTCATGCGTAGTATCACAACATTTGTATAGCAAGCATAGTAAACACAACCAAACATTGAATACAAATATGAAAAGTGTTTACATCAGTTTGAGACTTGTTTTAAATACATCAAAAGTGTATATAATAGAGAAAACATGGCTCTTATTGCTCCGGCTTTTTCCAGAAGTGAGCAAAGGTACCTGTCTATCGTTGCCCTGAGAATACAAGCAGTTTGAAAATATCAGCATAAAGCTGGTGAGTTCATAAGCATTTAGTTTTAGAGTAAAATTGTTCTTTGATTCCTTTGAAGAGTGTTCCTCAAGAAAATCCTATATTTTCTTATGAAAGGTAGTTTAGAAAGAGTATCTATTAGTAGATGATAAACCATCAGTTTTAGAAAACATATTATCTGTCCTAGAGGTAGAGATGCCAGTTTAGAAATCCCTGAATACTATCAGTATGTATATAAAAGTAGTTTTATTACTCAAAATAAAACTAATGAAGGGTAGAGTCCGTAAACAAAGTTAGTTTATACTTTTTTTGTGAGTCGTATAACCATACTTGATATGACCGAGAGACCTTTATAACTTTCTTCAGGCGTTAAGCTAAATGACATTTGTTCACCCCAGGCGTGCCCGCCTAACTGTAGCTAGCAGTTCAGGTGTGGGATTGTCAGTCCCGAATAGATCTATTCACAAATCTCACGCTCTCCCTCCAGGAGACTCTGGTTATACTAAAAGGATTTATCACTATACACCTAAGGGTACAGTATTGAAGTAGCGCCTCACAATTCTGTATAATCTAGTTTACTAGCGAGAAATCAGTATAAAACAGTAATTATCCTTGAATAAATGTACTTTATACTTCTGAGAAAACATATTACATAAACTAAATCTGCCATAGTTTATATATGTTCATTTATGAAATCTGATTAAGTAGAGAATGCCTAGAGGGTTATCCCAAACTATACCCATTATAGTTTATTAGAGTTGATATGGACAATGCTTTGTAAAAACCTTTCTGAAAGCTATGAAGTTGGATTTCCAAAATAGAAGTTTCCCTTATGCTCAACATATTACAAAAAGAGATAAAATATCCGAATATGTTATTAAACGTGGAAATCGTTGGACTGCATTAATAAGTTTAAAACTTAACAAAATACTTAGAGTTTGGCTTGTATTCCCCCCCTGAAAACATTAAAAAAACACGGAAAATGTAGGGGTATGAACTCACCTCGGGTGATTTGAATGAAGGATCGATACGGAATGCGGGATGTTCAAGTGAAGCTTTAAACACGATTTGATCCTAATGAACAAGTAAGGACACATAAAGGAGTCAAATGATGGTATTTCACCACTAGATGTGATGAAGAACCACTCTAAGAACTTGGGACTACTTGCACTAAGTGTTAGGACCTCAAAGGATTGCATGAGGGAGGTGTGTGGCTACCTTAAAGGTGTGTACGGCCATGGGTGTGCGGCCCAATGGGTGTGCGGCCGTACACTCATAATGGAAGGTGCCTTTGAGGTGTTTTCAAGGTCCATACTTGCATCCATGAAGTGTCCTAGGCCCATATTTGGTTGTAGTACAAGTTTAGGGTCTTAGAAATGGGTTTGTGGTCCTATGGTGTGTGTGTATGGCCGTACACATGAGTGTGCTGCCGCACACATGAGTGTGCTGCCGCACACATGAGTGTGCTGCCGCACACATGAGTGTGCTGCCGCACACATGAGTGTGTGGCTGCACTCCTTCAAAGAGATGAAGAACATGACGGGACCTTCATGATTCAAGGCCTAGATCAAGAGGTTCTTCATGCACAACAAGTTAAGGGATGGATTACTCACATTTTTGAAGCCTTGGGAGGGTTTGTGGATGAAGAAGCTTGAGAGAAATGGTGTTGTGTGCTGCCAAGGTGTTAAAGGAATGAAAGGAAAGGGGTCTACCCTTTATATAGGAGTGAGGGTGCTGCCCAAAAGAGTGTGTGCTGCCAGGGAGTGGGTGTGCGGCCATAAACCCATGTGTACGACCGTACACTCCCCCAAGAGGTGTGTATGGCCCGATTTTTTCACTATTCAACACTCTGACTCATTCCTAAACTCAGCCTTGGTCGTATACAAGTTTAGAACACTTAAATGAACCCCTAATTAGCACTAGAAATCAGCAAAACAAGTTGAATATTGATTAAATTGATTAATTGAACAAGATTGAAGTTCCGGGTTGTCACATCATCCCCCCGTTAGAGGGAATTTCGTCCCGAAATTCAAGGATAAAGTACAATCATGAACTTGGAAAGAGATGGGGGTACTTCTGCTTCATTGAATCCTCACGCTCCCAAGTGAATTCAGGACCCCGCTTGGCATTCCAGCGGACCTTCACTATCGGGATGCGACTCTGTATTGTACGCTTGACTTCCCGATCCATGATTTCGACAGGTTCTTCCACGAAGTGTAGACCCTCGTCTAATTCGATCTCGTCGAGAGGAGTCACAAGTGTCTCATCGGACATACACTTCTTTAGGTTCGACACGTGGAAGACAGGATGGATGTTGCTGAGCTCTCAAGGTAACTGGAGTTTGTATGCTACAAGACCGATCCTAGCAAGGATCTCAAATGGTCCAACGTACCTTGGGTTTAGCTTTCCACGTTTTCCGAAACGTATCATGCCTTTCCAGGGCGAGACCTTCAGAAGGACGCGGTCACCGACCTGGAATTCCAAGGGTTTTCGTCTCTTATCGGCGTAGCTCTTTTGTCTATCTTGTGAGGCTTTCAGTCGTTCTCGGATTTGCACAATCTTTTCAGTCGTCTCTCGGATAATTTCAGGACCAGTGAGATTGCTGTCAGGGACTTGACGCTTGACTAGCTGCGTGTCACCCACTTCAGCCCAGCACAGAGGGGATCTGCACTTGCGGCCATAGAGGGCTTCAAACGGCGCAACCTTGATGCTGGTATGGTAGCTGTTGTTGTAGGAAAATTCAACCAAGGGAAGATGAGTGTCCCATGACGCGCCGAAGTCGATGACGCAGGCTCTCAACATATCTTCCAATGTCTGAATTGTTCTCTCACTCTGTCCATCAGTCTGCGGATGATAAGCCGTGCTCATATCCAATTTAGTTCCAAGAGCCTTCTGTAGTGATTGCCAGAATCTCGAGGTAAACCTGCTATCTCGGTCGGAGATAATAGATACAGGTACCCCATGAAGGCAAACTATCTCTTGAATGTAGATTCGTGTGAGTCTCTCCATCTTGAAGTTTTCTTTGATTGGCAGGAAGTGGGCGGACTTCGTCAACCGATCGACGATTACCCAGATGGCATCGTGCCCACTCGGAGATCTGGGTAATTTGGTGATAAAATCCATGGTTATCCTTTCCCACTTCCACTCAGGTATCTCTGGCTGTTGAAGTAAACCTGAGGGCTTCTGATACTCCACCTTTACCTTGGCGCAAGTCAAGCACTTGCCCACGAAGGTTGCAATTTCTGCTTTCATGTTTGGCCACCAATAGAGCTGCTTGAGATCCAAGTACATCTTATCCGACCTTGGGTGAACGGAGTATTTCGTCTTGTGAGCCTCATTCATAACAACCTCTCTGTACCCGCCGAACTTTGGGGTCCAGATCCGGTTCATGAAGGAGTACACTCCGTCTCCCTTGACCTCCAAGTTCTTGTCCATTCCCCGCAAAGCTTCATCTGCCATGTTTTCGGGTTTTAAAGCTTCCAGCTGAGCTTCTCTGATTTGCGCGGACAGATGGGAACGGATGGTTAGTGTTAGTGCCTTCACTTTACGCCCTGAATGCTCCTTTCGGCTGAGGGCATTTGCTACCACATTGGCCTTGCCGGGATGGTAGTGAATTTCGCACTCATAGTCACTGAGTAGCTCTACCCATCGTCGTTGTCTCATGTTTAACTCCTTCTGATCAAAGATGTGCTGCAGGCTCTTATGGTCGGTGAAGATTGTGCACTTGGTTCCATAGAGATAATGTCTCCAGATCTTTAACGCAAAGACCACTGCTCCCAACTCTAAATCGTGAGTTGTGTAATTGACCTCGTGCGTTTTCAACTGTCTCGAGGCGTAGGCGATGACCTTTCCTCGCTGCATGAGTACACAGCCTAGGCCCTGATTGGATGCATCACAATAGAGCACGAAGTCTTCCGTCCCTTCGGGTAGAGACAAGATAGGTACGCTGCACAGGGCCTGCTTCAATGTTTGAAATGCAGTGTCTTGCTGGACTCCCCAACTAAAGGTTACACCTTTATGTGTTAGGGTAGTTAGAGGCTTAGCGATTCTGGAGAAGTTTTGGATGAACCTGCGATAATAGCCCGCGAGACCCAAGAATTGTCGGATTTCTGTGGGTGTCTTTGGTGCAGACCAATTCTCTATCGCTTTGATCTTGGAAGGGTCCACGTGTATGCCTTCTTTGCTAATCACGTGACCAAGGAAATTCACCTTCCTGATCCAAAACTCACACTTTGAAAATTTTGCATACAGCTTCTCCGCCCTTAATGTTTCCAGCACCTGCCTCAAATGCTATTTATGATCGTTCTCACTCCGTGAATAGACAAGTATATCGCCGATGAACACGATCACGAATTTGTCCAGGAAAGGGCGGCACACTCGATTCATCAGGTCCATGAATACTGCCGGTGCGTTGGTCAGACCAAAGGGCATTACTACAAATTTGTAGTGTCCATAGCGAGTTCAGAATGCTGTCTTGGGTACATCATTCTCGTGGACTCGCAACTGATGGTACTCTGATCTTAGATCGATCTTTGAGAAATAACTTGCTCCCTGAAGTTGGTCGAAGAGATCGTCGATTCTAGGTAAGGGATATCGGTTCTTGATGGTCAGCTTGTTCAGTTCTCAGTACTCAATACACATCCGGAAAGATCCGTCTTTCTTCTTCACTAATAAGATCGGAGCTCCCCAGGGTGAGGAACTCGGCCTTATGAATCCTTTGCTGATCAGCTCATTGAGCTGGCTGGATAATTCCTGCATTTCCGCTGGCGCTAAGCGGTAAGGAGATTTAGCTACAGGAGTAGCTCCAGGGATTAAGTCGATATGAAACTCGACTTGACGCTCGGGAGGAATTCCTGGGAGATCTTCGGGAAAAACATCAGGAAAGTTACAGACTTTGGGGATGCTCTCGAGGTCTCTAACTTTTTGCGTTTCGTCGACAACATGAGCTAGGAATGCATGACACTCCTTCCGCAGGTACTTCTGAGCTTTGGTGCACGAGATGATACGAAGGTTCGAACTGAGTTTGTCACCATAAATCATGAGGGCTTCGCCAGAGGGAAGGTTGAGGCGAATGGATTTTTCGAAGCAAAGGATATCAGCACGATTGGGGCTCAACCAATCCATACCGATAATGACATCGAAACTCTTAATAGATACAGGCATAAGATTGATAGAAAAGGAATGATTGCCTAAGGTAAGAGTATAGCCTATGAATATGTCGCTCGCACTTTCTTTCTCTCCGTTAGCCACCTCGACGATGAACGTTTCGGTTAAAGGTTGGGATTTATGTTTGATTAGATGTTTGAATGCATGACTAACAAAACTCCTTTCCGCACCAGAATCGAAAAGAATGCATGCATGAGAGTTGTCAAGGAGGAACGTACCCGTAATAACGGTGGGATCAGCGAACGCTTCCTCCTGACCCATTGCCAGCACCCTTCCTGCATTGCCACCTGTTGTCGCCTTGGGGCAGTTTCTTTTGAAATGCCCAACTTCTCCACATCCATAGCAGGCTTGGCTGGCACCCGCTCCAGGAGTCAGATTGGTTGGTTGGGTTGGTGCTCTGTAGTATCGGGTCGTGTGTCCCTTCCTTCCACAGTTGTTGCAATTCAAAT
Organism: Lactuca virosa; assembly: GCF_052849685.1. NCBI lineage: Eukaryota > Viridiplantae > Streptophyta > Magnoliopsida > Asterales > Asteraceae > Lactuca > Lactuca virosa. The sequence continues at coordinate 32,328,285 of NC_136432.1, read as the reverse complement.
CACGGCAGGGTCCGTGATGATGAAAGGTACACTTGTTGCAAAGAGGTAGTTTCCCTGAATAACCATCGGTAGGAGCTTGGGTGGTTGGAACAGCAGTGGGGGTAGCAGTAGGAGTAGTAGCAGCGTGGACTGCCACTGTTTGTTGCTTCTTGGAGGGCTCCTGAGGAGACTGGCCCTTGCGTTTGTTCCAAAACTTCTTCTTCTTCTCACCACTCTCTTTTTGTGACTTAGCGATCGCTGAGGCCTCATCCAGATCGATTCCATGATCGATCAGAATCTGTGCCAGATCCTTGGCGCATGTGGCCGGTCTAGCAGCCAGGACATTTCCTTTGGTTGGCTGTGTCAGTCCCCAGATGTACCTCTCGATTTTCTCGCTTTCCGGGGTGACCATTCCCGGACAGAGGAGAGCCAGATCACAGAATCTAGCAGTGTAGGTAGTGATGTCGGAACCCTTCATCTTCAAGTTCCAGAGTTCGTGCTCCAACTTTTGCACTTCGCCCCTCGGGCAGTATTCCGCAAGCATGAGCTCCTTCAGTCTTTCCCAACCCATGGCATTAGCCACTGGCAGGGTTAGGGTTTTGACTCGACCATTCCACCAGGTCAAAGCTCTGTCGGTGAAGGTGCAGGCGGCGAACATCACCTTGTTGGCTTCGGAACAGGCGCAAATCTTGAAGATGGATTCGATCTTCTCGAACCATCGAGTCAGAGTGATGACTCCTCCGTTTCCGTCGAAGGACTTGGGTTTCGCGGTCATGAATTCCTTGTAGGAACATTCCTTTTGTTGTCCCTGACTTCCGTCTTGTCTTTGAGGGTTGGTTCCACCTCCAGCCCCACCGGAGTTCACTTGTGCCATTGTTGCGGTTACGGCGGCGGTAACTGCTGCCTGTAACATGACGGGGTCGAACTCGGGTGGTGGTGGTGGTGGCGGGGTGTCGTCCCTTCTGTTGGGTCTTGGTCGAGGAGGCATCTTCTTCTAGAAATAATCAGGAAGAAGAGGATGGTAAGTCCTCAAGATATATGAAACATGATATATCTCATCCTGATAATGAAAGCATTCTACCAAGCGATAAGCACAGGAAGGTTATTAATGCAAGAAGGTTATCGCTACGAAATACATAGGTAGCAACACTAAGAATGAATCCATTCATTGAATTTGGTTCTAGCAAAATAATCCTATAGTATTTTATGATGAAAGTTTTTGGTAAGTTTTAGGCCTGCTGTAACACCACCGTCACTCTCAAGCACATGTTGGTCATGTTTTGACTGAATATAGTTGATCAGGCTATATTCACCCGAAACATGATTAAATAACTGCCCAGGTCTGACCGCAGTGTCCCAACATCCAAATACTTTTTGTGTTGATCCACTAATGACACGAATTCTGATACTCGTGTATACTTATATACTTTTATAAAAATACTTGTATTTCTGAAAGTATACTTTTAGTTTAGAGCACTTAGGCCCCTTAATATTTATAGTTGTATACCATGTAAGGTTCAGTATACTTAGTTCAATATAAACAAGGGCTCTGATACCAATATGTCACACCCTGAAACCGTGATGGCGGAATCGTTCCGGGGTGGAGGACGTCATGCGTAGTATCACAACATTTGTATAGCAAGCATAGTAAACACAACCAAACATTGAATACAAATATGAAAAGTGTTTACATCAGTTTGAGACTTGTTTTAAATACATCAAAAGTGTATATAATAGAGAAAACATGGCTCTTATTGCTCCGGCTTTTTCCAGAAGTGAGCAAAGGTACCTGTCTATCGTTGCCCTGAGAATACAAGCAGTTTGAAAATATCAGCATAAAGCTGGTGAGTTCATAAGCATTTAGTTTTAGAGTAAAATTGTTCTTTGATTCCTTTGAAGAGTGTTCCTCAAGAAAATCCTATATTTTCTTATGAAAGGTAGTTTAGAAAGAGTATCTATTAGTAGATGATAAACCATCAGTTTTAGAAAACATGTTATCTGTCCTAGAGGTAGAGATGCCAGTTTAGAAATCCCTGAATACTATCAGTATCTATATAAAAGTAGTTTTATTACTCAAAATAAAACTAATGAAGGGTAGAGTCCGTAAACAAAGTTAGTTTATACTTTTTTTGTGAGTCGTATAACCATACTTGATATGACCGAGAGACCTTTATAACGTTCTTCAGGCGTTAAGCTAAATGACATTTGTTCACCCCAAGCGTGCCCGCCTAACTGTAGCTAGCAGTTCAGGTGTGGGATTGTCAGTCCCGAATAGATCTATTCACAAATCTCACGCTCTCCCTCCAGGAGACTCTGGTTATACTAAAAGGATTTATCACTATACACCTAAGGGTACAGTATTGAAGTAGCGCCTCACAATTCTGTATAATCTAGTTTACTAGCGAGAAATCAGTATAAAACAGTAATTATCCTTGAATAAATGTACTTTATACTTCTGAGAAAACATATAACATAAACTAAATCTGCCATAGTTTATATGTTCATTTATGAAATCTCATTAAGTAGAGACTGCCTAGAGGGTTATCCCAAACTATACCCATTATAGTTTATTAGAGTTGATATGGACAATGCTTTGTAAAAACCTTTCTGAAAGCTATGAAGTTGGATTTCCAAAATAGAAGTTTCCCTTATGCTCAACATATTACAAAAAGAGATAAAATATCCGAATATGTTATTAAACGTGGAAATCGTTGGACTGAATTAATAAGTTTAAAACTTAACAAAATACTTAGAGTTTGGCTTGTATTCCCCCCTTAAAACATTAAAAAAAACACGGAAAATGTAGGGGTATGAACTCACCTCGGGTGATTTGAATGAAGGATCGATACGGAATGCGGGATGTTCAAGTGAAGCTTTGAACATGATTTGATCCTAATCAACAAGTAATGACACATAAAGGAGTCAAATGATGGTATTTCACCACTAGATGTGATGAAGAACCACTCTAAGAACTTGGGACTACTTGCACTAACTGTTAGGACCTCAAAGGATTGCATGAGGGAGGTGTATGGCCACCTTAAAGGTGTGTACGGCCATGGGTGTACGGCCCAATGGGTGTGCGGCCGTACACTCATGATGGAAGGTGCCTTTGAGGTGTTTTCAAGGTCCATACTTGCATCCATGAAGTGTCCTAGGCCCATACTTGGTTGTAGTACAAGTTTAGGGTCTTAGAAATGGGTTTGTGGTCCTATGGTGTGTGTGTATGGCCGCACACATGAGTGTGCTGCTGCACACATGAGTGTGCTGCCGCACATAGGAGTGTGCTGCCGCACACATGAGTGTGCTACCGCAAACATGAGTATGTGGCCGTACTCCTTCAAAGAGATGAAGAACATGACGGGACCTTCATGATTCAAGGCGTAGATCAAGAGGTTCTTCATGCACAACAAGTTAAGGGATGGATTACTCACGTTTTTTAAGCCTTGGGAGGGTTTGTGGTTGACGAAGCTTGAGAGAAATGATGTTGTGTGCTGCCAAGGTGTTAAAGGAATGAAAGGAAAGGGGTCTACCCTTTATATAGGAGTGAGGGTGCTGCCCAAAAGAGTGTGTGCTGCCAGGGAGTGGGTGTGCGGCCGCACACCCATGTGTATGGCCGTACACTCCCCCAAGAGGTGTGTATGGCCCGATTTTCTCACTATTCAACACTCTGACTCATTCCTAAACTCAGCCTTGGTCGTATACAAGCTTAGAACACTTAAATGAACCCCTAATTAGCACCAGAAATCAGCAAAACAAGTTGAATATTGATTGAATTGATTAATTGAACAAGATTGAAGTTCCGGGTTGTCACAGTAAACCTCCCGGACTCGGAGTCTAGACTCACCCTGACTATGTGTGTCACCTTTAGAAGTCACTATATGGCTTGAAAAAACCACCTTGTGCTTGGTTTTAACGTTTTTCATCTTATATCATATGAATCGGCTTCACACACAGCCGTTGTGGTTATTCTTTATTTATTAATTTCAGGGGCACAAAGGTGGCATATATCCAACTTTATGTTGATAACATTCTTTTTACCGTTTCCTCCATGGATCTTATGCAACGCAACATATTCCTTCTGACCTTGGAATTTGCCATGAAGAACTTGGGTGACTTATAATATTTTTTGGGGGATTTCAGCTACTCGTGACAACAAGGGCATTTTTCTATCTTAAGAAAAATATGCTTTGGAACTTTTGGAGTGGGTATCAATATCAAATTGCAACCCTTGTGTACTCTGATGTAGAATGGGGAAGGTGCCCATCCACTAGACGTTCTACTAGTCATTATTTTATCTTCTTAGTCATAAACCCCTTTTCCTGGTCATTGAAACGACAATAGACTATATTTCGTTCTAGTGTTCAATCCGAGTACTGAGGTGTCGCGAACGTCATAGCTAAAAACTACTGGCTACGAAATCTTCTTAGAGAGCTTCACTTGCCCCTCACCAGAGAAACCATTTTTTGTTGTGACAATGTCAGTACACACCAAATATATCAAGATGGATATTTATTTTGTGTGTGATAAGGTTGCTAACAATCAGATTCATGTTCTTCATGTCCCTTCGCTGCTTCAGTTTATTGGCATCTTCACCAAAGGGATTCTTTCTTCTCTCTTCACAGATTTCCGATCTAGTTTGAGCATTTGTTCTCGTCCTCCCTCTCAAACTGCATAGGTGTATTAGTGTACATGTATTGTATATATTATTGTATTAGTTTTATAGCCCATTTGTATGTCTTGGTTTAGCCTATTTAACCGGATTAGCCCAATCCTACTTTCAGGCACACACACAAGTTTCACTTTATTTTGCCGATGAGATTTTGTTGTTAGCAATCTTCTTGATTTGATTTTAGTTTTACTTCGACGAACAGAATTCGAAAGTGTTAAAGACAACTCGGAAAATTAAAGTTCCAAATACCCATATCATGATTAAATATATTAATTCATTAATACCAATCCTAAACAAATTTAGAATAACAATCGTAAACAAGTTTAGAATAAAAATTCTAAACATAAAAATCAATTTCGGATTTAAAGTACAAATTCATCACAAACAACATACAATCCAAACCAATTGAATGTTTTACCTCATTTTTGAGAAATGTCAAAGGAGCTTGAAATCCCTATACTATGACTTTAAGGCTTTCATTAGTTCTTGCTTCAATACATATCAATAACAAAGAAATACTCGAATAAATAATATATAGCAACCAAAAAATCCAGAAACTAAAATAGATATATATATATATATATATATATATATATATATATATATATATATATATATATATATATATTGCCACAACAGACAAAGATCACCAAAAAAAATCAAATTGGTTATTGAATTGAATAAACATAGTATGACTAAAACGATACAAAATTACCCCAAAATCCCATTGTTTTTCTTGTTATAGTTTTTTTTACTATAATCTAGCATTGATGCAAAAGGAGTTAGCCATGCGAATTGAAGACCAACTTGATCGTGAACATGGAAATTCGTTTATTATTTCCAATGCAAATTGGTTTAAATATTATTTTTCTACAAGTATTTTGTTTTGTACTTATCTTATCATTAGGTTCCTTTTCTTCAGGCCTAAGTTATGTTTTCTTTTTTATTTAAACACCTCATAAATCCCTTTTATATATGGGGTAGAATGAATACATTCTTATCAATAAACTTCTGGTTTCCCCTGATTAATTTTATTTACAACCTTAAACTCAGTGTTTGTATCTTGAGATGCAACACATGTTGTGTATTCTCTTGTCTGACTACGTCAGTTGTAGGAAAGAGAAGATCAGGGGTTAGATTGATACCTTTGTCACCAACATTTGAGGGTTATTGAATGTGTGTGGATGGGTTTGGGTTCTAATTTCCGATGAGGTTTGTCAGACATTATTAGAGCATACACACAAGTTCAAGTTCTCGATTCGCCGTAGTGTGAAGAAAATGTATCGGGACTTGAGACTTAGCTATTGGTGGCCTTGAATGAAGAGAAAGATAGCTTGGTTTCTTGAGAGGTGCTTGGCTTTTCGGAAGGTCAAGGCAGAACATCAGATACCTCACGTCAAGTTACAACCCTTATAGATTCTCATGTGGAAATGGGAGCAGATCACCATGGATTTTATCACCAAAATTTCGAGGATGACCAAGGGGTTTAATGCTATTTGGGTGATTGTTGACTGTCTGACAAAGAATGCCCACTTCCTTGCTATTCAGGAGAGTTCATCAGCTAAGAAATTAGACGACATCTACGTATGAGAGATTGTTTCTCGCAGTATGTGCCTATTTCCATCGTATCTAATCAAGATGCACAATTCACTTCTTGATTTTAGAATAGAATCCATGATGAGTTGGGTACTTGGTTTAATTTTAGTACTTCATATCATCCGCAAATAGATAGGTAGAGTGAGCGGACCATTCAGACGCTTGAGGATATGTTGAGATCCTACATCATCGATTTTGGCAGGAGTTGGGACTCATACCTCCCTTTTGCAGAGTTTTGGTACAACAACTATCATTCCAGCATTGGTGCACCTCCTTATGAGCTTCTTTATGGAAGGAGGTGTCGGACCCCAGTATGTTGGGGAGAGGTCGGTAAAAGGGTCATGGGGAGCATTGAGGTAGTGCTCAAGACGACGAAGATCATTCAACAGGCCATGTAGATATCGTATACGTCACAGAGCAGACATAAGAGTTATGTTAATCGACGACGATCAGATTTGGAATTTCAGGTCATGGATATGGTGTTGCTGAAGGTGTCTCCCTGGAATGGTGTTATTTGCTTTAGGATGTGGTGCAAGTTGGGCCCCATATTTATTTTTCCATTTAGAGTTGTGGCTAGGATGGCCAAGGTAGCCTACCAATCGGATTTACCGGAAGAGCCCAACTAGATTCATAGCACTTTTCATGTGTCTGAGTTTCTGAAGTGCTTAGCAGAAGATGCAACTGTGGTGCCATTAAACGATATTCAAGTTGATGAAAGCCTAAATTATGTGGAGAGACCAGTAGCTATCTTGGATAGAAAGGCGAAGCCCTTGCGCAACAAGGTGGTGCCCTTGGTTAATGTGTAGTGGCAACATCGGAAGGATTTTAAGTGGACTTGGGACCCGAGACAGAGATGCACGAGCACTACTTAGATCTATATGCAACTACGGATTTCGAGGACAAAATTTGATTCAAGTTAGGGGGAATTGTAACATCTGATTCTAGGTATTTCTCTTATTACCTAACCATTCTAATTTTGAGGGTTTTATTGTATTTAGGGGTACCACGACGTGGTGATAAGGTTCACCACGACGTGGTTGTGCTCTACAATCGAACACATGTTTTTGATCACCACGACGTGGTCATGCAATGGCAACCATGTGGCAGCGACAGAGTGAGAAACCCTAATTTTGAGTCTTAAGCCATATTTAAACAACTTTATGGCTAGGATTTGCTCTCAACTCTAGCCTCTGTAAGGTCACACCTTATGATATGATGAGTCAAACACACGATACACTGATAGATCAGTTTCAACGTCTACTACATCTATAGCACCAGCATATTAAGCATATCAGCATCGGCTTACAGTTCAGTTATCTGGTTGTAATCTTTTGTATATTAGGTAATGATATAAATAAGTATAGAATAGATCACAGATCTGGTATCTTTGTGATAAGATCAGTTCTTAGTATAGATTAGACGCAATCCCTTCAATGAAGGGATATACAAGTATATATTAGTATATATACAACATCACGGAAAACCCTAATGTTGTGATCGTGGCTTTGTAGCAATCGTCTTGGTGACAAACCTGTCTTCTTGGTGAAGATAAAAAGAAACATCCCAAAAATATAGTCCAAAAATTTCGTTTTAATTTAGTAGTAAAAACCATCAATATTATCCATCGCATAAAAGTCATAACCATGTATCTTAAAATATAATAATATATGTCAATGTATCAAAATCATATGTCAAAAATCAGAGTAAATCCTCCCAGGCTAAAAACTGTGGTGTGTGCTATGCAGTCATCCCGAGCTCTTCCCCTTACTAGCGAAAGTACCTGAAACCAAAACTGAAAACTGATAGCACGAAGCTTAGTGAGTCTCCCCAACTACCACATACGATACACATATCTTGGTCCCCGCCCCTGCTACATCGAGTCAGGCTCGGCATCGGCTTTCCCGGCATCGAACCCTATTCGGCATCGGGCCCTTCCCGGCATCGAGCCTCGTCTGGCATCGAGCACATCTCGGAATACGTGCAAACATAATCAAATAAAACACATAAACCTAAGCATATATCATTAACATTTAAACATTCCTCGGGCCCCACCCGGCATCGGATCGTAATCCGTAAACATACGAACATTCCTCGGGACCGCCCAGGCATCGGACCAAAGTCCGGAAACATACAAGTACAAACACATGCAAGAATCACAAAGACATCAAGAATACATGCATTCCTCGGGACCGCCCCGACATCAGATCGAAATCCGGAAAAGCATATAAACCTACATCGGGCCCCGCCCGGCATCAGACCGTAGTCCGAAACTACTACTAACTAAACGGGTCGGCCTTGGTTCCTTAGACCCATTCCTAAAGGAGGAAAACTCACCTCATATGCTAGCTGTGAAATCTTGTGTGAGGAATCTCTGACGGCTGCTCCAACGACTCCCCGACTATCAATTTCACAATAACACTTAATCAAAATCTGATAATCCTTCTTAGGGTAAAATGACCATTTTACCCTTGGTCAAAGTCAACATACTGGTCCAAGTCAAAGTCAAGGTCAACTCCCAGTCGACTCCACTCGTCGATTTACCTCCTAACTCGACGAGTTCCTACTCAGACTCGTGATCAACCGCGTAAACTCGTCGAGTCCCTTCACAGACTCGTCGAGTTCTACCTGGCATAGAATCGGGACAACCCAACTCAACTCGTCAATTCCCTTTCTGGACTCGCCGAGTTCCCCTGTCTATTTGGGCTATCTTAATGGATTAAGCCCCTACACTTCAGATGCAAGCTTCATACTTCACATAAACCCTGAAAATGTCCTTTTAAGGGTAAAGTTTCTAACTTTACCCATTAATACCTCTTCTTAAAGGGTTTAGCTCAAACCCTGATTCCTTGGGACCTAGAACTTGGTCCTTAAGCCATCCATACACCCAACTAAAGCTTACAACCTCATATCTAAACCCCTAACACTACTTGGACACGTAAAGTTCCCACCTTTTTCCACATGCATGGCCTTTTTGGGCTAAAAAGACCAATATTACACTCTATGGCTTGTATGGGGGCTCCAATGGCATAAAGTTTGCACCTTTATGTCATATCTGCCCCTCTAGGTCCTAGATCTGGAAGAATACCCACTTGGGTCGATCATTCTCCAAAAGCTATCATTCTTGGACCAAAAACCCTCATAAAATGTACATAAAGAGATCTAATGAACTAATAGCCAAGATAGAAACTTGATTACCAGAAAATGTAGCAAATGGTGTGTAGTTTCTGGATCTACTCTTTCCCTCTTGAGCCCTCTATCTTCTTCTTCTTCCACAAGCTTCAAAAGTACACAAAGATCACTCAAAATGGATCACACTCTCAAATAAAGCTCTAGGATTTCGTGGATTAGGGTTTAGGACAGGGAGGCTGGAAATGAGGCCAATGGGTGGGGTTAAGGAGCTTAAATAGGGTGCAAAACCCCGAAATTAGGGTTTCACTCTGGCTAATCAAATTGTCGAGTCGAGGGCTCTTGACTCGTCGAGTAGATAGCTTAAACCCCACATATATTCTACCCTCTACTCGACGAGTTAGGTCCACCAACTCGTCGAGTTACCCTTCCAAAATAAATAAATTAATGAGTTAAATGCATACCAGAAACCAGGCGTTACATAAAACCTCTTTCTTGGTGAAAGAAACGATTTGGAGAACTTCTGTGTTATTTACTTTTTGTTTATTATTTTTCTTAGATAAGTTTTACGTTTGTTATTCATACTTGAAGTGTATCCGATCGATACAAACCTTCAATTGGTATTAAAGAGGGTTTTTGATAAAATCAAGTAATCATGTCGACTTCAAGAAATTTCAAATCCTTTGGTCTCAACAAATTCATCCCTTCAATGAACACAACTTTGCCATGTGGAAAACCAAGGCCCCCTTAAGCAAAAGCCAAAGACGAGTTATGATGACGTTGGCAAAAGACTGCTTAGTCTTGATGTAAAAGCCAGGGCTGCTATTAGAAACTCTCTTCCATACCACATGTATCATCTTGTATAGAATTGTGAATCAGCCCAAGAGATGATGGACACGCTGACAGTGAAGGCACTGTGGAAGTCCAGGCTACGAAAATCAATAATCTTAATTGGAGATACGAGCATTTCTTTACTCAACAAGGTGAGTCTCTTACCAAACCTTCAATAGGTTTAACTGTTTGGTTAATGATATGTGCAGGCTGGGAATTGTCCAACACTCGTCACAGTTGGTTATGAAGTTTCTCGATTTTCTTGGGAAAAGCTGGGAACATCATGCTGATGTTCTTAAGAATGGTGAGAAGATCGATACCATGGATATGAATTCTTTGTTCGGTAATATGCGAAATTATGAAGAGACCAAAGCTCTTCGTATGGAAATTATGAACGACTCAAGCAAGGAAAAGTCAGTTGCCCTGATATCTCGAAAGGAAGCAATAAAGCACATCCGCGACGCATATAACTCAGATCAGGGTGAAGAGACTGATATAGATCTCACTGATGATCTTGTTGTCAGCACCGCACTTATCGTTAAGCGCTACGAAGAAAGCTAAGTAAAACGGGGTTAGAAGATCTTAGTTCAAGGGAAGCATTTCAGCAAGGAGATCCACTTCCGAGAAGAGAAACTCAGGTAACTGCTTTAACTATGGAAGCCCAGATCATTTTTCTAGGGATTGTAAGGAGTAGAAAGAAGCCCAGAGCCCTGAGAACTATGAAGTCTTGTACAAAATGCTGGTAGCTCACATGAAGAAGGAAAACATCTCTCTACCTAAAGCCTTCATTTCAATACAAGAGGATCTTGAAGAATGGGTAGAAGAAGAGGAGAGTTCTGAAGATGAGGGGTTGAATGTCAAGGGTCTTATGGCTGTTATAAATTAGGGATGATCAGTTTGTCCCAAATCCCGATCCCATACTGGTACCGAACCGTACCTAATTTAAAAATATAGGATGATAGTTCGTAGTCCAAATACATGAAATTCAGGAATCGGTATCACCGGTACCGATACTAGTAACGAAAATCGGTACCATTCTCGGTCCTGGTACCAGTGATGTTAATTCAGTTCGGTACTCGAGATTGACTTTCGATAAAATTTGGTTTTTGGGAAATCGGGAACGGTACGATTCGGTACCGGTTCTGTCTCACGCTCATCCCTATTATAAGTGATTCCTCTGATGGCATATGTGATGCGGATAGCTCTCATGCTGACACCGAATCAAGTACAAATCTAGAAAAAACTTGGTACCTAGACAGTGGAAACTCTAGAAACTTGACCGGTTACAAGTCCCTCTTAACAAATTTTATAGAGAAAGATGGTTCAATGGTAACCTTCGGTGACAATAGTGGAAGAGTTGTAATAGGTGTTGGAACTTTTGAATGCAGAACGATTAAGTTGAACGACGTATTTTATGTTAAATTTTTTAACATAAGTTGCTACACTTTTAATTTATTTTTGGTTTTTTTGAATTAAAAATTTCTTTTATTCTTTACCGAAGATGTATACATTATACATACACATTTTCCTACTAATATTGCCAATGTTCGTTCTTCTATTTCCTATGTATGTGTCAGGATCTTCCATTTTCCTCTCAACATTGATCTTAACTAATTAAGATCAACATTTCATTTCTTGAATGCATCACCCTCCTTGTAAGAGCTAGTTAATGCTGAGTCTCCTTTTTTCTTCAGCAACAACTGCCCTCTTACTGATGCTGATGTGCATGCTGATTGGCATCTTGCTTCATGTTGATGAGATCAGATGGGGGATAATTGTGCCACAAAGCGTTCTTCTGGACACCTATCTCTTCTTTCTTGAAAAGCCTATTTTTGTTTCAATGGGATGAGATGAAGTTAGGTGATATAGCATACCTAACTTCTAGAGACGTTATTTCTTAAACTCCATTACCTCAAAGATCCAAAGGCGTCTTCAACAAGACAGTGATCACACCTTCTCTTCCTTCATGGATCACAATAAATGGAACCTTCGAGTATTGTCTTGGTGAATCTCATAACTCGAAGGTTACAAAGATTGGATCCTTCTAACTCGTTGGTTACAAAGACTGGTTCATGTTCTTCTTTTGTTCTTGGTGAACATGAAGCTTGGAATCAATCTGCAAAATCTACACATTTAAAGGCATTCTCTCTCTTTGTTTACTATGAATTGTGTTATTTTTGTGTGATATGGTTGATCTTGTTTGTTCTCTTTTATAATTGAAATTTCAAGGGGTAGATATCTTGGAAAATGGAAGTGAATTTATGACCATTCAATTCCAAAGATTTGATGGAACGAGTCTTTATCTCCTTTCTGAAAAAGCTACACATATTTCGTTGTTTGAACTATTTTTTAGTAACTTTTTTGTTTGTATTCTTATATTGTTTATTCTTTTGTATCATTTTGTAAATGAATCTAACGGTGGCAATTTTGAGACTAGTATGCAACTTTTGACACATCATCGTCCCTAGAAGCATGCTACTGTATGTGACAAAATCTCTCTAAGTTTCTCATCAGCGAGACCATCTGCTAAAAACATTGAGTCACCCTCTCATGCTGATTGTCTATCATTGTCTAAACTCTCAAAGTGAGATTGCATGGTCCAAATAAAAAATTATTGATAAAACAGTTGGGGTGTTTATTTTTAATTTAATCATCTTTACATGACCCTGTCCCTGGAAGCATGCTTGTTGTATGCATAAAGTCTCATGTTCTACTGAAACATTGAGCATAACCCAATGGCTTACCCTGATTGCATCGTCATCAGCGTATGAGCTACTTGTATGGTCCTTAAATGACAAAGGGTTGTTCATGTCCCTGACCTCCTACTTTGAGGTATGACATGGTACCTCAATGAATTAACGGTGAATCTTTGAGTCTAGATTGCAATTTACTCTATGATACGAAAGCTTAAACCACTTCTTGTTGATGAGTTAAATTGTTAGTGATTCACACTGATTTCACCTCAGCGTGACTGAAACAATCCATTCTCTCCAGAAGTCTTCTAATACAGAACTTGATGATTCAATGTGTAAGACCACACACTGATAAAAGTTCAAAAGTTTGTGCCGATGATTAGTCTATGTACTGTAGGCTATTACAAACACCGATCCATTCTTTCCCTTACATTTTCTTTAAAGTTTTATGATTCAATGTAATGTACCATACGCTGATGAGAGCTTAAAAAATCTGTGTCGATCGGTATATCATTATCCGTGATATATTAAACGCACCTATCCACTATTGCCATTTTTCTTCTAATAAAAGAGATTTATGATTCAGCGTATGAAACCACATGCTAATGAGCTCTCGCAATACTATGTCAGTGAATGGTAGTTTTAGCCCACACTATCAGGAGACATCACAAACTAACTATATGATCATCATAAATTCATTTGTTGATTGCTTAAGTTGATGCTCATTTTTGCTGATGACTTGTCTCACTGATGTAACTTCCTTGTCTCAACGGTAACTTTTTGGATAACTTCTAAAACGATTCTTCATTATCTTCGGATACGAGATTTTTACAGCGTATATATCGTCACTCATGATTATGTAAAAAGGAAGAAATGATTTCGATATAAACTAGGAATTCTTCATCCTAGGTCAATTTTACAAGAAATTCAAGCAATTAAGCTCTCTCTCTCCCTCTCTCTCCCTCTCTCTCTCTCTCTCTCTCTCTCAAAAAGACTCCAAATCGTCATCTTCCTCAAAGCTTTCACCATGTCAAAGCCCTTGTACGAATTTTCCCCCAACGATAACATCATCAAAGGTCCTCATGTTGCTAAATCCACCATCATCATTCGATTGAAAAATGTGGCATTCTCAGTTGAAATTCCAAAGCAGTTCATGAACTCAGGAATCGAAGATTTTGTCAACTATGTCAAGAGTTGTCCTCTTCGATATGCATTCTGTGATTTCCCAGACCCTTTCTACTCTAAACAAGTATGTGAGTTTTACTATTCAACTCTGTTGATATTGTCACTCGAACCATCACTGGAACCATTGGAGATGGTCAATATAGGGTTACCATTGATGTGGAATCCTTTTGAAATGCTCTTCGTCTTCCTCGATTCCAAAGTTACTCTCAAACTCCCTATGAAGAAAGTTGCAAATATGTTCATGAAAAATTAGGGTATAAATTCCATCTTCCAGGCCTCACTCTTGATCCATACAAGAACGCTCTTCATCAATGTTTTAATGAAGGGTGGAAGTACTTAACAGGTGTAATTGGCTAATGTCTTGGACACAAGACTGGGAGTTTGGATCAACTAAATCTCTTTGAGCAAAGAATTTTATATTCCATCGTTTACAACAAAAGAATGGACTTTGCTCAAATTTTTCTTGATCAAATGATTGATTGCATTATTGGAAACAAGAATCCATTAAATGTCCCTTATCCTCATTGGCTTGGTCTGATCTTGTCTCGAAAAGAAGGCTATATTGAAACTCATGGAATTATTATTCCAATTCCTGCCCTCTCCTCAAATATTATCAATGTTGTTCCATCTCGAGGTGATTTGCCTATTACTACAAGGATGCAAAAGTGGATTGAAAAACCCTATGTGATTGAATCCTCAATCTCTGAAGAGGATGCTGATAATTATGATGCTGGTAATGAATAAGATAATGATGATGAGGATGATGATAATGATGATGTTGGTGATGAAGAATATGATGATGATGAGCATGATGATGATCCAGAAGCTGGTAATAAAGAATGGGCTGATGAGGAGGAAGACACTGATAAAGATGAAGAAGAATCAGCAGCTGACATGGGAGAAGACTTCACTCAGAAAATGAACTCTCCTCCAAGGTTGAACAAGCACATTCATTTTTCAACTACTTATTCATCCTCTTCCACTGCTGATAACATTGTACTTCGTGGATCAACCCATCCTATTGGAGATACTACTTAGCCAATGATCCAAGATGAAATTTCTCCAAAACCATCTCCTTCTCCTCAAGTTGATACTGTTCATCAAACTGAGAGGGTTCCCCCTACCCTAACACCCATTACTATTGCTTCTCTTCATCAGGGTGATGAGGAAGCATCCAACTCCAACTTTCAAAATGTTGTGTTTTCCCAAATATCTCTAATTATGCAGATTACTCAGTCAATGGATAGAAGGTTAACAAAAGTTGAAAAGGACGTGGCCACAATGAAGCGATGTATGGATTTAAGTGATGATGATGATATGGTTGTTGATGACACCCAGCCAAGCTCTCCAGGTGATCAAACTCCTCCACCTCCACCTCCATCAACAAATCTTCCTCCACCACCTCCTTCACCATCTTATCCCCCTCCGAGCACTCCTCCTCCTAACTCTCCTCCCCAATCTGATGCTGCCAAAAAGGAAGAGAGTAATCAAGAAGGTCCCCAACCAATACAAATGCAGGTGGTAATTGCATCTCAACCTGAGATGTCTGGAAGGGTTGAAACTGAAGCTGATGCTTAAAAGCATATTGTTGTTACTAATATTCCAGATGTTGATGCTACTAATCAGCCCATTCCAGATATTGGTGACCAATCAAAAACTGATGACTATGAAGGGTTTCTTGATCTTGGTTTCATGCAACAAGTTGTTGTTCCTGTTGTTCCCTTTAATGTTGTCTATCCTGGTTCGTGTTTTGAGGAGGAGATTTCTCAAGAGGTTCCTCAAGGAACCAATAGTGATATTGATTCTGATGATGGTGTCCAACTCAGTCCTTGAAATAGGAAGGCTTCCTTCTCAGAGATAGCTCTTAACGTTAAAGCTGGAAGTTCCTATGAAATTGGTGATACTCCAGGTCCTCCTAAATAGAAAAGAAAGCTCATATTTGATCTGAATGAGATAGAAGAAACATGGAACTTACCTATCGAGGAAGTTAGATAGATCATGTTGGAATACAATGCTGCTGTTCGACCAATGAAAGAAGACAGAAACAAGAACGGTTGTCTGGCAAACTCGTTCAAGAACTTGTTTCCGCTGATGAGAGTGATGATGCTTAAAGCACTAATAATCAGGTCAAGAAGATCTTCAATAACAATGTGGAAAAGCGCCACATTGTTTCAGACCTAAATGACCGGATCGATAGAAAGAAGTTTGGAGTCATTTCGAATCTTAGAACAAAGCCTGATCCCGTCATCAAAGTAATATACACTAATCCAAAGAATTAGTCACTAAAGCTTCACTTGGTCAGAAAGAATGTGAAATTTGAATACACTAAGGTTGTATTTGCTCGT
The DNA here is from genome assembly GCF_052849685.1 of Lactuca virosa. NCBI lineage: Eukaryota > Viridiplantae > Streptophyta > Magnoliopsida > Asterales > Asteraceae > Lactuca > Lactuca virosa. Next base: position 32,311,861 of record NC_136432.1, on the reverse strand, counting down.
GAGCTAGTCAAATTTGGCTACAGCGAGTGGATGCAAATTCTAGAAATCATTGACAAACACAAGGGTGTTCATGCTCAGGAGGTGCAGTTGGCAATTCAACATCTTCTCAACAAAGTAAAGAAATTGAATCTTGTGGCAACTGCTGGTCCATCAGCTAGTTCATCTAGATCAACCTCATCAGGAAAAACAGGCGCTCCCAGACAGTCCAAGAGTACCAAGTTTCTTCTTCCTTATGGCACCAGATACATCAATAACAAATTGCCAGCGGGTGTTGAACTCGTTCAATATATGTTTATTCCAGCACCAGAGCACGGGATCTTCTATCTCGACAGTCAAAATCAGACGTGCTTTCAACGCACTGATGACCTTTCTTTTTCTCCCATTGAACATTTGTTTCATCTTCGCTTGGAAGGACTAGGTCACTATGAAATGGAAAGAGGATATCGTGTGCTGATATCACTGGATCTTAGTAGAAGACTAGATAAACGTAAGCTTGATCATTTCAGATGGGTCATGCCTGAAACCTTAAATGAAGCTGACAAGTTCTACAATAGCTCTTCGATTAATTTGAAGAAGTTTAGTTTTGACATCATCAGATAGGGGGAGTTTAAGGTCTTACCTTATGATCTGATGATTTGTTGGGTCAAAATATTGGTTTATACTTTGCTTTTCTAGTTGATTGTATTTTTCTGTAATGTTTTATGAGTTTATGGTCAGGTTTACGGCCGTAAACCCTATTTACGGCCGATGTTTCTCATGTATATATAGGGGTGAGGGGTGTGAGGAACAGAGAGTGAATAGAAGAATAGAGAACGATAGAAGAGAGAGAAAGTGAATCTTGTGTAAGGAACTTCAATCATATCATCAATACATTCAAGATTCAAGTTATTCTTCTCCTCCTTCTCTTTTATTTTGATCTGACATCATCCAATTGATTGGGATTTCGCACCATCAATTGGATCTGATTGATACACAAGCATATTTGGGGACTTACAATTGGTATCAGAGCTTGGTTTGTATCAGTCAATTTTGTCAGATCTGAAGCTTATTTGATCTTATTTTGAAAGGATTTTTGCGTTTTTGGATAGATCTTGGCAAATTAGGGGGGTTTGTTCTTCGCGTTTTTCATAAAAACGGGTTTTTGATCGAGTTTTGGAGCAAAAAGGGGCAAAAACGTTGTTTTTGGTCGTAACCAGCGAGGGAGTGGCGGCGTGTACGGCCAGCAGATAGGGTTTCCGAGGAGTTTACGGCCGGAGTTTGCAGTCTGAGATTATGGCCCTCGGAGTTTACGGCTCGCACGTGTACGGCTCGGTTTGCGGCCAGCCTCGCATGTGTACGGCTCGGAGTTTCCGGTTCGCTTCGTGTTCTCGGCCAGCAGACGTCCTCGCATCTTGTCCTCGCTTCGTAGCGGTCTTCGCAAGCAGCATCCTCGCACGCGCTTCACAAAAATTGGAAACGCTTTGGAGTTGCCGGGGATCGAACCCGGGTCCCCAGGTTCATCAGCAAGGCACCTTACCAGTTGATCTAGCTTGCTAGATGCTACAAGCCTTCGAAATTTAAATGAAATATTAATCTTTCACTGCCCTTATTTCGCATTTTTTACACTTTTAACCCCAAAATTCAATTTCTTTCATTTTTAAATTACATTTTCAACCAAAAACTTTAGTTTTTAATTTTTGACTTTTAATTTTGACTTTTGACCTTAAATTTTGTCTTTGACTTTCAAGTTTGACCTTTGACTTTAAACTTTGACTTTTTCGTTTAAATTTTAAATTTTCAAATTTAGCTTTTCGGTCTGACTTTTAAGTTTGACTTTTTGAGTTTGACTTTTAAGTTTGACTCTTTAAATTTGATTTTTAATGGCTTTTGAGGTCTACGAGGGACATGAAGACATGAAAGAGAGTCGTCAGGATATGTTAGGAAAAAATTTCAACATGTTCAATTATATCCCTGGAGAAACCCTGGAAGCTCAGTTGCAACAATTTACTACACTTACTACTGAGATGAATATAGCTGTGATCTTCTTGACTAAATCTGAGATAAACAAAAAGCTGCTGAATGCACTTCTGAAGTCATGGGATATGAACGTAGCTGTCATCAAGAAGACAAAAGATCTCAATCGTCTTAGTCTTGCTGTTGTAATTGAAGAACTTGACGCTTTGAAGTGTGGAAAAACAATGAGTTCCGCAAACATCCCGGTCAATGAAGTTTCATGCTCTCAATCATGTGAAGCTACGATTAAACTTCTTCGTGAACATAATGATTTGCTAAAAAGGGAAGTCGAGGACCTAAAATACGAAGGATATCAACTTAGGAAAGGACAGAAACCCCTAAAGGCTGAATTAGAAGCAAAAACCAAAGACTTTAGGAGGCTTCAAGAAGATTATAGCAACAAATGTGAAAATTATGACTATGTTAAGAGACAACTTGCTGAATTAACTGCTGAGCTTGACACATTAAAAAGCAAATTTGATACTGCAAATTTTGATTTCAGAAAATTTGATGTGTCAAGCGAAGTAGTTGCGAACATGATAGACCATTGTTTGCAATTTAAAAATAACCAACAAAAGGGTCTAGGTTATGAGAGTGTCCCTCCCCCTTTCAATCATAACTACTCTTATACCCCTCTGACTAAGGAAGAAATTGAAAATGAAGCACATCTTCAGTATGGCCAACCCCCTGTTCCAGCTTCAGTTACGACTGAACAATCAGCGCCAACTGAGGGTGTTGAGATGAAAGATACTAATGTTTCTACTTCATGTGCAGGTAAAGTAGCAGAAGATGAGAACAAGGAGAACACTACTAAACAAACCAATATCTCTTTGAACTCTGAATCTGTTGCTTCGAACTCAGCTGCTTCTGATCAACCTGCTGTTGAGAAATACAGGCCACCAATTCCAGTGAAACAGAGTGCATGTTGTAACTGTGCAAAAAGCAAGAGACAGGGCATGGATACGCCACCAGGGGCAGGAAGAAACAACTTCAGAGTGAAGAAAAAGACATGTTTTCACTGTGGAACACCTGGACACATTGCCAGAAATTGTCCTAATCGCGCCAAGAGGGAGATACTCCAAAAGAAACCCCTCAAGGTCACGTTCAGACAATGGTGACTGGAACGCGCAGAAGGCCAAGAATCAAACCCACAAGGCCAAGAATCTGAATCCCAAGGGAAAGAAGGGAATGTCGGCCATGAAGCCCAATCCAAGAGATGCTCCAGTGAAACAAAGACCGGTTAGGTCAAAGTCATCTCAACGGCCGACATCAAAATCAAAAGCAAGTACTGAGCCACCTATCAGATCGAAAAAGAAATGGGTCAAACCCAACTACAAATGGGTTCCAAAAGCTCAATCTCCCAAATCAACTAATGACTCTAATATTTCTACATCTTCTGTTTGTGATAAACACGACATGTCATGGGAGAATGTATCTTGCATAGATGACAAAGGTCGACCCAGTTTCAAAATGGACTGGGTTCCAAAGACCAACTAATCCCGCTCTGTGTCAGAGCAGCTATGGATGCATATCATCATAATTCGGTTTGTTGGTAGTGGGTGTTCCAGGCACATGATAGGGGACATCTCTCAACTATACAACACTCAGAACATTATTTGAGAGTATGTGTCCTTTGCGGGAAGGGAAGAAAGGAAGGGATCACTCATGGGGTTAGTGCTTAACGATGTGAAGAATTTTTGGATCTGTTCTGAGATTACGCGTGCTGTTCTCAGACCTTCTGGATGCAAATTCAATCGGTGACTTACGGTTTGAGTTTTCTTCTCTATACTCCTGAGTTTTTCTTAAGTTGATTCGCTTTAAAGACTAATTTTTGTTTTAGGATAGTTGAAATTTGCGCATTTACTTTTGTTTCTCTCCTATGTATAAATTTAGGGGGAGAAATAAAAACAAAACAAAAATTTTAAAATTTTAAAAAAAATCCAAAAACATTAGAAAATCAGAAAATCCAAAAATATGGTGTTAATGAAATGTGCTTGAGGGAGATGTTTTGGGAAGTGATATAATCATGTGATAACAGACAATCTGAATCTGTGTAAGGGACTGAATCTGAATTGTCTAGGCTTTGTGTTCGATGCGCTGGTAGGCACGAAAGATTAAAATGGACTTAACTAGGCATTAATGAACTTAAGGAATCTAGAGACTTGAAAAATCTTGACCTAGATAGATCCATTTAGCCTGACAATACGACGCCCAGATAGGTTGAGCAGGGAGATATACATGATAATCCACCGGTCACACTAAATTAATCTGTATCTAGAACCGTGGTTTAACTCTTCCTCGATGTACGAACTTTGTCCTTAATTCCGGTATTGATGGGGCGACTAGAGAATTCCGATAAAGTAGGTCTGTAGGAAATTATTTTCTTGCTTTCTTTCTGTTAGTCATATGTTGCCTCCTCTGCGTGATTGAAATACATCCGACCTGGACTGTAACATATGCAATTCTATTTCTATGCATCTTCTATCTATGCAATTCTTCCTGCCTGTTAGCCATATGCTGTCTCCTTTGCGTGATTAACCATCCGACCTGGTACACAGCATATGCACCATTCTACTTCTCAATCCCTCTAAATCTGGTTAGTCATATGTTTCACCCTCTGCGATATTGGAAGAGATCCGACCTGGGTGTATAGCATATGCATTCTAAATCTGACTTCTGTCATAATAATTGTCTGCTCACCTAAAGTAACGAGTACTTTGGACTTCCTGATTATTGGGGTATGTCAGAAGCGGGAAACATGTTCTAGTACATTTAAAATTGAACAATCACTAGGTTGTCTGTAGATCTCGCTGCTCAATTTAGGTGGACAACAATATCTTTGGTCGTCGTCAGCTGAATGGTCCTTAAGGAATATTATCTAGGATCTTAGGATCACATTGTCTTGTCACTTATATTATGTCCTAATTTTGTCACAATCTCTCGTGTTTAAGTGGACCACAATATCGGCGATTGACCAGATCTATTCATGAAGGGAGAGGTACTGATAAACGGATAAAGGCTGTTTAAAAACTTTGATCCCAAATCACTCTTAAAGTCAGATATCATTTTTATCTTTGTTAAATTTGTTCATAGTTTCTTCTAATTTAAATATTAGGGGAGAATTAAAAATTTTAAAAACCAAACAAAAATCAGAAAATTAAAAATCCAAAAATATTTTTGTTTCTGTTTTATTTTTTTTCTGAAAATATGAAAAATCCAAAAATATTGTGTGCTAAGTTTTCTTTTAGTTTTGTTTTGTCTTGAAAAGTGAATTCAGGTGTAGATGAGACTCATGGAGACTGTATCGGAGAATTTCTTAGCCAAAGCTTCATCCGTGAGCATCGAAGAATTCTCATTCGAAGGAGCAAGAAATGAAGATTATTCTTTCAACATTCAATCCTTCAACCCGAGTAGCAAGGTGAAGCTGTACTTGAAGATTATGTGACAGATTGCATTGAAGCCTCCTCAATCAATTTGCTGCTATTCTTGTACCTGCTGAAGTGATCCAGAAGATTGTTTCTCTCTGATATTCTCTCTGAAGATTCTCAAGCTGAAAGCGCTATCTTTCAAGAATCTTATCAAGAAGCCTCCTCACCCAACGTACGTTCAGAGTCAAATCTTGAAGAAATGTCCAACTTCTCAAGATGAAGTCAGTTATTGAAGATTCATCATGTTCATCTTGAAGCTGTGAAGAATTTGAAGATTAATGTTGAAGCCAAGCTCCCAATGAAGATTAACAAGAAAAGCCAGCTACTTTTTAGGGGGAGCTTGTTGGGTCAATTAAGAAAAGAAAGTTATAAACAAAGGGGGAGATTATTGGGTCAAAATATTGGTTTATACTTTTCTTTTCTAGTTGATTGTATTTTTCTGTAATGTTTTATGAGTTTACGGTCAGGTTTACGGCCAGGTGCGTGTTTACGGCCGTAAACAGGTTTACGGCCATAAACCCTGTTTACGGCCGATGTTTCTCATGTATATATAGGGGTGAGGGGTGTAAGGAACAGAGAGTGAATAGAAGAATAGAGAACGAGAGAAGAGAAAGAAAGTGAATCTTGTGTAAGCAACTTCAATCATATCATCAATACATTCAAGATTCAAGTTATTCTTCTCCTCCTTCTCTTCTATTTTGATCTGACATCATCCAATTGATTGGGATTCCGCACCATCAATTGAATCTGATTGATACACAAGCATATTTGGGGACTTACATGAGTCAAACACACGACACGTTGATAAATCAACGTTAGAGTCTACAACATCTCTAGCGCCAGTGTATCAAGCTTATCAGCGTCAGCTTACAGTTCAGTTATCTAATTGTAATCTTTTGTATATTAGGTAATGATATAGATAAGTATAGAATAGATTACAGATCTAGTATCTTTGTGATAAGATCAGTTCTTAGTATAGATTAGACGTAATCCCTTCAATCAAGGGAAAACCCTAATGGTGTGATCGTGGCTTTGTGTCAATCGTCTTTATGACAAACCCGTCTTCTTGGTGAAGACAAAACCTCTTTCTTGGTGAAAGAAACAATTTGGATAACTTTTGTGTTATTTACTTTCTGTTTATTATTTTTCTTAGATTAGTTTTAAGTTTGTTATTCATACGTGAAGTGTATCCGACCGATACAAACCTTCATCCTCCATCTCTTTAATAGAAACCCTAGTGTGTGTGTGTGTTTGTGTGTTCTTGGGGAAAATTTATGTGTACTTGGCCTTTTAAGGTTTTTTGAAGAAGGAGTGGGTGATTCCAGCTTGTGGTGTAACTTATTACTGATGAGGGCTGCTTCTACATCAATCGTTAGGCTCCAGAAGGTATAAAGTCCATACCTTTCCATTATATCGGTTACTTATGATGTGATTATGTCCCTTAATGTCTTTTGGAAATGAATCCTTAGAGTTTGAAGCAACTCCCAGACCCTAGAGAAGATCTACGCTAGTTTTTGGACCTTATGGTCCCATAAAGTTTGTGTGTTGAGCTTTCTAGATCATTTAGTCCATTTTTGAGTTAGCGTTTTAGATCTAGGCTTCTAAAGGCTAGATAATGGATAAAGTTGGAAACTTTATCCGTACGTAGCCTTAATCGATCCAAATATGAGGTTTGGATCTCTAAAAATACGGATTAAGACCTTAATTAATTAAGTTGGACAAAACGTAACTACGACGTGGCAAGGTTGTTGCCACGACTTGGCAGTGAGGTTTTTCACGACTATTTTGGTGTATAGGCACCACGACGTGGCCATGATTTTGTCCACGGCGTGGTAACTCGACTGTTTACTTTGACCCTTGACTTTGTGACCAAGTTTGACTTGAGGTCAAACTTTAGGGTTTTAGGTCTTATATTGAGGATTTATCCTTATTTTTCTAGGTGGGTGTGGTATCGGTTACTATGGACGACTTGTAGGGATATGTACTTTCGTCGCTGAGGTGATTTTTCTCACTATACTTTGTACTGCAGTATATATCATTTGTATGTTAGGATGTTTATATGTTGTAGTGATCTGTTAGATTGGTAGATCTATTATGATTACTTGTGTTTGGTTGTTATTGGTATTTTCATATGTCGACATATTCTAGTCGGTTTGAGGCAGTCCTACTTTGTGATATAGGACTATAGACACGGGCAGTCCAATTTATATTGTAGGTCCAATCCGACTTGGATGCTATAGGCTCCGGATGACGGTCCAACCTCGTGTTGTATGATTGGTGTGTATGCATTGTATGTGTATTGTTGTTTGGGGTATTTTAGGAAACTTACTAAGCTTTAGCTTAGAATTATGGCTTTAAATGTTTCATGTACTGCTGAGGATTGGAGCAAGGCGAAGGCATGATTGTACACATCATCCAGCAGTCTTATGATTTAAGAGAGATTATGTTTTGATACTCTGATTTTTATGATATATTGTGAGATAATATTTTTGACGACTCATGGTTATTTGGAAACTACTTTTATTTCTCTAAAAATGAAAAAAAAATTACTATGATTTTTGGGACGTTACAAAAAACCAGTACTTGGTATGAGATTTAATGACCTATGGCAAGTTAAAACCATGTTACGCAACTATGTGTTGCCAATGGTACCAATTTTTTTTTTTTGCAAAGAATGATAGGAAAATATTGTTGGTGAAGTGGTGCAAGGGTGAATGCAGCTTTAGGTTATGGGCATCTTGGATGATTGAGGAAGAGACCTTTCAAATAAAGTCTTTGAAAAGTGATCATAATTGTGCCAGGAACTACAAGTTGGGATCCCTTGTTTCATATGCATGGATTTGGAATCACTACACAAAGCAAATATTAGCCAGGGAAAAGATAAGTGTAAGAAAGCTTAGTTTGGCTATAATAAAGAAGTTTGGAATACAAGTTATCCTTGGGAAATGTAGGAGGGCTAATAAATAAGCACTAGCATTTATTGAAGGAAATCAAGTGGACCACTATGCTAAAATTTGGTCATATGATGCAGAAATTACAAGATCAAATCATGGTTCTTCTATTAGGATACAAGCTAACCACATGTCAGATAGGAAAAATTATTTCAATAGAGTTTATTTGTGATTTGAGGGAGAGAAAAATGGATGGATAGAGGGTTGTAGCAAAGTAATAGGGCAACATGGTTGTTTCTCAAAGGGAATATGAAAAAGGGAATTACTTAGTGTAGTTGGAAGAGATGCAAACAACCAGATTTACCTTATTGCATGGGAAATGGTTTGTGTGGAAAACAAAGAGCATTAGAAGTGGTTTTTGGATAATCTCATTGATGACCTTCAACTGCATTTGGGAAATAGATACACTTTGATGTCAGATCAACACAAGGTATGTACTAAATTTTGTACACTTAATTTCATAGAACCATGAAATCTCACAAGTATTGTTCTAATCACTTTACATGGTTTTAATGAAGTAGTAAAAGAAATGTTACCATTTGCTAAGCACAGATAGTGTGCTAGGCATATTTTCCAAAACTTAAAGAAAAGATTAAGTGGATCACACTATGAAATATTATTATCTAGAGCTTGCAGAGCTTCAAATTAATCATCATTCAAAGTTGTCGTGAAGGAAATAGAAGCATTGAATCCTAGTGCTCATAAACATTTAATGGATATAGACCCTAAAACGTGGTCTAGAGCATTCTACCAAACTGATGGATGTTGTGCTGTTGTTGAGAATGGGATGTCTGAGAGTTTCAATTCTTTAATAGTAGATGCTAGAAAATACCAATAATCACAATGCTTGAAGAGATAAGATTGTACATAGTGGAGACGTTGTACAATCACAATCTAATGGGGGCAGATATAGGGAAATCAAGTGTATCCCACCATTAGGGTTTTGTTGAATGAATAAAAAGTACAACAAAGGAATTGGCAGATTTTACCCAGTGGCTTGAATCAGTTTGAGGCCAAGGGGACTAATGAAGCTTTTGAATTTAACATTTACAGAAGAACATGTTCATGTAGGTTATGGTAGTTAAATGGATATGGATGTCTCCAGTCCATAACTTGTGTATGTTTCCTTATTAGGGATGTGGAAACATATATATAAAATATCTTCAACACAGTTTTTTATATGAAATCATATAACCACAAAATTGGTGGGATGAATGGTAGTGCAATGTGGCCAGAAACATCATACATACCACCATTATCTTCATAAGCCAGAAGGATGCCTGGAAGATCTACCACGAAATCAAACAAGGCACATTATATCAAAAGTTGGGAAAAGGGGAAATATAGCATATGCAAAGAAGTAGGTCACAACAAATCAACATGTAGGATGAGAAGGCCTAAAAAGCTCAATCCAAGGAAGAATAAAAGACAAATATGTGTGAACCAATACATTAGGTAGGTAATTGCTATTACGTTTATAATTGAAATCCAACTTCTATTAGTAAACTAATTTGAATTGTTTTTTGTATGGAAATGGAGGTGGTGATGAGTTGGATGAAAGAACTCATGAGAAAAAATGATGTTGACCATGCAGAACTTGTTACTGATGAGATTCAAGTTGAGGATGTGCAAGTGTAGGATCTGCAAGTTGAGGGTGGCCAGATGGATCTAACACCTCCTGTTGTAGAGGGTGTTCAAGTTGATGTTGATCAGATGGATCTAACACCTCCTATTGTGGAGTATCTTACCCCAGATCATGTGGAACTACCTGTGAAATAAGAGCATATCACACCAATTAGAGTCATCTTAAAGAACATTATAAGGAAAAAGTATGAATGAATATTAAAATTGTAATTGGCCAAGCAGAATGGTTAGCCGGATGATCGTGGGAACTCAGTTCAGAAGGGAATTGTGATAGAGTGATCGTTATTTTAGATTTTATTAATTTACATGTTTAGTAAGACTATGTTTGGTAGTACAAATATGTTGTTGGATTAAGGTGTCCAAGCCAGTAACTAAATAGTTATATTTTTGTAATTAGAAGCAAATCCCTTTTTGGGTTACCCTCAGGGCTAGAAATAGCTAGAAATGATTTTAGGAGAGAAGTATAATTTATTAGATTCTTGTATGATAACTAAACTAATTGTAAATTATGGGAAAATGATTTGTTAATATATTATGTGATTAATATATTAAATGGAAATAGATAGTTGATTTGTTAACTTATTATAGGATTAATAAATTTATATGAGATCAATTGTTAAATAATTGATTTGTTAATTTATATGGTTAATAAATTAATAAGAAATCAATTAGAATTGATTTATAATTAATCTGAAATTAATGCGTGATTAATTGGAATTAATTGAAGGTGCAAGGGGTGAATTGTAATTGCTCAATAGTTGAACAAAAGAGGCAATTCTAGAATCATCCATATCATGCACGGTTTTGTGGAGTTCATTAGGGTTTACAGAAGCGTCCTGGTTGCATAAAACAAAAGGATTTGAATTAGGATTAAATCTATTATTTAGTCAATTCAAATCTTACTTTTCCTGCAAGTTACCTAAACTATAAATACAACCTCCGTGGTTTGCAATTTTTGTTCACCACATTGCTTACAAGAATAGGAACAAAATTACCTCCATATATTCTCTCTTTTCCTCGTTCTAGGGTTTATGAGTTTGGGTGTGATCCATTAGAGGCATCATCCTTTTGGTGCTTGCTTTCCAATGAACTTCAAGAGGATTTGATTTGATTATTTTCTATAATAATCAAAAGGTATGCAACCCTAATCTTTATGTTAATTTCAATTTTCATAGCCTCTCTCTAGGGTTTTCGGATGTTCATAGGTTACTGCTATCAATAGAGAAAACATAGATCATTTCTAGGTTGCATGTAAACTTAAGGGTTTAAGTGTTTTTCCACCACATGAATTTTTTATAACCTAGAAACCCCATCAGTGGTATCAGAGCCTTAGTTTTCTAATTGATTGTGCATAATATGGATTGATCAAAATTATGGTTTATGGAAATTAAACCCAAATGGCCTTAAATTTTCGTAAAAGGCCATTTGGATAATTAAAACCTAGTAACCCTATTCCCTTTATTTTAGAAAATTAGAAGGGTTAAAGGATTATATATAATGTTAATTGTGAGGGACCTTACCAACAGTAAAGTTTTCCCTTCTTCTAGTTTTCTCAGAAAAGATTGTTTCTTACTTTTTATTACCTTTTACTTTTATTTAACTTTGCCCATGCTATTTTTTTGGGGTTTATTTTTGGGTCCTTTGCTTCTTCGTTCAATTTTTGTGAACGTCTACCACCTTTGGTTCATGTGTCGTTGGGTACACGCTTTGTTTCAGTTTTTTTCGGGCCCACTCATCCTTATTTCGTCTCTTTGTTCTGTTTTTTATTTCTTCTTCTACTACGTTCTTCATTTACTGGAAACATGTAAATCTTTTCCCTTTTTTTCAGTTCTAATACTCTTTGTTTAAGGTTTGAATGGTGCTATTGGTTTGTGTATTCTCTTCTATATTCGTTGTTTACTGAATCCTATGTCACGGGTAAACAGCCTAAGAGGAAAGTTCTTGATTGTTCTTCATCTCCTTCTACGTCTGCTGCTACTGTTAGCAGAAATTCCCGTCGTAAATGTATGGTTAGTGGTGGTGATGCTTCTTTGTTGCCCAGTTATTATGATTGTGGGGATTGTGATTGTGTTTACGAATTTTGTGGAGCGTTCTTTTGGTAAGTTGAAAGGATTTTCAATTTGTCACGTGTTGACCATCCTAGGTATAATCGTTGATGTAAGTCTGGGTCTCTTGTCCTTCCTTATCCTCATACACCGCCTACTGAAATTTATGATCTGTATATGAACAGATATTTTTTGAATGACATTAGAGCATAAAATAGTATGTTTTCAATGACCTCTTTTGGAGAAAGTTTTGATAAGTAAATCAACAATTGTCGAGGTCCGTACCTGTTTAAAATTCCAGGTTAGGTTTATCATTGATAGGTTCTATGTGTCCGCAGGATGCTCACAGACCTAGGTTCTTATAGTTGTATATCTTTGACATTGATAGTGAAGTGCATAATAGAATGAATATAGTTAACTCCCATAAGAGGAAGGACCTCAATTCTGGTATAGTTCAGCTGCTTATGTAATCCTTAACGACTCATAATGAATATGTTCACACTTTTAAAACAGCTAAAGAAATAGCGGCCACTGTGAATGTTGATTCGTATTCTGTTCGTTTATATAGTGATGTACCTGATCGTAAATACGGTCTGCCTGCTCCTGGTTCTTTAGGACGTATAGTTACCAGGGATGACAATAATTATAGCGCCTATGATATTATTGTTTATTCTAAATCGGGCCAGCCTCAGCGAATTAGTAAGCTTCATCCTGCTTATATGTCTTTACAATATCCGTTGCTTTTTCCGTTCAGTGAGGATGGATGGTCTCTGCATTTGAAGTTGGGTAATGAAACGAGTTGCACTACAAAAGCACTTACGGTTAATTTGTACTATGCTTACTATATTCATGCCCGTCAACAGATTTATTCTCTATTATTACAATCTTGTCGTCTTTTCCAAAAATATTTGGTTGACGCGTATACTTGTGTTGAGGAGGGTCATTTAAACTATATTTTTTTATCATCAGGCCCAGTTACGTTCAGATTATATTAGTGGTTTTTTTGATGCTCTTTTAAAGGGGATGAGATAGTTGTGTCATTGGTAAATGTGTCTTTCTACCTGCACCGTTTACAGGTGGTCCTTGATATATGTTTAGCCATTACCAAGATGCATTTTCAATTTGTAGAGTGTATGGTAATCCAGACTATTTTATTACGTTTACATGTAATATAAAATGGCCTGAGATAGGTCGTTATATGGACATTCATGGTCAGTATGATACTAATAGCAGGGCTGATATCATAGCTAGAGTGTTTGAAATAAAGGTTGATGCTTTTATCAAGTTTCTAAAAGAGGATAAAACGTTTGGTGAAGTTGACGCATGTGTGTACACCTTCTACTATACTTATATTTTGTTTATCTATGGTTATATGTTCATTTTTGTGTCTTTCAATTTTGTGCTTGTGTTGAAGATCTCTATACTATCGAGTTTAAGAAAAGAGGCCTTCCGCATTGTCATACGTTACTGTGGGTGACACCTTTGGAAAAAGTTAAAACAGCTGTTGATATTGACATGATATTGACAGATACATAACACAAAGTTTTCAGATCTAATTTTGGAAGCAGCATTGTATCGAACAGTAACCACTTGTATGCCACATGGGCCTTGCGAATTGCTAAAAAAAGACGCTCCGTGTATGAAAGATGGAAACTGTAGTAAGCGTTTTCCAAAGCCATTTCAAGAAACCACCATTTTTGATAAAGATGGTTATTCTCACTACAAAAGGAATGCATTTACACGTCATATGATGCAAAGTGGTACTATTGTTGATAATGGGTATGTTGTACCCTACAACAAACGATTATGTTCTCGCTTTGATGCTCTTATTAATGTTGAGTACTATGGTTGGAACATGATGATTAAGTATTTGTTCAAATACATTTCAAAAGGCGTTGATCGTGTTAGATTTTCAATCCGAAAAAGTGAGTCCACTGATGTTGTTGGTACAAATACAGAAAGATAGCCAGTAAATGAAATACAAAACTTTATTGATGGCCGTTACATTTACCCTCATGAAGTAGCATGGCACATTCTAAATGTTTATATTCATCGCCGCTACCTGCCTGTACAAACATTGCATGTCCATCTAGAATGTATGAATCATGTTGTGTTTTAAGGAAAACAGTAAGATAGATCAGGTGCTTGCAAATCCATGTTTTGGAAAAACACCTTTAACTGGTTGGTTTGACAGTAATGCAAGGGATCCACGAGGTGCTGATCTTACTTATATTTATTACCCAAATAGTTACAAATGGGACAATAAGTATAAAGAATGGCGCCGTAGGGTTTTAGAATCTTCAAAAACAATTGGCAGGCTTGTGTTTGTGCATCCACCTTCAAGTGGACTATTTTACCTTCGGATGTTTCTTTCACATCAAAAAGTATGCAAATTTTATGAAGATGGTCGTACGGTTGCTGGTTCTCTCTATCCGACATTTAGAAGTGCATGTAATGCGCTAGGACTAATAGGCAATGACATGGAATGGATGACCGCTTTCACAGAGACATCATTATGGGCAACACCATTTCAACTCCGGTCTCTATTCGGTCATCTACTGTTATTTAGGGAGGTTAGTAACCCACTTTCCTTATGGGAAATCGCATGTCGTAAAATTACTGACGACTACATTCATAACATAACAATTGAGTTCCCATAAAAACATTTCCATATAGATGATGAGGTTGTTCAACAACGGTTGCTGTTTGAATTAGAAAACATGCTCCTGTCTTTCACTCCTTCAAAATCTTTAACTGATTTCGATCTGCCCATGTCGTGTGCCTCTGCCCCTTGCTGTTTTAGAAAACTGTCTCCTGTTTGAAGAAACATGTTAGGATAAAGATTCTTTAAGAAGGAAATACTCAGAAATGATTTGTCAGTTAAATGATGATCAGAGAGCTATTTTTGAAACTATTGTTTCTTCAGAACAAAAAAAAAGAACAGGTGTTGATATTTGTTTATGGTGACGACGGGACCGGATAGATGTTCCTATCGACCACACTGCTTTCATACTTTAGATCAATTCGGAAGGTGAGTTTGGCCGTTTTTGCCTCTGGAATAACATCCCTCTTATTGACTTCTGGAAGAACTGCACACTCCAGATTTAAGATTCCTACAGACATGACACAAACAACATCTTGTAACATAAAGAAGAAAACACTACTTGGAAATTTGTTAAAAGAAACGTCAATCATCATATGGGATGAATCGCCAATGAGTGATCGGCGATGCTTTGAATGTTTAGATCGATCTATAAGAGATGTTCTAGATTGTGACACAAATCCATTCGGTGGAGCTTCAATACTTTTTGGTGGTGATTTTCGACAAACACTTCTAGTTTGCCCAAAAAGCACACGTGCTTCGACTACTTATTTGACCTTGCCAAATTCATATTTGTCGCCTTACTTTAAGATATATAAGCTACAACATAATATGAGGTTAGTGACATCAAATCCTGAAACAAGTGATAGATTGTCAACAACAACTTTTGCTCAATGGATACTAGATATTGGAAATGTTAAATTAGGTGTACTAGATTTAGATGATCCAAAAAACACAAAATGGGTACAGATACAAGAACCATTATTAATAACTGCAGTAAAAAATTCACTTCATGATCTTATACATTTTGTTTATGGAAATAACTTTCTACAGACCTCATCACTTATTGATCTGTCGATCAAAGCGATTGATTGTCCTACCAACGACACTGCTGACGAAGTTAACAACCTCATTACTGATATGATAAGTGGTGATGGTAGGGTTTACATTAGTAGTCACATTCTTCAACCGAATGGGAAACATACATCAAAATTAGAAGGGCTCTACCCTGTAGAATACCTAAACCATCTTAGTTTTACAGGAATACCACCTCACACACTCAAACTAAAAATTAACACCCCTATCATGTTATTAAGGAACATCAATCAAAAGGAAGGTCTATGTAATGGAACGCGTTTGGTCATTTCCCAATTACTTCCTTCTATCATAGAGGCAACAATAATGAAAGGGACATGTATTGGAAAGCGAGTCTATATACCTCAAATAAAGTTCATCCACAAATCTACTGATCTACCTTTCTCTTTCATACGGAAACAATTCCCAATGAAAGTTTGTTATGCCATGACTATAAACAAAAGTGAAGGGTAGTCATTAAAAAAATTGGTATTTATTTGTCCCAAACCGTTTTTTCCCATGGCCAGCTATATGTAGCTCTATCAAGAGCAACATCCCCAGAATCCCTTAAAATTCTCATAAACTCTAAAGAACACAGACTGACCAATCAAACCAAAAATATGGTTCTCACATATTTACTACGTAGAATAAACACTAATCAGGTTGCACTACTACTATCACATATCTATCATGAGTTGTTATACATAATTACTCACAAATATTTTCTTTCAAAACATCCATGACATGAAATTTATAATACATACACACTGACATACACTTTTTACATTATGATTTGTAGGTGGAAAAGTGAAACAATGATCACTATATCTAAGCTAGAGTTTGCTTGCATAGGAGACGCTTTACAACTTCGGATACTACATAGATGGAAACCATAGTACCGTCGACATGAAACCTGGTTCCTTGTTGTAGACAGGATGGTGAGTATAGATTCTTTTAAATATTAACATCATAATAGCCACTATAATAACAACTAGTCATATCTCCTTATCTGAAACGTTTTAGGGAGATGTTGTACAAATCTTGGGACAGAGAACAAGTCAAGAGTATATAGAATCCGTACTAAACATCGTTGGTTGTTACACAATATTAGAATACACTTGTCCTGAGGTAGATAAACATCAAAAAATTCTAGAGAGTCACATATACATGGATGTAGGCATCACATCTATAATTGTGTCAATCCCATATACAATTACAATCCCTACTACCTGGTTTTGCTTTGTCTCGAAAGCATAACTCATTGACTTTGGTGAAAACCCACTCTAATGCACAAGTATAGAGTATGGACAAGAATTACAATTCAAATGTGTACTTCGAGTAAAAATACATATATGATGTTTTCTATTCTTCATACAACAGATTTCAGTGGCGTACTCACAAAAGTAAGAGATTGAAAGAAGAAAAATAGAGAGTTGTTTGTGATGTTAGTTCTTACTGATGAAAGGTATATCGAATGCACATAGAAAACATGAAAAATACTTATACTTCAACACCCATTAACCCGTATTTTACATGTAAACATCAGCGGTAATGAGCTTGCAACTAACCTCTGGAAAGAATGTATTGACATCATCGAAAATTTTAACCGCGAACATCTCATTCCACCACCTGCAACTATGGTGGTTGTTGTTACAAGCATACGGACTTCGCTAACAGATGGTAACACTAATGAAAATAAGATAATACAAACAACACATACCTTTACCTGTTTTCTCATTTAAAATATGTCTAAAATACACTTATACAACCTTTACATACTTCTCAGGAACATTCAGATTCGGGTCATCAAGTGCAACTCATGTTTTTGTCAATCCCCCAATTACAGAGACAAAAACTTTAATGGACAGGTAGATAACATTTTTAATCACAAATGTCATTACAACAGTCAACCATATTAACCTACTACTCAAAATAAAACATCTAGATTCCCTGGTCCTTCAAGACCACCATCTGTCCCATCTGGTATACCAACAATATTGTATACCATCAACAACAAATCTTAGACTGAACTTCAGGTATTCTCTGCATTACACATCTTTTTTTGTTTGTATTGTATACAAAAGGTCAAATGTCATAGGTTCTATACGTATAGGATAAAACCTTCACTGTCAAAGCAACACTGACGGAATTCACTTTCAAAGACTATTGGTGCCATGTACTATGCCCTGACTTCAAAGATCCAATATTTGAGAGGGGTAAAAAATGGTTTTGTAGTGCCCATGGAATGACTGCAGCACCCACTTTTCTGTAAGTGTCAATACATAAAACTGAAAATGATATGGTGTCTAACATTGGCTGATAAAATCTAAATATACACAGATACCGACTTACTGCAACAATCACCGATGCTAGTGGGTCCATTAATGCATCTTTTTCTGATAATGTTGCCCAGAAGCTAATTGGAACGAGCTCACAAAAATTAATGTCTGATAATAAACAAATCAATAGAAAGATTCTACCTTCATTTATCACAAATCGCAGAGGATTGTTAAAAAAACATGTCTATCCAAATGTCAAAATCCTCAACCTCTGAAAATGTCTGGTTCATAATTGTTGACATGGGAGACATTATTGGTTTGAATGAAATAGCAATTCCAACAACTCCAACACCAACTACAAAATCTAATACTCTCGGCATCAATTAGACACTTGGAACAGTTTCAATACCACCACACAAGTCACATGCCTCAAAAGCCTGTCTTTTCAAACCACAAGTATGGGCATATCATTTCTATTTATAACAAAAAATATTTTTTTTATCTTTGTTTTTTAATATGCAGATAAAGCTCTAGCTCCAAAAAATCAAAAAAGCGGACAGAAATCACCATAAATGTCATTTCCTTCTATAATATCAGTATAGACCGAGGCTTTTTGCCTACTTTAATATTATCAATGTTTAGTATGAAATACCTTTACTACTACAAAACAATAGACATAACAACTATGGTTTGTAATAACTGTTTAATAGACATAACAACAACTATGTTTTGTAATAACTCTTTTAATAGTTCATGTTTAGATAAACTTACACTTTATACGCCTCCACACACATTTTTTATTTCTCCAAAAGAACATACTTTGTCAATATTCTTAGAAGAAAAATCAATGCATAATCTATCTCTTTATATAACGAAAGAATAAGAAAAACATATATAAATGCTAAAAATAGAAATACTTTGTAATAAAATATTAACCAAATAACTATTCTAATAATGCATATTTGGATAAACCTACGCTTTATACTACTCCATACATATTTTTAATTTCTCCAAGAAACGTACTTTCTCAATATTCTTAGAAGAAAAATCAATGCATAATCTATCTCTTTATATCACGAAAGAAGAAAAAAAACATATATAGTGATAAAAAAAACATCAATACAAAAATTAATAACCAAATCCAAATGCTGAAAATAGATATAGTTCCTAATAAAATATTAGCTAATTCAAATTAGATAAAAGGTAGTATGTATATATAACATTAAAATATAACCAACCAAGCATAGATGAACATACATGTACCCATCCAAATCATATAAGTCATCCAATCTACCTCTTCACCTTTATACAACAAAATCACCATTATAACCTACTCACCCTAAATAGGTATAGCATTGCCACCAAATTCTCATCTTAACTATACACGTCATAGGAGCAACTTGAATAGTTTGCCACCACTTACCAAAGAATAGTAACATTCACATAAACTAATTATATAAGAAACACACCGTTACTCCATATACACACATCAAAATACATACTACACTAGAAAAAAAATGAAGGATATCCAAGTTCGACAGATTCTGCAAGCTCTAATTGCCCATCTACGAGAAATTGGAGACATAACGGAGGCAGTTCAGGTAACAATTGAGGAAGGAGTCAACATCCACAATGATTTTAACAATAGTATCCCTATAGAAGAAGACGACACCAACTAAAACATTACAAAAGACGTTCTCGAAGATGAAAAAACGAAGACCTGTCCATGCAAGATAACACATCATTTTTGCGTGCATCAATTCATAAGCGAATTTGCAAGTATAAAGAACCGATGAAGAACTTTGCAGAGGAGTAATTGTTTTATGCATGGCCATCTTTCGAATACCGATCATGTTGTCCCCTTTATGTATCTACTCACTTTCATGAATTATGTTTGCATGTAGCATGCAATAAATAAAAATGGGTATATCGATTAATGTTTACAACTTTGCTTAGTCAAATGTTTTCCATATCTAAACCAAAAATAATTATAAATTCCAAATAAAAGTTATCTTCAGTTAGCATAAATATGCTTCTTAAATGGACTTCACTTCGATGAGCATGCGGTTACCACATTAAACTCCTCCTAACCACCAAATCAAACATGGTGATCTCTTAAACGTCGAAAATTGGAATAAACATAAATATCTCTTAAACGTCGAAAGTTGAAGCAATGCTCCGGATGTTGGTTATCTACCTATGCAAGAGAATTGAAACGTTAGAAGCGTCCATGACAAACATTGAAGAAGGCATAGCCACAATTAATGAATGTGATGCTAACCTACAATGTCGCCCACGCTTCACTACCTTCGCTATATGTGAAAAACTTCTAGCAGATGCAAATACTGAAGACGGATATATGCAGGACAACATCTCCACCATAATTACAAATATCAAGAAGAGGATAGCCACCTACAAAACCATCATCAGAGAGCTCCCAAACGACTATGCATAGTCATCTACTTTTCAGATAGTGGACTTGTCTTTTTTGCATAACTAAGTCCATAGAGATCTATGTAATATTTTGCTAATATTTTTCTTATATCAGTAAAGGTGATGATGTTTATCCACCTGCTTCCTATGTAACGAATCCTAATCATAAAGAAGTTAATATCTTCTATTTTCTATGTGTATAACAATTTATTATTAAAATAGTTATTTACAATGCGTTACACCATCTGTTAAACAAGAAAACATAGTTCAACTAAGATGAAACACATAACGAACAGCACCTGACGCCCGCATCGCCTGGGACTCATACCTAGTTAGGATTAAATTTGAAATATTTTATTATTTGTTTAATTAAAGATAATTATTTAATCCATAATGATTTAAATTTCAATTATTTTATTAATTGTTTAGTTGAAGATAATTATTTAAATCCCTAATGATTTAAATTTATATAATTGGTTTATTAAAGGATAATTAGTAAATCATTAATTGTTTAAAGTTAATTAATTATTAAAAGTTTAACTTGAAAATTAATTTTAAACCCTAGTATTTTGAAAAAGTTTTAAAATACACCTTATACTATATATGTATTATAGGATTAATTAGTATATGTATAAGACAAGTAAATCAAATCAATACTAGGCCTCATTCACGAAGCCATACTCTAAGCGGGGGGGGGGGGGGGATAGGGAAACAGCCTATAAAATGACCGGAATTGGGTGTCCACTCTCACACACCGCTCGCTTATATGGTGGAGGGTCGTTAGCCGAACGGATTTGATAGGACATAATCTCTTAAAATTATAATGCTATTAAATTACTAGAAACTTTTATATAAATTCAATCTCTAGTTACTTTAGGAAAAAATGCGATGTGTATACTAATCCATGAAAACATACATCATTTCTTTATGAGTTGTTAGTGGAGCGTGTGTGGTTAACCGACACTAATTTGGGAGTATAAAGATGAAATGATGAAATAACTTGTCTTTATAATTGTTGATAGAGCGTGTGTGGTTAACCGACACAACAATGAGAAATTATAAATCGATCGAGGGTATTTGGGAGGGCTTGCATGGTTATTCACATCTTAATTGTGATCTTCGGCATCCCAGTCAAAATTGGTAAAAGCATAATCTAAGATTAAATACGTCATTGTTGTTTCAATGAAAATATCAAAAGATCTACGAGTTTCATATGGTTGGAATTGATGATATGACTCTACCTACCTAAAATAGTTTTGTGATATGACTACGACATCCCTCTTCATATTACGAAATCAAAATATGGATCCTAACCTTAATTTAAATTTTAGGTTAATAAATAAGGATTAAAATCATCTAACCTGAATTCTCTCTTCTCCCAAACTTTTGATGTCTTATGAAGATACAAATGGTCTTCCTCGTTCTTATGGAAATGGTTTTCCTCAATCTTCTGGATATGGTCTTCCAGATTCGATTCAAGGTGGAATTGTTTTCCCTTCATTAGGAAATGATGGAATTAAACGCCCTCCTCCTTCAACTTTTTCACCTCCTCCCTCTGTGACTATCCTAACGTCACATTTTCCTCGAGTTGAAAGATATGAAACAAATCAAACCCTATTGGCATGTAAACATAAACATGGAAATTTTGTGTGTGCGCATGTTCTGAAAATGAAACTGTACATTGAAAAATTAGAAATAATGAGTGTCGCATTCCCAAGGGAGAAAGCCATTGATTTGGTTCTTCTTTCGCTTCCTAAGTCATATGTTCAGTTTGTTAAAAACTTTCATATGAGGAATATCGATGTAACCCTAATTGATCTGAACCAAATGTTGATGGTTGTTGAGGCAGAAATGCTTAGGAACATATATGAAGTAGAGATACTTATAGGGTCTGATTCCAAGATTTCCATGGACATTGGCACTTGTAATATTGGTGGTCAAGAAAAGACTTCTCTTCCCAATAAAAAGGGATCGGAAAAGGTCAAGAAAAGACTTCTCTTCCCAATATATTCGCTTGGGACGTCCATTTCCCAAAGGTCATGCTTCTTGAACCAAAAACCCAATAATATGCTAATAAGAAGATCTAAGAAGTTACTAAACAAGTTTGAGAATTGCTTACAAGAGAATGATGAGAATGAAATGGAGTCTCTGGATCTACTAGCTTCTCCTTGAATCCCCAAGCTTCTCCTTCCTTCACAAGCTTCAATACAGACACATCTCCACTCAAAGCTGGCTCACAAGCTCGCAAATGCATTAGGGTTTCTGGATCTAAGGTTTGGGACTTGGAGGCTGGACATGAGGCCAACATGTGGGGATTAGGATGCTTAAATAGGGTGCAAAACCCCGAAATTAGGGTTTCACCCCTGCCAGCCTACTCGTCGAGTTGATGCTCTCAACTCGTCGAATAGGTTATTTAAAACCCGCGTCTCTTCTCATTTCTACTCGACGATTTTAGGGCTTTCAACTCGTCGAGTTG
The DNA here is from genome assembly GCF_052849685.1 of Lactuca virosa. Taxonomy (NCBI): domain Eukaryota; kingdom Viridiplantae; phylum Streptophyta; class Magnoliopsida; order Asterales; family Asteraceae; genus Lactuca; species Lactuca virosa. The sequence continues at coordinate 32,288,937 of NC_136432.1, read as the reverse complement.
CTCTAAAAAATGAATAAATTATAATTTAAATGCGTACCAGGAACCAGGCATTACAGTTCTCCTCCACTTGTCTTAGACTTCGTCCTCAAAGTCTACTGCGTCGGGAAACAACTCCGGGTAATTCTCCCTCATCTCCTCCTCGGGCTCCTAAGTCCACTCCGAGCCCTTATGGTGCTGCCACTGCACCTTCACCAGCTCCACCCTCTTGTTCCTCAGCTCTTTCGTCTTCTTGTCGAGAATAGCTACTGGTCTCTCGATGTAGTTCAAACTGTGGTCAAACTGGATATCCTCTAAAGGCACAATCGTGGAGTCATCCACCAAGCACTTCCGCAGCTGGGAAACACGAAAAGTGTTGTGGATCTGGCGGAGCTCTGCTGGAAGATCCAATCGATACGCCACATTGGCCACCTGGGCTATAACCCTGAAAGGATTGATGTACCTGGGGCCTAGTTTGCCCCGCTTCCTGAACCGGATGACACCTTTCCAAGGTGACACCTTCAGGAGAACCATGTCGCCCACCTGAAACTCCAAGTCAGAACGGCGCTTGTCGGCATAGCTTTTCTGCTGACTCTGAGCAGTCTGGAGCTTGCTCCGGACCTGTTGGATCCTCTCAGTAGTCTTGAGTACCACCTCAGTACTCCCCATGACCCTCTGTCCGACCTCAAGAGTCTGAATCATCCTCTCGCTCTGCCCATCCTTCTGAGGGTGGAAAGCGGTGCTGAAGTGGAGACGAGTACCCATCTCGTCGTGAAACCGATTCCAAAATCTGGAAGTAAATCGGACGTCTTAGTCCGACACAACCGAAACTGGAACTCCATGACGTGCCACAACCTCTCGAACGTAGATCTCTGCTAGCTTCTCAGCCGATATACTCTCCTGGATCGGGATGAAATGAGCACTCTTGGTCAACGGATCCACGATGACCCATATCTAATCCACTCCACGTGTGGTCCTGGGAAGCTTTGTGATGAAATCCATAATGATATATTCCCATTTTCACATGGGAATCTCCAACGGCTGCATCTGGCCATGAGGTCCCTGATGTTCAACGTTGACTTTCCTGTAAGTCAAGCACCGCTCTACGTACCATGTTATGTCCCGCTTCATACAGGGTCACCAATAATTAGGGCGAAGATCCCGATACATCTTCGTCGCCCCCCGGGATGGATGGAGAACCTCCACTTGTGAGCCTCATCCATCAGAACTTGGCGTACCCAACCATAGTAAGGAACCCAGACCCTCTGATGCAGGGTCAACAACCCACGTCTGTCATAATCAAATGAGGCCACGTAGCCCATGATCCGCTCACACTTCCGGCGCTCTTCCTTCATACCCTCTACCTGCGCCTCCCGAATCCGTTCCAGCAACGGAGTAGTCACTGTCATCCTCAGGCATATATTCCGAATTGGAGCCGCCACCGCCTTGCGACTAAGAACATCGGCCACCACATTGGCCTTCCCTGGGTGATAAAGGATCTCACAGTCATAATCCTTTACTACATCTAACCACCGACACTGCCTCATGTTCAGATTCGGCTGATCCATGAGGTACCTCGAACTCTTATGGTCCGTGTAAATGGTACAATGAACCCAATAGAGGTAGTGTCGCCAAATCATGAGGCTTCAGCTACCTCAAAGTGTAAGCTATCACGTAACCTCGTTGCATCAGTACCGCACCCATTACCCGTGATCAAAGCATCAGAGTAAACCACGAAATCATCGACTCCCTCTGGCAACGTCAGAATCGGTGCCTCGCATAATCACTGTCTGAGGGTCTCGAAGGATGCCTGCTTCTCAGGCCCCCAGCAGAATGTCACCGACTTGTTGGTCATTCGGGTCAAGGGAACAACAATCTTAGATGAATCTCCGATAATAACCCGCTAGACCAAGAAAACTCTGAAACTCGGATGGAGACCTCGGAACCTCCCACTGCATCACGACCTCTATCTTGGCTGGATCGACCAGAATACCCATCTGGTTGACAAGGTGCCCCAGAAACTGCACCTTGCGTAACCAGAACTCACACTTGGAGAACTTTGCGAAAAGTTTCTCCTTCCTCAGTGTCTTCAGCACCTCCCTCATGTGCTCCTTATGTTTCTCCTGAGTCTTGGAGTAAACCAAGATATCATCTATGAAGACTATCACAGACCAGTCCAGCAACGGTCTGCACATGCGGTTCATGAGATTCATGAACGCGGCAGGATCATTTGTGAGCCCAAACGGCATTACCACGAACTCATAGTGACCATAGCGATTCTGAAAGGCTGTCTTCGGCACGTCGTCGTCCCTGACTCTCATCTGGTGATAACCTGATCGTAGATCAATCTTGGAGAACCAAGATGCACCATGTAGTTGGTCAAATAGATCATCAATATTCGGGAGGGAATAACGATTATTCACCGTTACCTTATTCAGTTCCCAGTAATCTATGCGCATCCGATCTAACCTGTCCTTCTTATTTACAAACAAGATCGGGGCTCCCCATGGCGAACTGCTCGGCCTGAAAAACCCCTTGTCTAACAGCTCCTGAAGCTGTGTAGACAACTCTTGCATATCGGGAGGAGCCAACCGATACGGTGCCTTGGCTATCGGAACAACACCAGGAACTAGGTCAATCCTAAACTCTACCTGCCTCTCCGGAGGCACCCCAGGAAAATCCTCTGGGAACACGTCTGGGTAATCCCGTACGATCAGTACATCACGCATTGTCGCCTTACCCTTATCTCGAGTATCCATAACAGAGGCGACATAACCTACGCAACCCTGCTGAAGGTAGCGCCTAGCCCTCGCTGCTGACCATATAGTCGGTCCACACTGCGGCCTCTCGCCCTGAACCACTAACCCTCCCCCACTAGGAGTCCGAACTCTCACTAGCTCCTACACCCAGTCGATCACTACTCCATTGGGACTCAACCAGTCCATACGCACAATAACGTTATTCCCTCTCAGGGGAATGGGGACCAAATCTAGTGAAAACTGCTCATCGAACAACTGCAGTGTACATCCACGATGAACTCTGGTAACCCGAACGTTCCTATCATCTGCTATCTCTACATCCAGCGGACAGTCTAGCTCCCCCGGAGCTCCAAAAAATTTCTTGCTAAGCGTGAGAGATATAAAAGATCGGGTAGCCCCCGAGTCGAACAATACCAGAGCAGATATACCGTTCACTAAGAATGATCCCGTAACGACATCAGGAGCTGCGCGTGCCTCCTCTGCTGTTAACTGGAAAGCTCTGCTCTTCGCCACTGGCGCCTCTGTCCGGCCCTGTCGGCCGTCTGCAATCCTCAACGAAGCAGGAGCGGGTGCCGCCACCTTCCCTGCTGCTGCTAAACTCGGACATTGGGACCTCTTGTGGCCCCTCTAATTGCACTGGAAGAAAATCAGATCAGATACTGCGGTGGTGGTGGTGGTGGTGGTAGCAGTGCAATCCCTGCTGACATGTCCAGTTTGGCCGCACTTGAAGTAGCCCGAACTACCCGCCATGCACGTGCCCTCATGCATCCTACCACACTTGCTGCATCGGCCTCGGCCCTGTTGTCCCTTCCCTCGGGAATCTACCTTAGGCTTTTTGCCCGAGTACTCCACGCCAGACACCTTCTCTGGCTTCCTCTTCCTCTCCATCTCTAAATCAATCTCTCTGACGAGCCCTAGCCATCATATCTTCCAGCATCTTGCAGTCGGATCGGCTCACAAACTGTCTGATATCGCTCCTCAACATCTGATGATATCGGGACTTTTTCATCTCCTCGTCCCCCATATACTACGGAACGAGAAGAGCCATCTCCCTAAACCTGGCGGTGATCTCCGTCACCGTCTCAGTCATCTGCTGGAGATCCTGGAACTCCCTAGCAAGCTGTTGCACCTCGATCACAGGTGCAAACTCGGCCCTGAACCTAGCCGAAAAGTCACTCCAAGTCATAGCATCAACAGCTGCATCATCACCAATGGCATGTCCGACCTCCTCCCACCAGTCACGTGCTTTGTCCTTCAGAAGACAGGAAGCAAGTAGGACCTTGTCCCCCTCGAGACATCGGCTCGTACGGAAGGCGTTGGCAACATCAGCCAACCACCTGCTTCTAGCAATGGGGTCCCGAGCCCCATGGTAGTCTCGAGCTCCACAAGCTCCGAACTCCCTGAAAGTCATCGTGTGCTCCCCTAGCATGGCCGCCATCTCGGTGCGGAATGCACCCAACCTCTCATCAAGTATCTCCAAGATGCCCTCCTTGACCGTACAGTAGATCACAGGAGTCTGGTCTAAAATATTGCGCGTAATCTTAGATGAAATGAACTCTCTCATCTACTCATCCAGCTGCCCGACTCTAGAGCCCGAGCCTGATCCCTCACCAGCTCCCGAAGTGCCAAATGGTCTAGTGCGTAGCGTCACCATTCTGAAAATACACCATAACAACATCAGAATACTCATCATAACTCGAGGGATCACATACACTAAAAGTTCCCTAGATTCATCTCAGCCTTCTTTGATTCGAATACAGATCCTCTACTTTCAGTAGTGCGGGCCCATACTACCATCCACATCTATCCGTACTTTCCTCAAGAACCGCCTCGACTCCACCAAGTCCCTTCTAATACTACTGTTTGTAACATCCGGATTTCCAGGGACATTATCGTGTATGTTAATCTTGACATTTGAGGAGGGACTCGACGAGTTGAGGGACCAACTCGCCGAGTCGAGTCGAGTTGATCGCGTGAATTTAATGAAGGACTAGACGAGTCCGAGTAGGGACTCGCCGAGTAGGTGCTGGGCAGAGAAACCCTAATTTCCCGGGTTTGAGACCTATTTAAAGGAACTTATAGCCTCATTTGCGGCTACCCTTCCTTGAGAGCAAACCCTAAACGTGTATGGAGAGCCATGAGAGTCTTAGAAGCTAAAACTTGGAGTAAACTAGTGCATCTCTTGAGGAGAAGAGGAGATCACCCATCAAGGGAGCTAGAGAATCAGTGGATCTGGTGTAACTTCGTGCAAGGGCTTGAGTAAGAGGTAAAAGCTTGCACCTTTCTTTTTATTTGGCTTAAACCTTGTAGATATAGAAGATTAGGGTTTCTTCCACCATTGTTGGGACTTTGTATGCATAAGGTCTCTCATGAGGCCTAGACTTCAGATCTGGACCTTGTGAGGTCCAGAGAGTCCAAAGATTATAGCTTTAGTTAACCATAGAAGAGTTATTGTGGTTAATCATCCTTGTTAGAGTTATATTGGCATTATGAGCCTTATATGCCATGTTTAAACGTAAAGCTTGCAGCTTTATGTGACAATCGACCCTCAGGATGGTAGATCTAGTGTTTGGGTTGATGGATCTGCCTTAAATCGTCTGAATGAACATTTTATCTGAATGAACTCGCCGAGTCGATGAGCCGACTCGACGAGTTGGTTAGGGTTTGTCCCGAGGAACTGAATCAGGCGATAGCTCGACGAGTTGGGGGTCAACTCGACGAGCTGAGCTGGACTGTCACGAGATTTATGAGGAAAGTAAGTGGACTCGACGAGTCGCAAGGGTGCACTCGGCGAGTCGGGTCAAACATGGACTGTTGACTCGAGTTTGACTTCTGTTGACTTTGGGGCTTTGATCAACATAAGTAGTAGAGACCATGGAGGGGTAAAATGGTCTTTAATCCACTTCAAAGAGTTAAAGAGAGGAAGAATAGCCTTTGGTCATTAGAGTTGTGATTAGAGTATCACTTAGAGATATTCATCCCTTGTGTTAGGTGGAGGCTAGTTCGAAATCCGGGAGCGGGGTCTTTACTTGCTGCTGGTCAGGTGAGTCTTCTCACTATACTTTACCATGAGTGGTAATTAGAGTTATGTGACAGAGTATCTTGTATGCTATGTATGTGATGTGTTGCACTACATTATTTCTATGTGATTTATGTTTTGTGTATTCCAGAGTTTACAGAGTTAGCACCGGAAGGTCCACAGAGTTAGGACCAGAGGGTCCACAGAGTTAGGGCCAGTGGGCCCACAGAGTTATAGCCTCGAGTGGCTAATATGTGTTATATGTGGTATTTTGGGGAACTCACTAAGCTTCGTGCTTACCGTGTTATATGTTATGTGTTTCAGGTATCTCAGAGGATCGCGGGAAGGCACCGGCTTGATTGTACACACCAGAGAAAGAGTTATGTTTTGAGGATCCTGGATTTTTAATGAAGTTATGTTTTGTAATTTGAATAAATGATATTTCCATACCATTTGTTATGAAAAGTATGCGATTTTAAAATGAAAAATCTGTTTGAAAAATTACGGTGTTACAAGTTGGTATCAGAGCCTTGGTTTGAGGGATTCGGATGCACCTTCGGGTAGATCTGGACTCAAACTGAGGATTTGAGAAAAAATTTCAAGGAAATGATTTTTCTAAAACGAGCAAGAGTTTCTAAAAGAGTACGAGTTGGAGCAGTGTGTACAATCAGCCAGAGCCCGAACGGTGATTTCCCAAAATACCCTTACGTTTGTATTATGAGATATTTATGAGATATGCTATGAGATATTATGCATGCTAGCTATAGGCTAGGTATTTCATATGTTAGGACTAGAGTGGCCTGATTTATGATGCCTTAGCCTAGGAGTTATTGTTATTTGTGATGTACTTTCGAGCATGTGTTGAGTAAGAGTATCCAACAGGAATCCTCTAGAGAAGGATTTGAGTAGAGGAGTAATCTAGGAGAGATACCTAGATGATCAGTTGAGGAGTCTACTGAGAGAGTATTCAGACGCCCGCGTGGGGTAAAGTTGCTTGAGTTCGGTGGTATCCTTTAAGTATGAGGAGAGCAAGTGGGTAATAACCTAGAGTGGTTTTACATGTTGGTAGAGATTATTCGATGCCCGAATGCTACTTGCTTCATGCTTTGTTGAACTCTTGATGATGAGAGTCAGCTACTAAGTGAATATGATGATATTCAAGAGGTAGATGGCTGGCATCATAAGGAGTTATTCAGCAGCTGATGGCGGAGAAGTATGAGAATCTAGGAAGAGCCTAGGAAAGGGTGACCCTAGTCAGATGAGTACGCTGACAGAGTTGGATATTTCGCAAGAGGAGCGAACACGCATGACGGGGCTGGTGATTGAGAAGGCCGAGCAGCTACGTAGGAACTCGGGGATGGTCCGTGTGGAAAGTATGGGTAGATGTGGCAGGTAGTATGGGCCCGTACTACTAAAAGCAGAGGACCCATACTCGATACAAGGAACATTCCGGAGGTTTTAAGTAGCAGATCGAGAGGTGATTTCATGGTTTGAGTACCATAATTTGTAGCAGATCGAGAGGTGATTTCATGGTTTGAGTACCATGATTTGTAGTAGATCGAGAGGTGATTTCATGGTTTGAGTACCATGATTTGTAGCAGATCGAGAGGTGATTTCATGGTTCGAGTACCATGATTTGTAGCAGAACGAGAGGTGATGTCATGGGTCGAGTACCATGACTCGTAGCGGGTTGAGAAGAGATAACATGGTTTGGGTACCATGATTCATAGCAGATCGAGAGGTGGCCACATGGTTCGAGTACCATGACCCGTGGCGGTTAGTGTTACTGGTTCTACCAGTTATTCCGTTGAAATTGGTTAGACTGAGATCAGATGTGAAAGAGTATGGGGCCAGAGGGCCATGATGAACGAGTTTAGTGGAGCATCCCTTGAGAGGGAAATCGAGTTAGCTCTGAGGGATTGTCGGTGAGATGCCAATTGGAGTCGCAAGACTCAAGAATGAGTAGAGATGGCGGTTATGGAGGATTACGGCATGAGTTGAGCAATATGCCGATAGTGGAGATGTCACCTTCTGTGACATGGATGGTATTATTTCCGTTTCCTGTGGGAAACATAAGAGGTGTTGAGAATTCAGTTTCCGAGCTTGGGGGTAGAACCCTGCGGGTTAGCATTGATGGCGACCTTCCATCAGAGTATTTGGGCAGTATGTCTTCCGAGAAGTAATGTTAGAGCAAGAGCAGGTTGTCAGCGGGGACTGAGATGGTTAAGGACTAGGATACACCCTATTTGAGCATAGTAGGGCATGTATTAGCTGCAACGGCAGACGATCAAGAAGAAGATATTGGGGCGGTGGCTCTTATTGTCTATGATGAGTATCGAGTGTGGTAATGAGGACTCCACTCTTATTACAACCCACGTGATGGAACGTTGGTTGAAGAGTCGAGGATGAGGAATATGATAGTTCATTATTTTCAGACTGAGAGTCAGGGCTATGACTGGACAGTTGAGATGTCCGGTAGTGGGATAGTACGAGGTTCGGAATGACTAGAGGTAGTCATGATGAGAGGTTTCTGAGGACTTCATCGGAGATTCGGGGTATTTGGAATTGCTCGATCCCCATCGGGGAGATCATCGAGCATTGCGTATCACCTTCCAAGAGTAGGTGCGATGTTAGTGGTAAAAACAGTCTGTGGGTTAGATTGTTGGCGAACCAATTGGTGATGGTTCGAACCCTGAGTGGGGTAGAACCGGGTACTTTTGAGGAGATCCGAGATTTGTTCAATAGCGGTTAGAGAACTGGATAGAGAGGCCTGCGGTGCGGATTCCTAAAGACCAGGGTTTTTTGGTGGTCAAGGAGAGGTGCAGAGTGAAATAGTGCATGTGGCACGTGTTTGAGAAAGGATGAGAGTCTCCACGGCAAGTGGCCGTTGGTCGGAGACCTTGTGGTGGTTAGGAATCCTTCAAGGTTAAAATGGTGAATTCGAGGTGGTTGGCTTGTGAGGTTAGTTCGGCGGTTGAGAATTTCTGGTTCAGAGTATGGGCTATTATATACAGTATGGGAAGGGAAGAAGTTGATTGGGCAACCAACTTCAGGGTCGTTATGAGTATTCTTGCATGAGTTTTGAGCAATAGAGGAGGAAGTTTCAGATTGTCATCTACGTGTTTTGAGTCGTTGGTAAATTCTCCGTGTTTTAATTTGGGAGATAGAGTATTCCGGGGTTACAAGAGACACGAGAGAAAGACCGGTTGCGAGATTCCGAGGAAGCAATGCGATATCTGAGTAAGGGATCAGTGGTAGAGTCAAGATACTGCGAGGCGTTGTGATGGTATTCCGGGGTATCTGAGTTCAATGTCCTAAATCTCGGATTATTTTGAGTTTGAGTTTAAGGTGACGAGTGGTGTATCAAGTGTCTATGGTTCTGGTGGGAGGCCCTTCAGCTAATTGACATCAAATGGATTTATTTGAGAATGTGAATTGCAGCGAGAAAGAGAGGTTTTGTCACTACAATGGTCGTCCGAAGTAGTGATGCTTAGCCTGAATGGGTGTGTGTGTACCTATCTATGCTGGGCCGCAGAGCATGAGTTAATGACCGCAGTATGGTGTCAACCTGAGGATGAGATTGTGAAGTGGTAAGAGTAAGTGCGGTAAGACTGCGTGGAGCTGCAGTTTCAATGAGTCAGTGCAGAGAGGTGTGGTGATGCTACGGGGAGCCGTAGTACTCACTATTCAGTAAGAGGTTGTGGTGATGCTACGGGGATCCGTAGTACTCACTATTCAGTGAGAGGTTATGGTGATGCTACGGGGAGCCGTAGTACTCACTATTCAGTGATAGGTCGTTGTGAGACTGTGGGGAGCCGTAGTACCCACTAGTCAGCTTAGTCAGCGAGAGAATGTTGTGATGAAGTGCTCTCTGATCAGAGCTTGACGTAGAAGAGTTTTAGGCTTGGGTAGCCCTAATATTTGAGTGTGTGGAAGCCTGGGGTCGAACCAGGGGCGAGACTGGGGTCTCCATGTTTGTCGGAAGTCGTTATATTCTGAACTGAGTAGTGGTTTTCGTGGCCAAAGAGAAGTGGATCAGTGAGGTTCGCATGGGTTGCGGTTCATGAGTCATGAGCTGAGTGGTTTGTTGGGGCGAGTGGTTCCAGCTCTGGGTCAGATCGAACTCACGAGTTTGAGTTTGGCTCTGGTAGTGCGTTGAGTAGGCAGAATGAGATTCCGGATTCAGAGCTGAATTTCATTTGGAAAGGGGTATTGCTCCTATCTGGTGCCTTAGACCTGAGTGGGTCAATTCATTGGTGTGAGAAAACCGCGAAATGCATGGAACTAATGAGTAGTAGACGACAGAGGTAGAGATTGAAACGAATTCTGTATTCGCTTGAGGAAAAGCGAACTTTGTGACATATGTGTCACACTGGGCCGAGATAGCTAGTGTGGGAATGAAGTCAGTGAGACATGTTGAGGTATGCAATGGGTAACCTTTGGAGGTTCAACTGTGGAGTCAGAAGTTGACCTAGTGCTCAATATTAAAAAGGGGTATGAAGAACGAAGCTGGGACTTGTGATTGTGATGTCTGAGGACACTTCTGAGCGAGCCTGGTTATTCTCTTGTGCCTGAAGGGCAGAGTGTTGAGGATTCTTTGTTCGGATGGATTCTGATAGCAGTCTAGTGTATGATCCCTGGTGGGGTGTGGACCCTTCCGTTTCTTGGAGCGTGATTTGGATCATTATCATGATGATATGAGTGAGCGGTAGCCGATTGTTGGATTTGGTCTTGTGAGAATCAGAGGATCAGTGAGTTATCAGGGTTTGGTATTTGAGGAGCGAATATCATGGTGATCGCTTGAGTAGGCGGTCTGACGGCGGGTCAGGCCACTAGAGCTTCCGGACAGTGTGAAGGAGTATATTAGCGACAGAAGAGTTGGTTCAGTTATGGTCTTGGGAGTTTTGTGTGGTTTCGGGTGTCCATAGAGAAAGATATCGGTGTAGTATGAGATCCTTTCGGTGGTGCCTTTTTGGGTTGATGATTTCATTATGTGAGTGGTTAAGGAGTGATTTCGAGGGCGAAATCTAATTCAAGTGGGGGAGAATTGTAACATCCGGATTTCCAGGGACATTATCGTGTATGTTAATCTTGACATTTGAGGAGGGACTCGACGAGTTGAGGGACCAACTCGCCGAGTCGAGTCGGGTTGATCGCGTGAATTTAATGAAGGACTCGACGAGTCCGAGGAGGGACTCGCCGAGTAGGTGCTGGGCAGAGAAACCCTAATTTCCCGGGTTTGAGACCTATTTAAAGGAACTTATAGCCTCATTTGCGGCTACCCTTCCTTGATAGCAAACCCTAAACGTGTATGGAGAGCCATGAGAGTCTTAGAAGCTAAAACTTGGAGTAAACTAGTGCATCTCTTGAGGAGAAGAGGAGATCACCCATCAAGGGAGCTAGAGAATCAGTGGATCTGGTGTAACTTCGTGCAAGGGCTTGAGTAAGAGGTAAAAGCTTGCACCTTTCTTGTTATTTGGCTTAAATCTTGTAGATATGGAAGATTAGGGTTTCTTCCACCATTGTTGGGACTTTGTATGCATAAGGTCTCTCATGAGGCCTAGACTTCAGATCTGGACCTTGTGAGGTCCAGAGAGTCCAAAGATTATAGCTTTAGTTTGTTGGATTAATGTCTAAGTCCATAACTATATTTGGTATGTACTTTACCCAACCCGGCATGGTCCATTTGGGTTGCACTTCACCGACACAATTTATATGGATAGTCTTTTGAGAATAGTATATTTATGATTTATATTAATATATTATAAGTTCTAATATATTAATATATAATCATATTATTTAATTAGTATTGATCAAGAATTAATTTATAATTAATTAAGTGATCAAAAGGAACTAATTAAATATGAACTCTTAGATATATATATATATATATATATATATATATATATATATATATATATATATATATATATATATATATATATATATATATGTGTGTGTGTAGTGGGCCAAGTTCATTTAGGTTGGGCTAAGTCTTCATGGATAGTCCATGGAGCTTTAACCCATGGATCCTAGGAAATGAAAGGTCATGGGTATTAGGGTTTAACCCTAATCCTCCACACTATATAAAGGGTCTTATGGTTCATGAAATTATGCGAGTGGCTAGTGTGGATACACTAAAGAGGGAAATAACCGATTTCATAGTGTGAGCCAAGTATCCATATTCTCTAAAGGTTTTCCAAGGTGTTTTGGTGATTTGTGATTCCACTTGAGGCTTCCACACTATTGGGGCTAAGCTCTTAAAGCTTGAAGACATCAAGCTACATCAAAAGGTATGTCATCTAACTAGAACTTTGTAGTATAGGTGCTTCATAATATGCTAGTTAGGATGAAACCTTGGACTAGTTAATATTTGCATGTATAATAGAGAAAACATAGATCCATGGTTTATAGGGTTGCATGTACACCATAGGAGTGTTAGAATGCTCAAAACCCAACAGTGGTATCAGAGCCATGGGTTGTTTTCTGTTATATTGATGCAAATGTTTTATTTTCAAGTTGGAAAAAAAAGGAAAAAAAACATGACGTTTGTCAAATTTTAAGATAATTACTTGTTTTGTGAAAAACGAATTATTTGTAAAATTTGAATCATTTGTTATATGAGTTGAATTAGGTCAAATTTAGTAAAAGATAAAATGATATGATTATTTTATTAGTTTTAAAAGTTTTATCTAAATGTTTTAAGGAGTTACATATTTTGTCATAAAATTTTGGAGCTCAAAAGTTTTTTTTTTAAAGTTGTGATCTTAAGGGTTTTTGAAACTTCCATAAGTTATGGATATGAAAGTTTTTTTTTTTTAAAAAAAAATTGATTCAAAGTTTTTATGGAGTTACAAAATTTGGTGTTAATGTTTTAAAGAATTCCATAACTTGTTCTTAAGTTATGGAACATGGAAAGTTTCATCATAAAACACCATTAATTCCATAAGTTATGGAATCCAAAGGTTTTCAAGAATTACAAAACTTGCCCTCAAGTTTTGGAATTTGAGAAAAGTTTTTTATGAAAAAAAAATTGAATTCTAAAACTCTTGGGTTCATAACTTAAACAATTAATTAAATGGTTTTAATTTTGAGTTTAATAATTGGAATTATGATGTTTTGTTGAATAGTTCAAATTAACTCTTATGGACTTTATTAATAGTTAATTAAAGCGTTTAATTAAAAGAGTATTATTAATCCATAAATATATGGTTTGAGTTTAATTAAATTAAAAGTCTAGTTTAATTAATAGATTAAACCACCAAGTATTTTAAATGTCTAAAATACACCCTTATACTATTATAATATTAAAAGTTTAATATATTATATGTATAAGAGCAAGCCGTCTTACCATTAGTAGGCCTCATTCACGAAGTCGGTCTATAAGGGGGGTATAAGGTTGCTGCCTATAAAATGGCAGTTTAATGGGTGTCCACTCTCAGTCACCGCTTCCTTGACCGGTGGAGGGTCGTTAGCCGAACGGGTAGGACAAGGACTATAATTCTACCTTCATTAAAAGTATTAATGATAAATACTAAGTAACTAAACACTTAATAATACCCAATCTTAGTTACTTAGGAAAATGTGAATTTGGTGCTAACCCATGAAATTACACTTTGCACTTTGCTTAAGTCAGTTAGTGGAGTGTGTGTGGTTAACCGGCACAATAGCTTGATTTAACAAGGTAGGCAAAGGGTAACTTAATGTTTATCATAGTATTGGTGGAGCGTGTTTAGTTAACCGGCACATCGATTGAGGGGTAAATATTAAGGGTACCAAGTATATTTGCATGGTTATTCACACCTTGTTTTATGATCCTCGGCATCCCAGTCACAAAACCTGAAGGGCACACTCGAGATTGGAACATGCCTTTGAAAAGTTCAATGAATCTCAAAAGAATCTAGGAGTTTCAAAACCAATTAAAACCTAATAATACATTTTGTTTATCTTGGTGGAAATTGGTGAATCGTCATTCACCTACCTTCAAATATTTTATAGCTTGGATTACGACATCCCTCTTCCAAGTTATAAAATATTTTGTTGGGTCCTAGCCTTAATATTTCATATTGGGTGTTATATTAAGGACTTTAGATCAACTATCTTGAATATCTCCCAAAAAGATGTATGTTTCAGACATCTATGATCCTCCTAAATCTCTTGGAACTTCACTTCCTCCACCTCCTCCAATTATTCTCCCTAACCCACAAGTTCAAGGTCACTCAAGCCCTATTGGCAAGCAAGGTCTATGTGTGATCGCATCTTGGAGATGAAGTTACATATTGACAAGCCGGGAGAGTTGGGTGTCAAACTCTTGAGAAAGTTGGTGGTTCAATCACTTTCTAAGTCACATAGTGAATTCCTTTGGGACTACTTTGAAACAGACTATGACATGACCCTTAATGATCATATCTATTTACTTGGTGCTGCTGAATCAGCAATGATTTGGAACGATAGTAAAGCAAATTTGATTAGAAGATCAACTTCCCAAAAACTTTATGGACAGTGACAATGGTGACACTGGAAATCCAGAAAAAGCATTCTCTTCCCAATGGAAAGGGATTGGCCATAGTCAACCCGGTTGACCAAATGGTAAAGAGAAAGGCTAAGTCTGAGATAGTCCCATTACCAAAGGGTCCATATGTTTATTTTGCCAAAGGAAGGGGCGTTGATTGCAAAGCTGCCAAATTTACCTAAGGATGTTAAAGTCAATAAGTTTGACTCTACATCAGGTAGAGCCTATTATCTAACTCTGTTAAGTTCTATTCTGAGATCCTCATTACATGATGTGACTGGGTCACATGTTGATGTTTTAAGAATCAAAGAATAGAGACAAATCTTAAAGGAAGTATATGCTGATTCTGATCGCGAATGTGGATTTCGATCGCATCAGAATTTTGTGCAGTTGCTTAAGAAGTTATGATATATTGCTAAGGAATAGATAACAACAATTTTCCATGTGGATTGTAAGGATAAGTTTTTCCGCAAAGTTTTAAAATAAAAGAAAATTGTTTAATTTTATTTATTTGAAGTATCCTTACAATGACATTTGTGGAAAATTGTTGCTTATATGATTCCACTGACAGAAATATTGGAAAATGGATTTGATTCTTTCATTTGTGGTAGTGTCTAAATTTACCAAATCAGGAAAGTTCCTCATCACCCAAGTTTCAATTGGACCGAAACTTGGAATCATGCAAGTTGAATAGTATGATGAATGAGAACTTTCAAGCATTGGAAAATCAAGACTAATTACTTGTTCACATGGATGTGTGAGTCAAGTGAAGGACTAAAGGGATCGAGTACACATTCTTGTGCACTGGTCATGTCCACCACAAAGCTCGTTAAGACTATTTGATTTACTAAAGTTTAGTAAATATGGTTATACTTACAAGTTTAAGTATAATTCTGAAACATTGGAAAAGTCTCAATGTATGGCAGAACGAATGGGAAGAATCAAATTAGGCAGAAAGATAAAAGTTTCTCAAATCTGAAAAGATGGGAGAGTACTTTAGTATCATGTTTGTGATCATCTTAATGATTTAGAAATCATATCACAATTAGTCCTCTAAAGGTCATCTTAGTGCATTCTTATGACTAAGAAGAGGAGTCATGAATTGTTGAAATGGTTAGATCAGGAAGATGAGTCATACTTCGTTCCAAAACAATTCTTAGAGTTATACTCCAAGATTGTAACTTGAGTGACATATCTTAAAGAAAGGTTTAAAACACTTGTCAAATGTAAGAGTAAAAGTGTCCTACTCTTGTACATTTGAAATTGGTAAGTTGTGATGTTTTGGATAAAACAAAGACTAACTAAGGCCAATTGTGTGAAGTGTTTGTCTTGATAAAGAATCCGCACTCTCTCTTGAATATTTGGCAAGATAGTCTTATATGTCAAGAGGATAGTGGGAGTCTTAAAGATCCTAAAAAGAATTTCAAGAACTAATCAAGAATAAAACCTGAGGTTCTTCACTAGCACACGACTTGAGGTTTATAACCTATCGTGTTGACATATTCTGTGCCCATTCCAGTTAAAGTTGGCTTTGCATAGGAGTTATGAAAGTTCTCAATTGGTTTCATAACAACTTGGAAGCAATGGCAGGCCCTATACTGCCAGGTGGCAAGAAGTTAAGATTGCATATATATAAGTTTGGATTTGTCATTATCCTTGTCTTGTGACTATGGTTTTGACGATTCACATGGATAAGAACACATACACCATAAAATCTAAGGGTCATAAGGTTTCTCTCCGATTCATGAAAATGATGGTGAGGAAACACTTCCACCAAG
This sequence comes from Lactuca virosa, assembly GCF_052849685.1. Taxonomy (NCBI): domain Eukaryota; kingdom Viridiplantae; phylum Streptophyta; class Magnoliopsida; order Asterales; family Asteraceae; genus Lactuca; species Lactuca virosa. Next base: position 32,272,893 of record NC_136432.1, on the reverse strand, counting down.
TAGATTTGAAGCAGATGGCAAAAGGTCTAAACAATTGAGACTATGATTACGGCATCCCTTTTCATAGTTCTGAAATTGTTTAGACACACATGCATGCTATCTAAGGAAAGGTGTATGATTTTGATAAAGTTTTATCAAAGCATCTCGTATCAGAAATCTGAACTTTGGTAAGAAAGTCAATAAAGTATTGATTTCTAGAAGTCCAGCTGATTTCTGAGTACATGTCAAAGCTAGTGGGAGCATAAGTGTTATGCTAATAATCATCATGTTAGTGGGAGCATGATAATTATTGTTAGTGTTGCAAGTTAGCAATGTTAATTATAGAAAACAAAAGTTTCAATTCGTGAGGCTGCAGGGATTGAAAAAGTTGTTTTGCTATAATTAAGGGAGAGAATATACTTCATTTCAGTTCTAAAGGCTTAGATTGAGACCTTAATCATCTTTAGTCAAGAATATATATATGAATTTCATGTTGGATCGGTTCAACTTAAGGAAATTCTATATATTGCGTTCTCAAAATTCGATTATGATTACGGCATCCCTCTTCATAGTCAAATTTTGAAAACATGGCAAATAAAAATATTGTAGCAAAAGACTGGTCTAGAATCATGTCTTTATGTGAGACATCATGAATCGTGTACCATTTGCTTTGGGTACAGGATCGATTGCATGTGCTATAATATTTGTCATTTATAAATTTTTCCAAATGCCCAGAGGCATTAAGAAAGGAAAAGGTCTAGAATTGGATATGACTAAAATGATTAAGCAATTGTCGAGGACAATCTGAAGTTTACCAAAGATTGGTTGCTCAGGGACAGTTAGACGTATAGTGCTAATTTTGGAAGGACCATATTGACATATTCTGAAAAGAGGCATCTCTTATTCAGAAGTGATAGTCAAAATGAGAATATGGAGTTGTCTCCATAGGTGGAAGTTATTTGTGTAAGATTAAAAAAACTTAATGCAAGAAGCATGTCCAAAGCAATGTACTTTGAATATGAGACTTAGTTTCCATGGAGTTGATCTCCATTGGAATACCTTATAATGACTGTTGACAAGTCTTTGTGACTTTGTACATATTCATTACAGGAGGGTCAGTGCATATAAGTTTAAAATCTAAACAGATTTCGATAAATGATAGGAATTTGAAATTTTCACATTTTTCGATAAGGATTTGGGAGTGTGAAATTAGAATCATTGAAATTATGTTCAATTGGTTTATTTCACAAAGTAAGGATCATAGACAAACATAGAGTGCATACTTGGTGTATGGCAAAGCTATTGTTTAAGAAAAACATAGTGTACATGCTTGGAGCATGGGACAACTAGTCTTTTTAATTCAAGTATAAAGTTGATAAAACCGAAACAATGAATAATGAGTCATCAGTATGGTGATAAATAAAAGTGTTTATTTATATTCATAGGGTTTGATACCATATTTGACTTCCAGAATAACTAAGTCGCTCTTCCTGAATGATTAAGTTATTCAAACCATCCACAGTCGGTCATATGTTGGAAGTAGATATGAATCAAGACTGTCATGGGTTGGTTTGTAGAAGTCCAAGTTGGTGGACAACGTGGTGCTACAACACTCATGAGTGCTCATAAGTTCTGAGTATTGGATTCAACCCGCGCTCATTTGAATCACTTCATGGATTTTATCACGAGTGATCATGAGACGATAATATCTTATATTCTTCAAACCTAGAGATATGAGTTGTTACTATGAGTTGGTTGTACATTGATTGCACGAAAACGCATTTGGTAACTCGATGTTATAAAACGTGCCTTTGTGTATGATTCAACAAGTAGTAGAACAAGCCATATGAGTCGAAGTTTATCCATTCCTTTTACCTTCGGGATAAAAGCGATATCTATGGGCCCCTCGATGATTTAGTGATGACACATGTGAGTGCTTGGCCAAGCCAGGACTGATTTGATTTGTTCAATCAGTCAGTCATCATAAATCGGAAATCGGGAAACAACAAATGGACAGAGAGAATGATTGATAATCCATGTCTCAGTCCATATGATATCTAGAATGGAGGAATATATGATCCCTTATCTAATGGACAAGTCATTGACAAAGGTCAGAGTTCATTGACAAGATCAAAGTTCGACAGCGGCTTTAAGAGCTACGATTGCCAGTTGGTTTTTGAAGTCATACTCAATAATAGTTTTAGACTTATCCAAGTGGGAGACTGTTGGATTAATGTCTAAGTCCATAACTATATTTGGTATGTACTTTACCCGACCCGGCATGGTCCATTTGGGTTGCACTTCACCGACACAATTTATATGGATAGTCTTTTGAGAATAGTATATTTATGATTTATATTAATATTTTATAAGTTCTAATATATTAATATATAATCATATTATTTAATTAGTATTGATCAAGAATTAATTTATAATTAATTAAGTGATCAAAAGGAACTAATTAAATATGGACTCTTAGATATATATATGTGTAGTGGGCCAAGTTCATTTAGGTTGGGCTAAGTCTTCATGGATAGTCCATGGAGCTTTAACCCATAGATCCTAGGAAATGAAAGGTCATGGGTATTAGGGTTTAACCCTAATCCTCCATACTATATAAATGGTCTTATGGTTCATGAAATTATACGAGTGGCTAGTATGGATACACTAAAGAGGGCAATAACCGATTTCATAGTGTGAGCCAAGTATCCATATTCTCTAAAGGTTTTCCAAGGTGTTTTGGTGATTTGTGATTCCACTTGAGGCTTCCACACTATTGGGGCTAAGCTCTTAAAGCTTGAAGACATCAAGCTACATCAAAAGGTATGTCATCTAACTAGAACTTTGCAGTATAGGTGCTTCATAATATGCTAGTTAGGATGAAACCTTGGAATAGTTAATATTTGCATGTATAATAGAGAAAACATAGATCCAAGGTTTATAGGGTTGCATGTACACCATAGGAGTGTTAGAATGCTCAAAACCCAACATAGTTAACCATAGAAGAGTTATTGTGGTTAATCATCCTTGTTAGAGTTATATTGGCATTATGAGCCTTATATGTCATGTTTAAACGTAAAGCTTGCAGCTTTACGTGACAATCGACCCTCAGGATGGTAGATCTAGTGTTTGGGGTGATGGATCTGCTTTAAATCGTCTGAATAAACATTTTGTCGGAATGAACTCGCCGAGTCGATGAGCCGACTCGACGAGTTGGTTAGGGTTTGTCCCGAGGAACCGAATCAGGCGATAGCTCGATGAGTTAGGGGTCAACTCGACGAGCTGAGCTGGACTGTCATGAGATTTATGAGGAAAGTAAGTGGACTCGACGAGTCGCAAGGGTGCACTCGGCGAGTCGGGTCAAACATGGACTGTTGACTCGAGTTTGACTTCTGTTGACTTTGGGGCTTTGATCAACATAAGTAGTAGAGACCATGGAGGGGTAAAATGGTCTTTAATCCACTTCAAAGAGTTAAAGAGAGGAAGAATAGCCTTTGGTCATTAGAGTTGTGATTAGAGTATCATTTAGAGATATTCATCCCTTGTGTTAGGTGGAGGCTAGTTTGAAATCCGGGAGCGGGGTCTTTACTTGCTACTGGTCAGGTGAGTCTTCTCACTATACTTTACCATGAGTGGTAATTAGAGTTATGTGACAGAGTATCTTGTATGCTATGTATGTGATGTGCTGCACTGCATTATTTCTATGTGATTTATGTTGTGTGTATTCTAGAGTTTACAGAGTTAGCACCGGAAGGTCCACAGAGTTAGGACCAGAGGGTCCACAGAGTTAGGGCCAGTGGGCCCACAGAGTTATAGCCTCGAGTGGCTAATATGTGTTATATGTGGTATTTTGGGGAACTCACTAAGCTTCGTGCTTACCGTGTTATATGTTATGTGTTTCAAGTATCTCAGAGGATCGCGGGAAGGCACCGGCTTGATTGTACACACCAGAGAAAGAGTTATGTTTTCAGGATCCTGGATTTTTAATGAAGTTGTGTTTTTTAATTTGAATAAACGAGACTTCCATACCATTTGTTATGAAAAGTATGCGATTTTAAAATGAAAAATCTGTTTGAAAAATTACGGTGTTACACTGTTGTTCTCATGCTAAACTCATCCTACGCTTTCCCTAGGGTAATCACCGACCCACTTTCCGTCATCAGCTGCATAAGAAGTCCCTGCTACCTTTCCCTAACTAGCTCGCGAATACTATTACATATCACTAAGACTAGATAATTCTTCGAATGAGAGGTCCTACCCTACAACGGTTAGACTCAAAAGAGAGCTGCGAAATAGAGCTAAACCTAACCTTCTGAAATTATTTAGTCCTCGTAATATGTAACCTTCTGAAATTATTTAGTCCTCGTAATATGTTAAAGTTAGCTAGAACTCCTAAAAGCACAAAGCAAGCAGCATTCAAGCATTGAGTAAACATAATCAAGCATATCCTACTCAGGCTATCATATCACTGACTAATCAGTACTAACATGCAGTTCAATAAGCTCATACAGCAGGCATATAAGGCATCCTTCCTAGATCCTTAGCCCTAAACTAGCATGCAGTTCTCATACATATATAACAGGCATGCAAGGCATCATTCCTAGATCCTAAGCCCTAATCTAGCATAAGTCATAGTATCAAATCAGAGTATCGTATCAAAACTCATATCTAAATATCAGAGTGAAAACATCCCAGGCTAAAGAAATGGTGTGTGCACTGCAGTCATCCCGAGCTCTTCCCCTTGCTACCGGAAGTACCTGAAACCAAAACTGAAAACTATAAGCATGAAGCTTAGTGAGTCTCCCCAAACTACCACATACCATACACATAACATGCAACTAGGAGATACGGGCCCCGCCCACACTCAATGAGATACGGGCCCCACCCACACTCAACTACTATGAGATACGGGCCCCACCCACACTCAGCTACTATGAGATACGGGCCCCGCCCACACTCAGCTACTATGAGATACGGGCCCCGCCCACACTCAGCTAGTCATGAAAATACATACAGGTATCAAACAGACAACAAGTCTAACTAAGAATATAAATCTGTACCATATCAGTTATCTATGAGATACGAGCCCCGCCCACACTCAACTACTAATCAGATCACATATACGCGCAGGCCTTGGTGCCGTAGACCCGTTCCTACTGAAGGAAACTCACCTCAATGTCGTGAATAACTGAAATTCCCTGCTCCACAACCGGCTCTACTCACACCCTATGCCGAACAACCTCTTAGATAACATTCCATACTCAAAACCCCTTCCCGGGTCAACCTTGGTCAAAGTCAAAGTCAAGGTCAAAGTCAACATCCTGGGTTGACTCAACTTGCCGAGTTGGTTCATCAACTCGTCGAGTTCCATGAATCATAAACCCTGAAATCGCGATCCAACTCATCGAGTTATTTCACAACTCATCGAGTTCCTCCTATCTACAGAATCGGGACTTCTCCACTCAACTCGTCGAGTTTTGCCTTTAACAGAATCAGGATACTTCGTCCTAACTCGTTGAGTTCCTCTATGGACTCGACGAGTTCTTCAGTCTGTTAAGCCATGTTAATAGATTAAGCCCCTAATCTTCATATCTGAGCTTCATACTTCACCTACACACTGAAAATGTCCTTTTAAGGGTAAAGTTTCCAACTTTACCCGTTAATACCCTTACTTGATGAATCTAGCAAAATCCCTAGCTCTTTAGGACCTAGATCTTGGTCCACAAGCCATCAGTACTCCATACTAAAACACATACACTGAGATTCGGACCGTAGATACTACATGAACATGTAAAGGTTTCACGTTTCTCTCTATTCATGGCCTTTTGGAGCTTAAAAGGCCAATATGACATCCTATAGCTTGCATGGGGCTTCAATGGCGATAAAGTTTGCACCATTATGCCATGAAATCCCTCCATGCTTCCAGATCTGATGATATATTCACTTGGGACGTCCATTTCCCAAAGGTCATGCTTCTTCAACCAAAAACCCAATAATATGCTAATAAGAAGATCTAAGAAGTTACTAAGTAAGTTTGAGACTTGCTTACTAGAAAATGATGAGAATGAAATGGAGTCTCTGGATCTACTAGCTTCTCCTTGAATCCCCAAGCTTCTCCTTCCTTTACAAGCTTCAATACACACAAAACTTCACTCAAAGATGGGTCACAAGCTCACAAATGCATTAGGGTTTCTGGATCTAGGGTTTGGGACTTGGAGGCTGGAAATGAGGCCAACATGTGGGGATTAGGATGCTTAAATAGGGTGCAAAACCCCGAAATTAGGGTCTCACCCCTGCCAGCCTACTCGTCGAGTTGAGGCTCTCAACTCGTCGAGTAGGTTATTTAAAACACGCGTCTCTTCTGATTTCTAGTTGACGAGTTTGGGGCTTCCAACTCGTCGAGTTGCTCTACAAAAATGAATAAATTATAATTTAAATGCGTACTGGGAACCAGACGTTACAGAATATGAAACCAAAATGATAAAATAGTCTAAAATCATTTACAAACTCTAAACTACACATTGGAAAAAAAACCGCATTCTAATTCCACTTCAAACAAATTAGATATGTATGTTTTAAAACTGTTACAGAATATAAAAAAAAAGCTGAAAAAGAGAAAATTTTCAGCTTTCGTATCCCAACTTGGGAGGACTGTAAGTCAATGAATTTGAAACCAAAAATGATAGTGTAAAAATATGTACAAACTATAAAATAAACTTTGGAAAAACTTCATGTCAATCCTGTTGGGTTTTGTATACTACAACATCCTATGGTGCACATACAACCCTAAATACCTTGGATCTATGTTTTCACTAATTATACATGCAATGATGTTTCCAAGGTATTAAGCCTATAACTAGCATTCAATTGTTATATACCATACAAGATACTAGTTAGAGTAACATACCTTTTATATAGCTTGAAGTCTTGATGTATTTAGCCTGAAGAGCTTAGCCCCAATAGTGTGGAAGCCTCAAATGAAGTCACAACACATCATAAACAAAGGTGGAACTTGAGAGAGAATTCCTTCCACACCAAAAACACCTCCATGAACTCTAAGTGCAAGTCTGTAGTCGTTTTTTAGGTTAAGAACATGTATTTATATGTTGGATTTCAAAGGTCATGGGTATAACCCAAATCCATACCCATGGGTTTATGATCCATGGTTCATGTGGCCCAACTCTTTATGTATCCATACATAAACTTGGTCCAACATGGATCATAAGCCCAACACATATAAATATAACTAATTACCATAATTAGTCCCCATAGATTTAATTAGTCTCTTTTGATCACTAAATTAATTCCAAATTAATTCTTGATCAGTACTAATTAAAACATATGATTTCATATTAATATATTATAACTTATAATATATTAATAAATCATATATAACCTCTTCTCTCAAAAGTCCATCCTAACAAATTGTCCTGATGATATGCAACCCAAATGGACCATGCTACTCTCGGGTCGAGTACATACCAATAATAGTTTTGGGCTTAGACATCTAATCCAACAGTCTCCCACTTGGATAAGTCTAAAACTATTATTGCAAGTATGACTCCAAAACCCGACTAGCAATGGTAGCTCTTAAAAGCCGTTGTCGAACTTTGACCTAGTCAATGACATGTCCATTAGATAAGGGATCATATATTCCTCCATTCTAGATATCATATGGACTGGGGCATGGATTATAATCATTCTCTCTGTCCATCTGTTGTTTCCCGATTTTCGATTTATGACGACTGACTAATTGAACAAATGAAATTAGTCCAGGCCCGGCCGAGCACTTACGTTTGTCATCACTAAATCATCGAGGCGCCCACAGATGTCGCTTTTATCCCTCTAAGGGTAAAAGGAATGGATAAACTTCGACTCATATTCTTGCTCTATTTACTCATCAAATCACACACAACAATGTGTTTTATAACACCAAGTTACTGGTGCGTTTACACATTATCAATGTGCAACCGACTTGTAGACTGCAACTCATATCTCTCAGTTTGAAGAATATAAGATATTATCGTCTCATGATCACTCGTGATAAAATCCATGAAGTGATTCAAATGAGCTTGGGTTTAATCTAATACTCGAATCTTATTCCAGGAGCACTCATAAATACTGCAGCTATGTCTAGGCCACCTAGACAAACTACAAACCCATTCATGACAGTCTTGCCTCAATACCTACTTCCAAAGTATGATCGACTGTGGATGGTTTGAATAACCTAGTTATTCGGGAAGCCAAAACATGCAAAGTGAAACACAAGAATAATCGAATCCAATATGGTTTCAGAACTTATGAATATAAATAAAACACCTTTTATTTATCACCATATTGATTACACATTATTCATTGTATAATGTTTCGATTTATCAACCTAATACTTGAATTAAAACAATAGCCATGCCATGCTCCAAGCATGCACACTATGTTTGTCCAAACAATAGTTATGTCATACTCCAAGTATGCACACTATGTTTGACTATGATCCTTACTTTGTGGAATAGATCAATTGAACATAATTCCAATGATCCTCATTTCACAATCCCAAATCCTTATCGCAAATGTAAGAATTCCAAATTCCTGTCATTTACTGAAATCTGTTAGATTCTAAACTTATATACATTGATCCTCTTGTAATGACTATGCACAAAAATCACAAAGACTTGGCAACAGACATTTACAAAGTATTCCAATGGAGAGCAACTCCATGGAAACGAAGTCTCAAATTCAAAGTACTTTCCTTTGAACATCCTTCTTGCATTAAGTTTTCTAATCTTACACAGATTTAAAGAATAACTTCCACCTATGGAAACATTTCCACATTCCATTTTGACTACCACTTTTGAACAAGAGTTGCCTCCTTTCAGAATATGTCAATATGGTCCTTCCAAAATTTACACTATACTTCCAATTGTGCATGAGCAACCAATCTTTGGTAAATCTTAGATTGTCCTTGACAATTGCTTAATCATTTTACTCATATTCAGTTCTAGTACTTTTCCCCTCTTAATGCCCTAGGCATTTGGAAAATTTTAGAACAGGTGAATATTACAGCACATGTAATCGATCCTATATCTGAAGCATATGGGACACGATTCATGATGTCTCACATTAAGACATGATACTATACCATTCTTTTGCTATAATATTTCTATTTCTATTTGCCATGTTCTCATAATTCATATTATGAAAAGGGATGTCGTAATCATAATCGAATTTTAGAACGCAAATATGTAATCATGACTAAATTTGATTAAAATCTCAAAATCTAAGCTTTTAGAATTGAAATGAAGTATAATTTCCTCTCCCTTAATTATAGCAAAACAACTTTTCCAACCCTCAACTTGACGAATTGAAACTTTTGTTTTCCTATAATTAACATTGCTAACTTTCAATACTAAACATAATAATCATGCTCCCACTAACATGATAATTATTAGCATAACACTTATGCTCCCACTAGCTTTGACATGTATCCAGAAATCAGCTGGACTTCTAGAAATCAATACTTTATTGACTTTCTTACCAAAGTTTATATTTCTGATACGAGATGCTTTGATAAGACTTTATCAAAATCATACACCTTTCCTTAGATAGCTCACATGTGTGTCTAAACAATTTTTTAGAACTATGAAAAGTGATGTCGTAATCATAGTCTCAATTTTTTAGACCTTTGCCATTTCTCACAAGTCCATGTTAGTGTGTCGGTTAACCACACACGCTCCACTAACGACTTTGAGAATGAAAATATCACAATTGTTATCTACTTAAAATCTACTTAGTGAAAGCGTTTCCTCACCGTCATTTTCATGAATCGGAGAGAAACCTTATGACACTTAGATTTCTATGGTGTATGTGTTCCTATCCATGTGAATTTGTCATAACCGCAAGAGGAGGTTAGTGACAAATCCAAACTCATATGGATTGAACTTGTTTCAATCTTAACTTCTTTCCACTTGGCAGCACAAGGGCCTACCATTGCTTCCAAGTAATTATGCAAACAACTGAGAACTCACAGAACTCACATGCATAGTCAGCTTTTAACTAGAATGGGCATAGAAATAAGAATATGTCACCACGATAGGTTACAAGCCTCAAGTCGTGTGCTAGTGATAAACAATACCCTTGATTAGTTCTTGAAACTTTTCAAGATCTTTAAGACTCCCACTGACCTCTTGACATATAAGATTCTCTTGTCAAGAACCATTCCTTGACAAAACAAATATTCAAGAGTTAGTGTGGATTCTTATCACGATAAACACTTTACTCAATTGGTCTTAGTTGGTCTTTGTTTTATCCAAAACATCACAACTTACCAATTTCAAATGTACAAGAGTAAGAAAACATTTTACTCTACATTTGACAAGTGTTATAAACCTTCTAAGGATTATGCTACTCAAGTTACAATCTTGGAGCATTACTCTAAGAATCAATTTTGGAACGAAGTATGACTTATCTTTTTTATTTAACCAATTCAACAATTCACGATTCCTCTTCTTATTCAAACAAATGCACTAAGATGTCCTTAGAAGATTAATTATGATATGGTTTCAGAATCACTAAGATAATCATAAAACAAGATACTCAAGTACTCTCCCATCTTTTCAGATTGGAGAAACTTTTATCTTTCTGCCTAATTTGATTCTTCTTACTCGTTCTGCCTTACAGTGAAACTTTTCCAATTGTTTCAGAATTACACTTAAACTTGTATGCATAACCATATTTACTAAACTTTAGTAAATCATGACGAATAGCCTTATCTTCTTTGTGGTGGACCTGACCAGTGTACAACCAAGTGTACCCGGTCCTATAGTCCTTCACTTGACTCACTTATACATGTGAACAAGGAATTAGTGTTAATTTCCCAAAGTTGAAAAATTCTCATTCATCATACAATACATGTTGCATGATTCCAAGTTTCTATCCAACTGAAACTTGGGTGATGAGAATCTTTCCTTATTTGGTAAATTATGACACTACCACAAACGAAAGAATCAAATCCATTTTCCAATATTGCTATCAATGGAATCATATAAACAACAATTTCCACAAATTCCATTGTAAGGATACTTAAAATAAATAAAATCAAAAAAAAATTCCTTTATTTTAAAACTTGCGGAAAAACTTATCCTTACAATGCAAATGCATATGAAAACTATGTTGTTATCTATTCATAAGCAATCTATCACAACTCTTAAGCAACAACTCAAAATTCTGATCATCGAACCATGCGATCGAAATCCATCTTCACGATCAGAATCAGCATATTCTTCCTTTAAGCTTCCTCTCTTTTCTTTGATTCTTAAAACATCAAAATGCGACCTAGTCACATCATGTAATAAGAATCTCAAAATAGGAACTTAATAGAGTTAGATAGTGGACTTTCACCCGAAGTAGAGTCAACCTTTTTGACTTTACCATCCTTATGATCTTTCAGGTAAATAAGGCAGCTTCGCAACCAATGCCCCTTCCTTTGGCAATAAAAACATATGGACTCTTTGGGAATGGTACACGGGACTATCTCAGACTTAGCCTTTCTCTTTACCATTTGGTCAACCGAGTTGACAATGGCCGATCCCTTTCCATTGGGAAGAGAAAGTTTTTCTGGATTTCCAATGTTACCATTGTCAATGTCCATGGAAGTTTGGGAAGTCGATCTTCCAATCAAATTTGCTTTACCAGTGCTCCAAATCATTGCTGATTCAGCAGAATCAAGCAAATAGGTAAGATCATTAAGGTTCATGTCATGGTCTGTCATATAGTAGTCCTAAAGGAACTCACTATGTGACTTAGAAAGTGATTAAAGAACCTAGTCAACAACCAACTTCCTCAAGACCTTGACACCCAACTCTCCCGGCTTGTCAATATGTGACTTTATCTCCAAGATGTGAGCACACATAGACTTTGCTTGCCAATAGGGCTTGAGTGACCTTGAACTTTTCAAGAACTTGTGGGTTAGGGAGAAGAATTGGAGGAGGTAGAAGAAGAGAAGTATGATTTCCATGATCCAACCATGGGACATCATCTTCATTAGGAAAGCTTGTTCCAATAGATTTGGGAAGATCATAGTTGTCTGAACCAGACATCTACAATGGGAGAAATTTAATTTAGTTGATTTAAGTCCTTAATATAACACCCAATATGAAATATTAAGGCTAGGACCCAACACAATATTTTATAAATTGGAAGATGGATGTCGTAATCCAAGCTATATAATATTTGAAGGTAGGCGAATGACGATTCACCAATTTCCACCACGAAAAATGAAAAAGAATTTTAGGTCTTAAGTGAATTGAAACTCCTAGATCATTTGAGATTCATTTAACTTTTCAATGGCATGTTTAAATCTCGATTGTGCCCTCTCAAGTTTGTGACTGGGATGCCGAGGATCACAAACAAGGTGTGAATAACCATGCAAATTAACTTGGTACCCTTAATATTTATCACCTAATCGATGTGCCGGTTACCTACACGCGCTCCACCGATCTATGATAAACATTAAGTCACCCTTTGCCACTTCTTACTAGTCCATGTTAGTGTGTCGGTTAACCACACACGCTCCACTAACGACTTGGTAAGGTATAAAGTGCAATTTCATGGGTTAGCACCAAATTCACATTTTCCTAAGTAACTAAGATTGGGAATTTATAAGTGTTTAGTTACTTAGTATTTATCATTATACTTTTAATGAAGGGAGAATTAATGTCCTGTCAAACCCGTTCAGCTAACGACCCTCCACCACGCACGGAAGCGGTGGGTGAGAGTGAACACCCATTAAACTGCCATTTTATAGGCAGTAACCTTATACCCCCCCCCCCCCCTTATAGACCGGCTTCGTGAATGAGGCCTACTAACGGTAAGACCGACTTTTTACTTATACATATAATATATTAAACTTTTAATATTGTAATAGTATAAGGGTGTATTTTAGACATTTAAAATACTTGGTGGTTTAATCTATTAATTAAACTAGACTTTTAATTTAATTAAACTCAAACCATATATTTATGGATTTAATAATACTCTTTTAATTAAACGTTTTAATTAACTATTAATAAAGTCCATAAGAGTTAATTTGATCTATTCAACAAAACATCATAATTCCAATTATTAAATTCAAAATTAAAACAATTTAATTAATTGTTTAAGTTATGAACCCAAGAGTTTTAGAATTCAATTTTTTTTTCATAAAAAACTTTTTCAAATTTCAAAACTTGAGGGCAAGTTTTGTAACTCTTGAAAACTTTTGGATTCCAAAACTTATGGAGTTAATTGCTTGTTTTATGATGAAACTTTTTATGTTCCATAACTTAAGAACAAGTTATGGAATTCTTTAAAACATTAACACCAAGTTTTGTAACTCCATAAAAAACTTTGAATCAAGTTTTTTTTTAAAACTTTCATATCCATAACTTATGGAGGTTTCAAAAAAAACCCTTTAGATCAAACTTTTAAAACTAATAAAATAATCATATCATTTTATCTTTTACTAAATTTGACCTAATTCAACTGATATATCAAATGATTCAAATTTTACAAATAATTAGTTTTTCACAAAAACAAGTAATTATCTTAAAAATTTGACAAACTTCATGTTTTTTTTTCTTTTTTTTTCAACTTTGAAAATCAAACATTTGCATCAATATAACAGAAAACAACCCATGGCTCTGATACCACTGTTGGGTTTTGTATACTACAACATCCTATGGTGCACATACAACCCTAAATACTTTGGATCTATGTTTTCACTAATTATACACACAATGATGTTTCCAAGGTATTAAGCCTATAACTAGCATGCAATTGTTATATACCATACAAGATACTAGTTAGAGTAACATATCTTTTATGTAGCTTGAATTCTTGATGTATTTGGCCTTAAGAGCTTAGCTCCAATAGTGTGGAAGCCTCAAATGAAGTCACAACACATCATGAACAAAGGTGGAACTTGAGATAGAATTCCTTCCACACTAAAAACACCTCCATGAACTCCAAGTGCAAGTCTGTAGTCATTTTTTAGGTTAAGAACATGTATTTATATGTTGGATTTTAAAGGTCATGGGTATAACCCAAATCCATACCCATGGGTTTATGATCCATGGTTCATGTGGCCCAACTCTTTATGTATCCATACATAAACTTGGTCCAACATGGATCATAAGCCCAACACATATAAATATAACTAATTACCATAATTAGTCCCCGTAGATTTAATTAGTCTCTTTTGATCACTAAATTAATTCCAAATTAATTCTTGATCAATACTAATTAAAACATATGATTTCATATTAATATATTATAACTTATAATATATTAATAAATCATATATAAACTCTTCTCTCAAAAGTCCATCCTAACAAATTGTCCTGATGATATGCAACCCAAATGGACCATGCTACTCTCGGGTCGAGTACATACCAATAATAGTTATGGGCTTAGACATCTAATCCAACAAATCCGACTTCAAGCAAATAAGATATGCATGGTTTAAACTTTTAACAAAATCCGGTTCCGGCCCCTAACATCGGTTCCGTTTCTTAAACGTGGTTTACCCGGAACCAAAAGGACTCAAAACTAGGATTACCCGGAACCCGGATAAAGCCATTCTTTAAACCTGGAACCCATACCGGTTCTACATATTGTGGTTCTAATAGTTCCCGTTTTGGTCTGGTTCCGTTTCCATTTCCGGTTCCGGTCTGGTTTTCCAGTTTTAAATCTCATCCCTACATACAAAAGAATGTTCGGACACATCTACCAATACTATAAACAAACCTACAAAACCGCTATGGGATCCTTAACTGCTATTGACTACCATACAACTGCCTTACACACATACAACTAATTTTTAAACATTTAACCCTTCCTCCAAAAACCTTGTTGGAATTTAATATCATCAACCATATACAAAAACCTGCAAAAACCCTAGTCATGTAGCTTTAAACCACTACATTTATCACAAAAACCTCCAACATCACCATCAAGATCACCATAATCATCCTCTGCCAGGCAGTTGTCCTTCTCAAAGCAGCCATCTTCACTACATTTATCCCAATCACAACCTGCAACTCCACATTCTTGTCATCAACACCTACAAATCCCTAAGTTTCTTTCTGCACTGTATAATTTCACTGTTATCATCTTTCTTGTTCATATTTTTCTTGGTGTGGAATAAACGTTCCTTATAATATACATCCTCTTGCTTGTCATCCTTCCATTCAAAGTAACGACACTTAATGTCCCTTTTCTAACATTCAAAAACACATTACCATAGACTAGGGTTTATTAGGTATATTTATGCAAAGAAAACCAACAACATTTTAAGTTCATCAAATTAGGGTTTAGAATACCGAAACTTTAGGGTCTTAATCAAATAAAATAACATTTTTCACCCTGAATGTAACATCCCAAGTCCAGCTATACCTTGTAAACCTTAATATTTTGAGCATTTGTCCATTTTGGCCCTTTTTAGAGAAAAGGTGGTAAATGAGTACGCGGGGCGTACTAGAGTGTACGCTCAGCATACTCATATGCGTGCATTTGACGCGGAGACCACCTAGTACGCTGGGCGTACCAGAGGGTACGTTGGGAGTACTAGGCCCAGAATGAAAACCCTAATTGATGGTGAGTCCCCTATATAAAGGATATGATGGCCTCATTCCTGGCCACCATTCCCAGACACAAAACCCTCCTAACCCTAAATCATCGTTCTTATAGCTTGTTAGTGAATTTAAGAGCTTGTGAGTGTAATCTTGTGTTCTTGAAGTGGAGAAGAAGCCTTGGAGAAGAAGGAGTGAGAGTCCAGGCTTTTGGATCTGAGCTTAGCTGTGTGGAAAGATTCACATAGAGGTATAAAGCTTCAAGCTTTCTCACTCTTTTGATCTGTGCATTTATATGGAGTATTTTAGGGTTTTGTCCCAAAATATGGAGACTTTATGAGTCAATGAGCTCCAGAGACCTTGATCAACCCCCTTTTAGTGTATTTAGTGGTGTAAAGTCATAAAAATCCAATCCTGGACGTTAGAAGCAAGCCATGCATGAGATATGAGCTTAATGAGGAATGAGGATGATTGTTTTGAGTGTTTGTGACCTAATCAGCCATGAAAAGGCTTAAATTCACTGACTTTATGGAGTAAGAGCTATTAGGGAGTCCAGATCTGTGATATGACCCAAGGTCTTAACTGATTAAGACCAAATGAGTGAGTAGGGTGAAACTGGGACGTACGCTGGGCGTAATCCCAGTACACGCAGCGTAGGGGACGAGCATCCCTGATGCCTGCATGGCAGCCGAGTATGCCCAGCGTAGAGAGTTGGTACGCGCAGCGTACTCCCTGTCGTTGACTATTAAGCCCATGGAGGGGTAAAATGGTCTTTTTCCCTTCTGTAAGTTTGTAGAAGGGTTAGTTTCGCTTCAGTAAGAGCCTTTGTTAATTAGGGATAATTATCGTTGTGTTAGGCGGAGGCTAGACCGGTGATTCGAGTTCGAGATTATCCGAGTTCTTACGAGGTGAGTCTTCTCACTATACTTACCTTGAGTGGTAACCTATGTGTGACCAGAGGGTCTTATGTGCATATACTGTGTATTGAGATATCCTGCTATTTGTCTTTGTGATATGTATGTTGTGTATTATATTGAGTTGCTGAGTTGAGGGACCGGAGGGTCTATTTGAGTTGTGGGACCAGAGGGTGCCACTGAGACATATTTGACCAGAGGGTCTTATCTGAGCATAGCCATGACAGGCTGATGAGATATGAGTGGTATTTTGGGGAACTCACTAAGCTTTGTGCTTACCGTGTTATGTGTTATGTGTTTCAGGTACTTCTCAGGATCACGGGAAGGCGCCGGCTTGATTGTACACACGTCGAAGATTTGAGTCATGTTTTGAGAGGATCCTGGATTTGTTATATATACAGTATTTTTGGGATATGTGTTGGATGATTTGATACTATAACACTTTTGAGATGTTGAATTGAGAAAAATGTGTTTTAAAATTTGAAAAATTTTGGTTTGAAAATTTACGTTGTTACAAGTTGGCATCAGAGCCTTGGTTTGAGGGATTCGGATGCACCTTCGCGTATGTCTGGACTCAAACTGAGGACTTGAGAAAAATTTTCAAAAGAAATGAATTTTTCTAAAAATAGAAAGAGTTTTAAGAGAAATCGAGATGGAGCAGTGTGTACAATCAGCCAGAGCCCGAACGGTGATTTCCCAAAATACCCTTATTTAGTGTGTTATGAGATAATTATGAATTGATAGTGATGCATGCTAAAGAATGAGCTAGGTATTTCATATCTTAGGGCTAGGGTTGCCTGATTTGTGATGCCTTAGCTTAGGAGTCGTTGTTACCTTTTATGTGCTTTGAGTATGTGCTAATGAGAGTAGTAAGCAGGAGCACTTAGAGAGAGAATTTTGAGACGAGAGTAGTCTGATATTTGAGAGAGATAGAGTACTTGGGAATTAGAATCCTAGGAGGAGGACTTTGGGTGACTACAGGCCGGGTGTGGAAGGTAGTATTGGGCCCGTACTACTGAAAACACCAGATTTGTATGCAACCCAAGTAAGAATCCTTAGGAAGCTAAGGAACAAGTAGGGATGGGTGATCGAGTGTGAGTATGCTCGAGCGAGTCTCTGATGATTTTGTGTTGTGTTTCAGAGGCATCATGGTGGGTACACGCCACAACCCTGGAGGCAGTGGGACTAGTGATGATGAGATTCAGAGGACGATTCATGAGGAGGTGGCCACAGCCATCCGAGCAGAGATTCCCGAGATGTTTGGGTCTATTAAGACCACCCTGATTGAGACATTTGATGAGTGATACGTTGCTGTCACTGAGGCTGCTGCTGCTGCCGCCACTGCAGTTGTCGCTGCTGCTAGGCCTCAGGGAGATGACTCGTTGTTGTTCCGGGAGTTCAGCAACACGAAGCCACCAGAGTTTGATGGGACACAGGATCTGATTGTTGCGATGAGATGGATCTCTGATATCGAGGGGTGTTTTTACACATGTTCATGCCCAGATCACTTGAGAGTTCGGTTTGCGCTGAACCAGCTTCGCTTGGGGGCGAAGGACTGGTGGAAGTTTGTGACAGCGAGCTTCACCTCTGCAGATTATGGTGTCGTGACATGGGAGAGGTTTGTTCAGTTGTTTCGAGACGAGTATGTTCCCCCGGTGGAGAGTGAACGTTTGGCACAGGAGTTTCTGTCTCTCAAGCTGAAGACAGAGTCAGTGACTGAGATTTCAAGGATGTTTCACGAGAGGGTGATGTCTTTCCCTGAGCGCGTGTCCACTGAGCAGGCACGTGTGAGCCGATATTTGAGCATACCGAGGAGGGATATACAAGAGTTTTTGGTGAACTCGTCGTACAGGACATTGGCCGAGCTTCAGGCCAATACCAGGAGGAGGGAGATTGAGCTTGAGCTGCAGACCAGGGAGGAGGAGGAGTCCCGGGGTAGGGACCGGAGACCAGTACAGTCGCAGCCGGCGACGAAGCGGGCTAAGCCCGCTGATACCAGAGCTAGGGTCCAGAAGGGCCGCACTTGTGGCAAGTGTGTTAAGAGCCATGAGGGTTCGTGTCATGCGGGGATTTGCTACAAATGTGGCATGAAGGGGCACATGGCGAAGGATTGCCCTAAGGGGTTCTCGGTTTGCTTCCATTGCAACCAGACCGGCCACCGGAAGGTCGAGTGCCCTCAGCTTGTGTAGGGTTCAGCACAGGGATCTGCATCTACTTCTTTGCGTGCTACTGAGACTCGCCCAGTGAAGGCCGAGACACCGAGGGTTCGTGGGAGAGCCTTTCAGCTGACAGCGGAGGAGGTCCGCGCAGCACCTGACGTTGTGGCCGGTATGTATTCTTATTATTATTCTTTTGAGACATTTTGTGCTTATATTGTGTTGTGTATAGGTACTTTTCTTGTGAGTTTTGTACCTGCTTTGGTGTTATTTGACTCGGGTGCGAGTTGATCTTTTGTGTCCGTAGCTTTTAGTCATCACATCAGTATCCGACGTGAGGCGTTGAGTCGACCTCTGAGGGTTTCTATAGCCGATGAGCATGCGGTTTTTGCTACTTACGTGATCCGTGAGTGTACTCTGGAGATTTTTGGTGTTAAGTTTCCGATAGACCTGGTACCGATCGCTATGGGTGATGTCTGTGTCATAGTGGGCATGGACTGGTTGAGTCGATTTAGAGTTGTGATAGACTGCGAGCGTCAATTAGTGACTATACGAGACCCTAGTGGGGGAGTACTTACGGTGTACGGCGAGGGTACTAGATCTGGATCAGCTTTCTGCTCTGGTGCCAGAGCGAGACAGAGTTTACAGCAGGGTTGTATGGGTTTTCTGGCGTACGTGATGGATACGCGAGCTGCTGTAAAGAGACCGAGTTCTATTTCTGAGGTTCCAATAGTGTACGAGTTTCCAGATGTTTTCCCTGAGGAGTTGTCGGGTGTGCCTCCCGAGAGGCAGGTGGAGTTCCGGATTGATTTGATTCCGGGTGCGGCGCCTATTGCCAAGGCAGCCTATCGCCTTGCGCCGCCAAAGATGCAAGAGTTATCCTCACAGCTCCAAGAGCTGCTGGGGAAAGGGTTCATTAGACCGAGTAGCTCACCGTGGGGAGCTCCGATCCTTTTTGTCAAGAAAAAGGATGGTTCACACCGGATGTGCATTGATTACCGGGAGTTGAACAAGTTGACGGTCAAAAACCGTTATCCGCTTCTGAGGATCGATGATTTGTTCGATCAGTTGCAGGGGGCATCTTGGTTCTCCAAGATTGATCTGAGGTCCGGATATCATTAGATGAGGGTTTGCGAGGAGGATATTCCGAAGACGGCCTTTAGGACTCGTTATGGGCACTACGAGTTTGTGGTGATGCCCTTCGGGCTCACCAACGCACTGGCGGCGTTCATGGACCTCATGAACCGGGTGTGGAGGCCCATGTTGGATCGATCGGTGATCGTGTTCATCGACGATATTCTTGTGTACTCGAGGTCCAGGGATCAGCACGAGGAGCATCTTAGAGAGGTTTTGGGAGTTTTGAGATCGGAGAGGCTATATGCCAAATTCTCCAAGTGTGACTTCTGGTTACGAGAGGTCCAGTTCTTAGGACATCTCGTTAATCAGAATGGGATATTGGTCGACCCGGCCAAGATTGAGGCAGTTATGCTATGGGAGGTGCCGAGATCCCCATCCGAGATCAGGAGTTTTCTGGGATTGGCCGGCTATTATCAGAGATTTCTCCAAGATTGTCGTCCCCCTCACCAGGTTGACCCGGAAGGGCGTTACTTTTACTTGGGGTCCCGAGCAGCAGACCTCATTTGAGACTCTTCGCCATAGATTGTGCGAAGCCCCGGTGTTAGCCCTTCCCGAAGGAGTGGAGGACTTTGTGGTTTTCTGTGATGCGTCTATATCCGGGTTGGGTGCGGTGCTGATGCAGAGAGGGCACGTGATAGCATACGCATCGAGGCAGTTGAAGCCTCATGAGACGAGATATCCCACCCACGATATGGAGCTGGGGGCGGTGGTGTTCGCCCTCAAGATCTGGCGCCACTATTTGTACGGAGTCCGGTGTACCATATACACGGACCATAAGAGTCTAAAGTACTTGATGGATCAGCCCAACCTGAACATGCGGCAGAGGAGATGGCTGGATGTAGTGAAGGACTACGACTACGAGATCTTATATCACCCAGGCAAGGCTAATGTGGTAGCCGACGCCTTGAGCCGCAGAGCCGAGAGCGTTTCGATCCGGGATGTATGTTTGAGGATGACGGTGATGACTCCAGTCTTAGATACCATCCGACAAGCTCAGGTGGAGGCTGTGAAACCGGAGAACCGTAAGAGAGCGTGTGATTGGGCAGTTTTCCGAGTTTGTGACGGACAGTCGTGGACTTATGACCTTCTGAGGGCGGATTTGGGTTCCCTTTACGGGCGGAGCTCGGCGTATACTGATGGAGGAGGCGCATAGATCAAGATTCTCGATCCATCCCAGGGCTACTAAGATGTATTTGGACCTGAAGAGAGATTACTGGTGGCCCTGTATGAAGCGGGATGTTGCTTGGGTAGTTGAGAGGTGCTTGACCTGCCGTCGGGTCAAGGCAGAGCACCAGCGCCCACATGGTCTATTGCAGCCTCTGGAGATTCCCCAGTGGAAGTGGGAACAGATCTCTATGGACTTTATCACCAAGTTACCGAGGACCGAGCGTGGAGTTGACGCGATTTGGATGATTGTGGACCGACTGACGAAGAGTGTTCACTTCCTTGCTATTAGTGAGAGCTCTTCTGCAGAGAGATTGGCCGAGATTTATGTGAGAGAGGCGGTATCTCGGCATGGAGTGCCGATCTCGATAGTGTCAGATCGATACGTGAACTTTACTTCCAGATTCTGGAAGAAATTTCACGAGGAGTTGGGCACGCGCTATCATTTTAGTACTGCGTACCACCCGCAGACGGACGGGTAGAGCGAGCAGACGATTCAGACGCTTGAGGACATGCTGCGTGCCTGTGTCATGGACTTCGGAGGAAGTTGAAGAAACATGTTATATTCGCAATCTTTTGCAAGAAGTACAAAATCCATGATTGTGTATTGTGATAACATCTAATTGCATTCAACATTGTGTATATGACATCTAATTAATCTCAACATCAGTGTACCATACACATTAAAATTGATATTCACTTTACCCGGGACAAAGTTGTCTTTGACCTCATTCGCTTGATTTACATAAAATAAGTTCACAATATGTAAATATCTTCACCAAGAAATTACCCTATTTTCATATTTTTGATCTAGTGTGAATGTCCAAAATCCTCCCCCATGTCACATTGTGGGGGGATATTAGTATATTTATCTCATATTGTATAATTTGCCACTTTGTATCAGTGGCTCATGGATCATGTTTATTGTATGTATATATGGAATATTTGGAACGGAAATCAATCAAAAATTCAATAATTATCAATTAACATGCATACGATCTTTGTGTTTTTACCACACAACTATAATCTGGATTGCGGGGAAAAATCTCTACAACATATAGGTATGGCTATATCCATCCTTTTTCCATCCCATTCCCATCCTAGGAATTGCAGTTAAGCATTATTTAACATGTAAAATTATTTCTATCTTCTTGCACGAACTCCGACAATGTATTCTTGTTATATGGTGTACTTTATATGCATCTGTACATATATGAAAGTATGCAGCTACCATCCTACGGTACGGTCTTGTTAACTAAACCGTATCTGATGAATTTTTAGACAACTACAATATTTCATTTTGAGGACTGCAAGACGTCGTTGTACCTAGTGCCGCTACAATTAACCACAACCTTCACGCCATGAGGCAGTGTAGGACAAAGCTTTTCGAGATAGGCAAAAGCATGAGAGGTCTCTAATGCAGGTATTATCCCTTCAAGATGGCATAATCGTTTGTATCCTGAAATAATTTTGTCCAAAAATTAGGTGCAAGACATGACGGTGTTGTGGTGCATCTAACTTAAGTGAAGGTGGGTCTTAGGACCCACCTATTTTTTTTGAAAAAAAAAATAGTTATAAAACAAAATAGGAACTACTTTATAAATTTCCTAGGACTTACCTACTATATTTTATTTTGAAAAAAAATTGTATCAATTTATATGAGTCTATATTTTTATTTTGATGTATTTATAATAGCCCAATACATCAGTCCATTTAAATGCAATAGTCCAATCCAATAAAACTATAAAAAATTAAATAAATAAATAAATAAAAATTGAAGGTGATAACTATTGAAATTATGTTTAAATATTTGAATCACATGACCCAACTGTACTAGCATCTTTTACTCTTTCATTTTTTTTATTACATAAAAAATAACGTTGTTTTTGGTTCTAGATTCGCCAATATAATGGCTTACGAAACTTTATAAAATTTACATATACTTCTTCCAAAAGTACAATGATTAACTTCACATATAATTCAATATGACCAACTCAATCGCTTTCCTACACTTTTATATATACTAGAGGGTTACCCCCGCTCCGCGGGGGGCAGAATCTCAATCTCATCTAGCTAAAAATAAATCAGACTCGGCGCGACACTAAACAGAGAAAGATGCTTGATTGGTTGAAGCTCCTTTTCAGTCTATTTCCAGCCGACAAAAAATAAATCAGACTCGGCGCGACACTAAACAGAGAAAGATGCTTGATTGGTTGAAGCTCCTTTTCAGTCTATTTCCAGCCGACAAAAGCAATAACAAATTATGTTTCCCTTATTCCACCTCCCAATTTCTTTCTATTCCTAAAACAACATTGTACAAAAATAAAGGTTTTGTCAAGGTGTATGAAGTTTTGAATTTTCTAAATAAAAAAGTAACCTTATCAAGTGCATACATTTGGAAAAGAGTTGTTACCTGGATGGTTAATCAACTCAAGAAATTTGTGCTTTATATATGTAGCACTTCATATACTTCTTATGAATTCCCAATTTTTTTCCATTATAGCATGCATATGGCAAAGCCTGCGTACACCTAGTAAAACAATACAAAGTCAGAGTATAAGCTTTTTATAACATCATAGTTTCAAAAATAAACCAATTATTCTATTATATTTTAAAAAGTGAACCAAGAATAGCATTCTACTTATGATTTTTTCTTGTTACAACAGCATACTTCTAAGAAAATGGAACAATATGAAAGTAGGATACTACTTCCATATTCAGTACATTCACATTCACATGCGTATAGAAATAGAATAAGGATATCAAAACACCCACATACATGTTATAACTGTGTAGAACATAAGTATTTTTGAATTTCTCTGATTCACATTCACCAGCTAAAGGAGGGTGCAATAGTGATGGTGTCATACACCTTCATTTGTACACATAATTCCAAAATAGAACCGGTAAAAAGCTGAACGGAAAAGATTTTTTTTTACCTAAATCGGCAACAACTTTCTAAAAAGGGGTCAGAGGTGTTGTTCGAGTTATCCCCAAACACCTTCAATCCAACTTTTTTTCCATTTTGAAATGTTGATTTCACCTGCATGAGTGATGAGGTATGAATCACGTAGGATACGTGATTAAAAACTATAATAATTACTTTTTGTGGAGGGATATGTTATGAAGAAATGCAAGTAGGGTGGTATAATGGGCATATCAATGAAACTGTGTTGCTATTTCTTGCATTTAAACCTAAAACAAACAAAAGACTTAAAGTCATAATTCATTTTTAATTGATGTTTAAAAGCAATGTATACGGAATTTTTTTTAAATTTATTATTATTATCAATTTTTTTTATTATCTAACATTATTATAGTGTCAAATTGATTTTCTCTGAGCCATGAACGATTAATAGATTTGTTTACTTTTATTAAAATATTACTACCAAATTATTAATTATGTAATATGACCAATAACGTTGTATGCATTCATTACTTCTTGATTAACACAAAAACAATATTAACTTTTATTTTAATGTATAGCCTATGAAAAAAATTCTATATTAGCAACATAAGAAACGTTTATGTATAAAATAGTTTATGATGGTGACAAAATAAAATTGGAGTTAGTAGGAGAAAATAGTGGATTTGAGGCAACCTGAATACAAAGGAAAGATCATTTTGTTTAAGGTGTTCCTGAAAAAAAATACCAACATGTTAAAAATGACATAGTTTTAGATAAATGTGTTTGATTTTAACAAAAGTGAAAAGCCTTTTTAATACATACAACCTATCCAAGAAGTATTCATCTCAGTTAAGTCATTGATGGTGTCCTCTCGATAGTGTTAACCTGAAATTAAATGTAGCAAATAACATTAAATCACAGAGATTGGCTGGGATATAACAAAAAAAATGGTATGATTATAAGATTATGCAGCCTAACCTCCAATCCAACAGGAAACCAAAATGAAAGGAGATCTTTAGACGTTAATGAGTAGACACATCGAAGTAGACAAACGGGTTGTTCTTTTCTCATCTTCTTTGTATTTGGGACTAATCAATCCAAGATTCCTCAAAATCACTCTTTCGGCGTACTACATGTTTAAAGAGAAAATGGTTTAATAGACAGATAACTATAGCATAATATGGACAAAAAATATTACAACCATTGATATGTTAAAACTATTTAGACAGAAACTATGCAGCAACATAGGGTATCACGTGTTGTTAACTGTGTTATCAGGAGAGAGTTCAGAGGGTCAGGGTAGGCTTACCTCATATCGGAGAGTAAGAATTGAGGGAGAGTTGTACGAATAAATGCATAATCTTGATGAATTGAATATGGCTGAAAGCATTCAAATTCAACAGTTTATGTACATAATAACATTAAGAAATCGTTACAAAATTATGATTTAAACTTTTCCAAATTAACCTGTTCAACAACAATAATGCTAACTTCTGCATCAGTTACCTGAAATAAATGAAAAAAATGGTAAACGTAGCATACACAATAACAACTGAACATAACAGTAATTTACTCCAATAATGCTAACTTCAGCCCGTACTTTGCCCTATCAATCTCCATTGTTTTTCAGCCATGGTTCGAAAGTTAGGGTATTCAATTAAGAATTAATATCAAGAAATAGATGCGTAATCAGTTTGGCCCAAAGCGAAATTCCATCTGTTGTCAAATAAAACCTAATCCACATCCATGTGAAGAAAAAACATACATGAAGATGCAATGTCGGAAGCAGAGGATCGCCTCTTCGACCCCTGTGGGTATTGTTGCTCGTTGCCTTCTTTTTCTGTTCTTCAAGAGAACCAGCACTTGAAGCCGATTGAAACGTAGAAAGTCTAACTTTCTTCTTGTTGTCTTCTTAACTGTGTGTTACTTATGTGATCCCAAATCTGAATACAGAGAATAGAATGATGATTATAGATAAAATAATATCTTTTATTTTAAATTTCTAATGAGTTATTATTATTTGATGATATCGTCATAACAACCTCTCTGCTCCAGCCTTCCTTTTCAGGTCCTTGAGTTTCTTTGTGGCTACAGAACCCTGCAAGGCAGTATCAACAGATCAACATTGTTTTGAAAATAAGGAATCTAAATGCAAACTACAAATTTTGCAACATATAAGCCATATATCCATAAATAGGACTAAGATTTGAAACCCAATGGAGATTTAAAAAAAAAAAGATTTTGACTGGGAATTCTAACTTAGCTGTCCTTGGGTATCCAATGAATGACCAAATACGCACAAAGTTAAACAGATAAACACATAATAAATTAATATTAAAGAAAGACTTTAATTTGTGAATCTAAGAGAACAAACTTCACACAACAAATGTCATGAACGAACCCCCTGAATAAATTAGAGAGAGTTTCATTCTCTTGTTCTGCCGCATACCTGTATTGAAATCATGAAATGAAACATTATATAATGGCATCAAATAGGTACACATCTGTCATCAAGAAATAAAAATTGGGAATAATCTGAAAATGATAACAGGCGTGTAAGGTTGCACCATATAGACCATTTGATAAAAAAATGTAAAATATACAGACAAAACAGAACAACTATGATAAAAGGTCGGTACACAGTTATTTGTTTTCGTTTTTGTCCTTAATCTGATTCCATGCTCCATCCGTTTGGCCTTCTTCTTTGATATCATATTCTTTGAATGGACAAAACCACAACATCAGTCGTCATCACCACATCATCTATAAATCAATCAACATCAAAGGAACTATAAAAAAACTAATATAACCAAAACATCATACATGAACCCGCATAAATGAAAGCAGGTAAAAAGAAAGTAAAAAGATAACTATTCTTTGGAGCAATATATCGAGCAGTTGGTGTGCGCAACAACTGCAAAAATAACTTGCGACAAAAATAAAAACCCAGTGAAAAATTGGGTTTGATGGTGAGGACGAGCAGATATAGAAAATCGACAAATAGTAGTAAGCGGTTCTAACTTTGGCTCCTAGGTTTGAAGCTATGTTACTCCCTTACCTTATCGACGAGACCTGAGATTCGAGTTGGAATAAAATGGCACAGACAAGACGACAGGAGTGGAAGTGATCGACATTTTTATATCTCTAAGGATTCTATTACAGCAGAAGTGGAGTAAGAGAGGAAAACAAAAGTGGAAGAGAAGCAAAATCGAATCGATTATAGAGAGAGAGGGATGAAGAGAAAACAAAGTCCTTAGTAGGAGGATGACCGGTGGAGAGCGTATGAGCATCTGATGGAGGCAGTGAGAAAAAAAAATCAAATACATGAGATAAGGCGGTGGAGAACAATCGGTGAATCGGTGGGGTGGTTATCAAAAGGTTCGAGAAGCATCTCAATCTCTTTTGGTGATGGAAGTAAACAGATTGAAAATGTAAAAGAATTGGTAATAACGATAACGAAGATAGAGGAGAGACAGAACACAGGTATACCAATCAACCCTGGAAAGAGAATAGAAAGAGATTTGGTCGGAGAGGCGGTGGAAATTTCCAGAAAGAGAACACGTGTCGAACGTCTGTCCAACACACCGACCCAGATATAAAATTTTCACATAAACCTAGACGGAGCAAATTGTAATTTTAAGAAAGAAGTGGGGCATTTTTGACGGACATGAAAGCCCAAACACAATTGACAATAGACAAATAAAAAGGGACTACTTTTGCCAACCCATCAGCCACTTTATTGTTAAAATTTTTCACAATCTTAATATATATATATATATATATATATATATATATATATATATATATATATATATATATATATATATATATATATATATATATATATATATATATATATATATAATAATTAGTTTAAGTTATTTGCTTACTTACCATCAAGAGCTTCTTGATCAGTAACGGTGTAACATTCCAGTCTGCCAGAATCTTTTAGAAAACTTAGTTCTGGGCTTACTCCTGGAAACTCCAATCTGCAAATTACCAAATTACTCCTTAAGAATCCAAATCTTGAACAAAAAAAAAATTGCTCAAAGTATTAAAGCACTCTATATATTCAATAATACATACCCACTAGCCACTGACTCTGTTCTAATGATTTGACATCTCCATCTTGTAGCGAATAACACATTGCTCCATGATAAACACCAACTTCACCTCTTACAAGACTTGCAGAATGTAAATCTCTGGTTTTACTTCCTACCCCACCTCCCTCAATTCCAATCATCCGTACACTTTCATCCCCTATGAATTCATGAAACAAACCTAAAGCATTACAACCAGTCCCTACACAAGCAACCAACACATCTGGCACGCCACCCCATTTCTCAATTGCTTGCTTCCTTGTTTCTTTTCCAATCACCGAATAGAATTCACGGACCATTGTAGGGATAGGGTGTGGGCCCACCGCTGTTCCTGCTAAGTAATATCCAGTTTCTAGGTTTTCTATCCATGACCTAGTTGATTCTGATACTGCCGCCTGAAAATTCCCATCAACAGCCTTAACCTATACTTACACAATTTTTTGAAAACTTAGTTTCTTTAATTTGATACTATAAAGAATTACTTTGGGGGAATAGGTGCTTAATTTGACTTGAGAAATGGAAAGCAGTACCTGAGCTCCAAGCAGCTTCATGCGTTGCACACTTGAGGGATTTCGCTGCATATCTCTGGTGTTGAGTGTGAAGCCATTGGGCTGGTCAAAAGGCAGAAAACATGGCAGAAAACATGGAAGAAAAGCAAGTCAAAAAGGTGGAAAAGGAGAGGTGATCCATATTTCCCGGATGCATGTTTCATGGCTGCTTTTCTTGTTCAATTGTTTACTTCAGACTCTATATATGAGTCTCATCTGTATTGTAAAAATAAGCAACAAAGAGTGAGTGCAGATTAGCACCAAGAAATATAAACTCCTAGTTACCGGTGGACGTAGGTCAGAGAAGGACCGAACCACGTTAAATCCCTCGTGTTCATCCTTGTGTTCTTGTTTTTCGTGAGCTGTGTGTGTGTTTAGAGTCGTGTGTTAAGTGTCTCGATCCTAACAAGTGGTATCAGAGCAAGGTTTTAGCTCCAGAAGGTGATTTTCAGTTTTTGGTCGAAATTTTTTTTCGTCAAAAACGATTTTGGTGTATACCGTTGGAAAGGTCTCGTTCCGAAGATTTCGAAAATATTTTTTTCTGAATTTTTTGACCACCGGAAGACGTCCAAATCGCCGGTCAAAGGTTGCCGGAATAGTTACCGGAAAAACCAGTTTCGCCGGAGAAGACGACACTGTAGCACCGAAGTTCCGCCGGAGAAGACGACACTGTAGTACCGAAGTTCCGCCGGAGAAGACGACACTGTAGCACCGGAGTTCTGACGGAGAAGACGACACTGTAGCAGGCACTGTAGCACGACGTCAGCGGTGACGTCAACAGAAACTGTAGCAAGCACTGTAGCACGACGTCAGCGGTGACGTCAGCAGGCACTGTAGCAACACTGTAGCAGATTTGAAAAATTGCAGTTTAGCCCCTGAACTTTCAGAAAATTGCAGTTTAGCCCCTAATCTTTCAGAAAATGGCAGAAAACGGTAAGCTTCAGATTGAGAAGTTTGATGGGAAAGATTTTGGTTGGTGGAAGATGCAAATTGAAGATTTGTTCGTGCAGAAAGACTTGGACGCAGTTTTAGGTGAAAAACCGGAGGCGATAACACAGGCAAACTGGGAGATTTTGGATAAGAAGGCCAAGGCATTTATTAGACTGACGTTGTCAAAGGATGTTGCCTTCAACATTTTGAAGGAGACCTCGGCAAAGGGAATCATGGAGGCATTGTCTAATATGTACGAGAAGCCGTCGGCAGCAAATAAAGTTTTCCTGATTCGGGAGCTAGTCAACACGAGGATGAGGGAAGGAAGTTCAGTTACAGTACACATCAACAATTTGAACTCGATTTTATCCAGACTTGGGTCAGTGGGAATAAAATTTGAGGACGAAGTTCAAGCTTTACTACTGTTATCATCATTACCTGACAGTTGGTCCGGAACAGTTACAGCTGTTACTAGTTCCTCGGGATCGAAAGAGCTCACTTTTGAGGGAATTCGGGATTTAATTCTAGGCGAAGACGTCAGACGAAGAAATTCCGGGGAATCATCAAGTGAACAATTGAATGCGGTCAGAGGTAGAAAAAATAACAGAGGTAGTGGGAGCGGGAACAGGAGAAGGAGTCAGTCGAGGACTCGAAATGATGTGACTTGTTGGAACTGTAAAGAGGTTGGACATTTCAGGAATCAATGTCCAAAAGACAAGAAATAAGTTAACGCTGCAGTAGACCATTCAGATGATGATGTTTTGATCTGTAGTGTGGAGAGCAATGTGGATTCCTGGGTTATGGATTCGGGTGCTTCATTTCACGCTACCCACAGCCGTGAAGCACTGCAGAATCTAAAAGAAGGAGATTTTGGTAAGGTAAGACTGGAGAACGATGAGGTTCTTGATGTGACGAGCATAGGTGACTTAGTTTTGAAGACTCCAGTTGGTCCATGGACTTTGAAGGATGTCCGGGTAATTCCAAGTCTGAAGAAACAATTGATTTATGTTGGGCAGTTGGATGAACAGGGACACGAGGTTAAGTTCAGGAATGGGCAGTGGAAGGTTGTCAAAGGAAATCTTGTGATAGCTCGTGGACATAAGAAGGGTTCATTATATATGGTCAGATTACCATCTGAGGGAGTAACCGTCCCAGTTCAGAAGAAAAACAAAATCCGGTTCATAGAGTCTCGTGGACAGAAGAAGGTTTGCTTTGCAGATGGCAAACCCAGAGTCACAGGTCAGATTCAGGTTGAACGTGTTTGGAACGGTTCAGAAAAACCAGTCAAGGGCATTCATAGCAGTGGGAGCAAGGGTTGTGCTTCAGCTAGAATACCCAGAACACAGTGGGTTAAGAGAACCAGTATTCCATCTGTAAAAGTCTCTCCAGATTATCTACTTCATATGGAGAGTGTCGTTTGTTCTCAAGATGTTCCAGGATCGGGCAGTTCATTTCAGTGGGAGCCGGTGGAGACAGAGAATAGGTCAGTGGCAGACTTAGTCATGACTGATGTGTTGGAGCTAACGGAAGCTTCAACTAGCCTTCAGGTAAATTGAAGAGAAGGCCAGGGTAACTAGGAAGGAGTCAAGATCAAAAGTTTTACAAAATTACAGATACACAGTTGAAGTTATGGTGAAGATTGTTTCGTGGCTTCAAGTGGGAGATTGTTGAGTGTGAAGCCATTGGGCTGGTCAAAAGGCAGAAAACATGGCAGAAAACATGGAAGAAAAGCAAGTCAAAATGGTGGAAAAGGAGAGGTGATCCATATTTCCCGGATGCATGTTTCATGGCTGCTTTTCTTGTTCAATTGTTTACTTCAGACTCTATATATGAGTCTCATCTGTATTGTAAAAATAAGCAACAAAGAGTGAGTGCAGATTAGCACCAAGAAATATAAACTCCTAGTTACCGGTAGACGTAGGTCAGAGAAGGACCGAACCACGTTAAATCCCTCGTGTTCATCCTTGTGTTCTTGTTTTTCGTGAGCTGTGTGTGTGTTTAGAGTCGTGTGTTAAGTGTCTCGATCCTAACAAGTGGTATCAGAGCAAGGTTTTAGCTCCAGAAGGTGATTTTCAGTTTTTGGTCGAAATTTTTTTTCGTCAAAAACGATTTTGGTGTATACCGTTGGAAAGGTCTCGTTCCGAAGATTCCGAAAATATTTTTTTCTGAATTTTTTGACCACCGGAAGACGTCCAAATCGCCGGTCAAAGGTTGCCGGAATAGTTACCGGAAAAACCAGTTTCGCCGGAGAAGACGACACTGTAGCACCGAAGTTCCGCCGGAGAAGACGACACTGTAGTACCGAAGTTCCGCCGGAGAAGACGACACTGTAGCACCGGAGTTCTGACGGAGAAGACGACACTGTAGCAGGCACTGTAGCACGACGTCAGCGGTGACGTCAACAGAAACTGTAGCAAGCACTGTAGCACGACGTCAGCGGTGACGTCAGCAGGCACTGTAGCAACACTGTAGCAGATTTGAAAAATTGCAGTTTAGCCCCTGAACTTTCAGAAAATTGCAGTTTAGCCCCTAATCTTTCAGAAAATGGCAGAAAACGGTAAGCTTCAGATTGAGAAGTTTGATGGGAAAGATTTTGGTTGGTGGAAGATGCAAATTGAAGATTTGTTCGTGCAGAAAGACTTGGACGCAGTTTTAGGTGAAAAACCGGAGGCGATAACACAGGCAAACTGGGAGATTTTGGATAAGAAGGCCAAGGCATTTATTAGACTGACGTTGTCAAAGGATGTTGCCTTCAACATTTTGAAGGAGACCTCGGCAAAGGGAATCATGGAGGCATTGTCTAATATGTACGAGAAGCCGTCGGCAGCAAATAAAGTTTTCCTGATTCGGGAGCTAGTCAACACGAGGATGAGGGAAGGAAGTTCAGTTACAGTACACATCAACAATTTGAACTCGATTTTATCCAGACTTGGGTCAGTGGGAATAAAATTTGAGGACGAAGTTCAAGCTTTACTACTGTTATCATCATTACCTGACAGTTGGTCCGGAACAGTTACAGCTGTTACTAGTTCCTCGGGATCGAAAGAGCTCACTTTTGAGGGAATTCGGGATTTAATTCTAGGCGAAGACGTCAGACGAAGAAATTCCGGGGAATCATCAAGTGAACAATTGAATGCGGTCAGAGGTAGAAAAAATAACAGAGGTAGTGGGAGCGGGAACAGGAGAAGGAGTCAGTCGAGGACTCGAAATGATGTGACTTGTTGGAACTGTAAAGAGGTTGGACATTTCAGGAATCAATGTCCAAAAGACAAGAAATAAGTTAACGCTGCAGTAGACCATTCAGATGATGATGTTTTGATCTGTAGTGTGGAGAGCAATGTGGATTCCTGGGTTATGGATTCGGGTGCTTCATTTCACGCTACCCACAGCCGTGAAGCACTGCAGAATCTAAAAGAAGGAGATTTTGGTAAGGTAAGACTGGAGAACGATGAGGTTCTTGATGTGACGAGCATAGGTGACTTAGTTTTGAAGACTCCAGTTGGTCCATGGACTTTGAAGGATGTCCGGGTAATTCCAAGTCTGAAGAAACAATTGATTTATGTTGGGCAGTTGGATGAACAGGGACACGAGGTTAAGTTCAGGAATGGGCAGTGGAAGGTTGTCAAAGGAAATCTTGTGATAGCTCGTGGACATAAGAAGGGTTCATTATATATGGTCAGATTACCATCTGAGGGAGTAACCGTCCCAGTTCAGAAGAAAAACAAAATCCGGTTCATAGAGTCTCGTGGACAGAAGAAGGTTTGCTTTGCAGATGGCAAACCCAGAGTCACAGGTCAGATTCAGGTTGAACGTGTTTGGAACGGTTCAGAAAAACCAGTCAAGGGCATTCATAGCAGTGGGAGCAAGGGTTGTGCTTCAGCTAGAATACCCAGAACACAGTGGGTTAAGAGAACCAGTATTCCATCTGTAAAAGTCTCTCCAGATTATCTACTTCATATGGAGAGTGTCGTTTGTTCTCAAGATGTTCCAGGATCGGGCAGTTCATTTCAGTGGGAGCCGGTGGAGACAGAGAATAGGTCAGTGGCAGACTTAGTCATGACTGATGTGTTGGAGCTAACGGAAGCTTCAACTAGCCTTCAGGTAAATTGAAGAGAAGGCCAGGGTAACTAGGAAGGAGTCAAGATCAAAAGTTTTACAAAATTACAGATACACAGTTGAAGTTATGGTGAAGATTGTTTCGTGGCTTCAAGTGGGAGATTGTTGAGTGTGAAGCCATTGGGCTGGTCAAAAGGCAGAAAACATGGCAGAAAACATGGAAGAAAAGCAAGTCAAAATGGTGGAAAAGGAGAGGTGATCCATATTTCCCGGATGCATGTTTCATGGCTGCTTTTCTTGTTCAATTGTTTACTTCAGACTCTATATATGAGTCTCATCTGTATTGTAAAAATAAGCAACAAAGAGTGAGTGCAGATTAGCACCAAGAAATATAAACTCCTAGTTACCGGTAGACGTAGGTCAGAGAAGGACCGAACCACGTTAAATCCCTCGTGTTCATCCTTGTGTTCTTGTTTTTCGTGAGCTGTGTGTGTGTTTAGAGTCGTGTGTTAAGTGTCTCGATCCTAACAAGTGGTATCAGAGCAAGGTTTTAGCTCCAGAAGGTGATTTTCAGTTTTTGGTCGAAATTTTTTTTCGTCAAAAACGATTTTGGTGTATACCGTTGGAAAGGTCTCGTTCCGAAGATTCCGAAAATATTTTTTTCTGAATTTTTTGACCACCGGAAGACGTCCAAATCGCCGGTCAAAGGTTGCCGGAATAGTTACCGGAAAAACCAGTTTCGCCGGAGAAGACGACACTGTAGCACCGAAGTTCCGCCGGAGAAGACGACACTGTAGTACCGAAGTTCCGCCGGAGAAGACGACACTGTAGCACCGGAGTTCTGACGGAGAAGACGACACTGTAGCAGGCACTGTAGCACGACGTCAGCGGTGACGTCAACAGAACTGTAGCAAGCACTGTAGCACGACGTCAGCGGTGACGTCAGCAGGCACTGTAGCAACACTGTAGCAGATTTGAAAAATTGCAGTTTAGCCCCTGAACTTTCAGAAAATTGCAGTTTAGCCCCTAATCTTTCAGAAAATGGCAGAAAACAGTAAGCTTCAGATTGAGAAGTTTGATGGGAAAGATTTTGGTTGGTGGAAGATGCAAATTGAAGATTTGTTCATGCAGAAAGACTTGGACGCAGTTTTAGGTGAAAAACCGGAGGCGATAACACAGGCAAACTGGGAGATTTTGGATAAGAAGGCCAAGGCATTTATTAGACTGACGTTGTCAAAGGATGTTGCCTTCAACATTTTGAAGGAGACCTCGGCAAAGGGAATCATGGAGGCATTGTCTAATATGTACGAGAAGCCGTCGGCAGCAAATAAAGTCTTCCTGATTCGGGAGCTAGTCAACACGAGGATGAGGGAAGGAAGTTCAGTTACAGTATACATCAACAATTTGAACTCGATTTTATCCAGACTTGGGTCAGTGGGAATAAAATTTGAGGACGAAGTTCAAGCTTTACTACTGTTATCATCATTACCTGACAGTTGGTCCGGAACAGTTACAGCCGTTACTAGTTCCTCGGGATCGAAAGAGCTCACTTTTGAGGGAATTCGGGATTTAATTCTAGGCGAAGACGTCAGACGAAGAAATTCCGGGGAATCATCAAGTGAACAATTGAATGCGGTCAGAGGTAGAAAAAATAACAGAGGTAGTGGGAGCGGGAACAGGAGAAGGAGTCAGTCGAGGACTCGAAATGATGTGACTTGTTGGAACTGTAAAGAGGTTGGACATTTCAGGAATCAATGTCCAAAAGACAAGAAAGAAGTTAACGCTGCAGTAGACCATTCAGATGATGATGTTTTGATCTGTAGTGTGGAGAGCAATGTGGATTCCTGGGTTATGGATTCGGGTGCTTCATTTCACGCTACCCACAGCCGTGAAGCACTGCAGAATCTAAAAGAAGGAGATTTTGGTAAGGTAAGACTGGAGAACGATGAGGTTCTTGATGTGACGAGCATAGGTGACTTAGTTTTGAAGACTCCAG
This sequence comes from Lactuca virosa, assembly GCF_052849685.1. Classification (NCBI taxonomy): domain Eukaryota; kingdom Viridiplantae; phylum Streptophyta; class Magnoliopsida; order Asterales; family Asteraceae; genus Lactuca; species Lactuca virosa. Next base: position 32,237,403 of record NC_136432.1, on the reverse strand, counting down.
TTGGTCCATGGACTTTGAAGGATGTCCGGGTAATTCCAAGTCTGAAGAAACAATTGATTTATGTTGGGCAGTTGGATGAACAGGGACACGAGGTTAAGTTCAGGAATGGGCAGTGGAAGGTTGTCAAAGGAAATCTTGTGATAGCTCGTGGACATAAGAAGGGTTCATTATATATGGTCAGATTACCATCTGAGGGAGTAACCGTCCCAGTTCAGAAGAAAAACAAAATCCGGTTCATAGAGTCTCGTGGACAGAAGAAGGTTTGCTTTGCAGATGGCAAACCCAGAGTCACAGGTCAGATTCAGGTTGAACGTGTTTGGAACGGTTCAGAAAAACCAGTCAAGGGCATTCATAGCAGTGGGAGCAAGGGTTGTGCTTCAGCTAGAATACCCAGAACACAGTGGGTTAAGAGAACCAGTATTCCATCTGTAAAAGTCTCTCCAGATTATCTACTTCATATGGAGAGTGTCGTTTGTTCTCAAGATGTTCCAGGATCGGGCAGTTCATTTCAGTGGGAGCCGGTGGAGACAGAGAATAGGTCAGTGGCAGACTTAGTCATGACTGATGTGTTGGAGCTAACGGAAGCTTCAACTAGCCTTCAGGTAAATTGAAGAGAAGGCCAGGGTAACTAGGAAGGAGTCAAGATCAAAAGTTTTTACAGAATTACAGATACACAGTTGAAGTTATGGTGAAGATTGTTTCGTGGCTTCAAGTGGGAGATTGTTGAGTGTGAAGCCATTGGGCTGGTCAAAAGGCAGAAAACATGGCAGAAAACATGGAAGAAAAGCAAGTCAAAATGGTGGAAAAGGAGAGGTGATCCATATTTCCCGGATGCATGTTTCATGGCTGCTTTTCTTGTTCAATTGTTTACTTCAGACTCTATATATGAGTCTCATCTGTATTGTAAAAATAAGCAACAAAGAGTGAGTGCAGATTAGCACCAAGAAATATAAACTCCTAGTTACCGGTAGACGTAGGTCAGAGAAGGACCGAACCACGTTAAATCCCTCGTGTTCATCCTTGTGTTCTTGTTTTTCGTGAGCTGTGTGTGTGTTTAGAGTCGTGTGTTAAGTGTCTCGATCCTAACAAGTGGTATCAGAGCAAGGTTTTAGCTCCAGAAGGTGATTTTCAGTTTTTGGTCGAAATTTTTTTTCGTCAAAAACGATTTTGGTGTATACCGTTGGAAAGGTCTCGTTCCGAAGATTCCGAAAATATTTTTTTCTGAATTTTTTGACCACCGGAAGACGTCCAAATCGCCGGTCAAAGGTTGCCGGAATAGTTACCGGAAAAACCAGTTTCGCCGGAGAAGACGACACTGTAGCACCGAAGTTCCGCCGGAGAAGACGACACTGTAGTACCGAAGTTCCGCCGGAGAAGACGACACTGTAGCACCGGAGTTCTAACGGAGAAGACGACACTGTAGCAGGCACTGTAGCACGACGTCAGCGGTGACGTCAACAGAACTGTAGCAAGCACTGTAGCACGACGTCAGCAGTGACGTCAGCAGGCACTGTAGCAACACTGTAGCAGATTTGAAAAATTGCAGTTTAGCCCCTAATCTTTCAGAAAATGGCAGAAAACAGTAAGCTTCAGATTGAGAAGTTTGATGGGAAAGATTTTGGTTGGTGGAAGATGCAAATTGAAGATTTGTTCGTGCAGAAAGACTTGGACGCAGTTTTAGGTGAAAAACCGGAGGCGATAACACAGGCAAACTGGGAGATTTTGGATAAGAAGGCCAAGGCATTTATTAGACTGACGTTGTCAAAGGATGTTGCCTTCAACATTTTGAAGGAGACCTCGGCAAAGGGAATCATGGAGGCATTGTCTAATATGTACGAGAAGCCGTCGGCAGCAAATAAAGTCTTCCTGATTCGGGAGCTAGTCAACACGAGGATGAGGGAAGGAAGTTCAGTTACAGTACACATCAACAATTTGAACTCGATTTTATCCAGACTTGGGTCAGTGGGAATAAAATTTGAGGACGAAGTTCAAGCTTTACTACTGTTATCATCATTACCTGACAGTTGGTCCGGAACAGTTACAGCCGTTACTAGTTCCTCGGGATCGAAAGAGCTCACTTTTGAGGGAATTCGGGATTTAATTCTAGGCGAAGACGTCAGACGAAGAAATTCCGGGGAATCATCAAGTGAACAATTGAATGCGGTCAGAGGTAGAAAAAATAACAGAGGTAGTGGGAGCGGGAACAGGAGAAGGAGTCAGTCGAGGACTCGAAATGATGTGACTTGTTGGAACTGTAAAGAGGTTGGACATTTCAGGAATCAATGTCCAAAAGACAAGAAATAAGTTAACGCTGCAGTAGACCATTCAGATGATGATGTTTTGATCTGTAGTGTGGAGAGCAATGTGGATTCCTGGGTTATGGATTCGGGTGCTTCATTTCACGCTACCCACAGCCGTGAAGCACTGCAGAATCTAAAAGAAGGAGATTTTGGTAAGGTAAGACTGGAGAACGATGAGGTTCTTGATGTGACGAGCATAGGTGACTTAGTTTTGAAGACTCCAGTTGGTCCATGGACTTTGAAGGATGTCCGGGTAATTCCAAGTCTGAAGAAACAATTGATTTATGTTGGGCAGTTGGATGAACAGGGACACGAGGTTAAGTTCAGGAATGGGCAGTGGAAGGTTGTCAAAGGAAATCTTGTGATAGCTCGTGGACATAAGAAGGGTTCATTATATATGGTCAGATTACCATCTGAGGGAGTAACCGTCCCAGTTCAGAAGAAAAACAAAATCCGGTTCATAGAGTCTCGTGGACAGAAGAAGGTTTGCTTTGCAGATGGCAAACCCAGAGTCACAGGTCAGATTCAGGTTGAACGTGTTTGGAACGGTTCAGAAAAACCAGTCAAGGGCATTCATAGCAGTGGGAGCAAGGGTTGTGCTTCAGCTAGAATACCCAGAACACAGTGGGTTAAGAGAACCAGTATTCCATCTGTAAAAGTCTCTCCAGATTATCTACTTCATATGGAGAGTGTCGTTTGTTCTCAAGATGTTCCAGGATCGGGCAGTTCATTTCAGTGGGAGCCGGTGGAGACAGAGAATAGGTCAGTGGCAGACTTAGTCATGACTGATGTGTTGGAGCTAACGGAAGCTTCAACTAGCCTTCAGGTAAATTGAAGAGAAGGCCAGGGTAACTAGGAAGGAGTCAAGATCAAAAGTTTTTACAGAATTACAGATACACAGTTGAAGTTATGGTGAAGATTGTTTCGTGGCTTCAAGTGGGAGATTGTTGAGTGTGAAGCCATTGGGCTGGTCAAAAGGCAGAAAACATGGCAGAAAACATGGAAGAAAAGCAAGTCAAAATGGTGGAAAAGGAGAGGTGATCCATATTTCCCGGATGCATGTTTCATGGCTGCTTTTCTTGTTCAATTGTTTACTTCAGACTCTATATATGAGTCTCATCTGTATTGTAAAAATAAGCAACAAAGAGTGAGTGCAGATTAGCACCAAGAAATATAAACTCCTAGTTACCGGTAGACGTAGGTCAGAGAAGGACCGAACCACGTTAAATCCCTCGTGTTCATCCTTGTGTTCTTGTTTTTCGTGAGCTGTGTGTGTGTTTAGAGTCGTGTGTTAAGTGTCTCGATCCTAACAAGTGGTATCAGAGCAAGGTTTTAGCTCCAGAAGGTGATTTTCAGTTTTTGGTCGAAATTTTTTTTCGTCAAAAACGATTTTGGTGTATACCGTTGGAAAGGTCTCGTTCCGAAGATTCCGAAAATATTTTTTTCTGAATTTTTTGACCACCGGAAGACGTCCAAATCGCCGGTCAAAGGTTGCCGGAATAGTTACCGGAAAAACCAGTTTCGCCGGAGAAGACGACACTGTAGCACCGAAGTTCCGCCGGAGAAGACGACACTGTAGTACCGAAGTTCCGCCGGAGAAGACGACACTGTAGCACCGGAGTTCTAACGGAGAAGACGACACTGTAGCAGGCACTGTAGCACGACGTCAGCGGTGACGTCAACAGAACTGTAGCAAGCACTGTAGCACGACGTCAGCAGTGACGTCAGCAGGCACTGTAGCAACACTGTAGCAGATTTGAAAAATTGCAGTTTAGCCCCTAATCTTTCAGAAAATGGCAGAAAACAGTAAGCTTCAGATTGAGAAGTTTGATGGGAAAGATTTTGGTTGGTGGAAGATGCAAATTGAAGATTTGTTCGTGCAGAAAGACTTGGACGCAGTTTTAGGTGAAAAACCGGAGGCGATAACACAGGCAAACTGGGAGATTTTGGATAAGAAGGCCAAGGCATTTATTAGACTGACGTTGTCAAAGGATGTTGCCTTCAACATTTTGAAGGAGACCTCGGCAAAGGGAATCATGGAGGCATTGTCTAATATGTACGAGAAGCCGTCGGCAGCAAATAAAGTCTTCCTGATTCGGGAGCTAGTCAACACGAGGATGAGGGAAGGAAGTTCAGTTACAGTACACATCAACAATTTGAACTCGATTTTATCCAGACTTGGGTCAGTGGGAATAAAATTTGAGGACGAAGTTCAAGCTTTACTACTGTTATCATCATTACCTGACAGTTGGTCCGGAACAGTTACAGCCGTTACTAGTTCCTCGGGATCGAAAGAGCTCACTTTTGAGGGAATTCGGGATTTAATTCTAGGCGAAGACGTCAGACGAAGAAATTCCGGGGAATCATCAAGTGAACAATTGAATGCGGTCAGAGGTAGAAAAAATAACAGAGGTAGTGGGAGCGGGAACAGGAGAAGGAGTCAGTCGAGGACTCGAAATGATGTGACTTGTTGGAACTGTAAAGAGGTTGGACATTTCAGGAATCAATGTCCAAAAGACAAGAAATAAGTTAACGCTGCAGTAGACCATTCAGATGATGATGTTTTGATCTGTAGTGTGGAGAGCAATGTGGATTCCTGGGTTATGGATTCGGGTGCTTCATTTCACGCTACCCACAGCCGTGAAGCACTGCAGAATCTAAAAGAAGGAGATTTTGGTAAGGTAAGACTGGAGAACGATGAGGTTCTTGATGTGACGAGCATAGGTGACTTAGTTTTGAAGACTCCAGTTGGTCCATGGACTTTGAAGGATGTCCGGGTAATTCCAAGTCTGAAGAAACAATTGATTTATGTTGGGCAGTTGGATGAACAGGGACACGAGGTTAAGTTCAGGAATGGGCAGTGGAAGGTTGTCAAAGGAAATCTTGTGATAGCTCGTGGACATAAGAAGGGTTCATTATATATGGTCAGATTACCATCTGAGGGAGTAACCGTCCCAGTTCAGAAGAAAAACAAAATCCGGTTCATAGAGTCTCGTGGACAGAAGAAGGTTTGCTTTGCAGATGGCAAACCCAGAGTCACAGGTCAGATTCAGGTTGAACGTGTTTGGAACGGTTCAGAAAAACCAGTCAAGGGCATTCATAGCAGTGGGAGCAAGGGTTGTGCTTCAGCTAGAATACCCAGAACACAGTGGGTTAAGAGAACCAGTATTCCATCTGTAAAAGTCTCTCCAGATTATCTACTTCATATGGAGAGTGTCGTTTGTTCTCAAGATGTTCCAGGATCGGGCAGTTCATTTCAGTGGGAGCCGGTGGAGACAGAGAATAGGTCAGTGGCAGACTTAGTCATGACTGATGTGTTGGAGCTAACGGAAGCTTCAACTAGCCTTCAGGTAAATTGAAGAGAAGGCCAGGGTAACTAGGAAGGAGTCAAGATCAAAAGTTTTTACAGAATTACAGATACACAGTTGAAGTTATGGTGAAGATTGTTTCGTGGCTTCAAGTGGGAGATTGTTGAGTGTGAAGCCATTGGGCTGGTCAAAAGGCAGAAAACATGGCAGAAAACATGGAAGAAAAGCAAGTCAAAATGGTGGAAAAGGAGAGGTGATCCATATTTCCCGGATGCATGTTTCATGGCTGCTTTTCTTGTTCAATTGTTTACTTCAGACTCTATATATGAGTCTCATCTGTATTGTAAAAATAAGCAACAAAGAGTGAGTGCAGATTAGCACCAAGAAATATAAACTCCTAGTTACCGGTAGACGTAGGTCAGAGAAGGACCGAACCACGTTAAATCCCTCGTGTTCATCCTTGTGTTCTTGTTTTTCGTGAGCTGTGTGTGTGTTTAGAGTCGTGTGTTAAGTGTCTCGATCCTAACATCTGGTTCCAATGAAAATAGTACAATCTAAGGAGTACTTAGCACACACAGCAGCAGCTGCAACACCATGGTTGCCAGCACTCGTAGCTGTTATAACGCTCTTTTGGCCCGTTCGTTTGGCCAAAAGTGCTTGTGCAATGACGTTGCTCATCTTGTATGATCCTCCATGGCCGAGATCCTCTCTTTTAAGATATATTTCAGGCCCTTCTCCATTGATGTTCTTGTAATGATCTGTGAGATTATGGGCATGGTACAAAGGAGTTTCACGTCCAACGTAATCCCTTAGTGCAGCTGCTAGCTCCGCCTATGTTGATCATATTTAAAAATCAAATCAATTTCTTTTTGTGTTGACAAAGATTAACAAATCTTATGAATATAAGAATCATTATTCAGAAAAAATTCCACTCTGATCCAACACTTTAAACGAAATGATCTAAAACACAAGATTTAATTTAAAGATCTATGTCAACATATTACCAATCTTAACCCAATTCATACCCATAATACTTTCCAACTAATTGGCATATACGTGGCTTCGCCTTCAAATTTAATCGTGGCTAAAGATTGCTTGAAAAAAGATTCGGTGACTAACCTTAAACTCATGATCCTTCAAAATGGAGTTGAATATAGCTTCAAGTTTCTCTAAGGGGGCGATCAGGATTTCGGGTACAAACTTCCCACCGAAGCTTCCAAACTTTCCTGGAGTGGGAGTTTTCTCTTGCACCACATGACTATTCTGTTTCTTTGTAAAAGATGTACTTCTGAAATTTAGGTTTGTGTTCAAAGTCAATGGCTCGAGGCCTGCAGGTATCACTTTTCTCACACAAGGGAAAGATACCATTGGGATATTGCATGCCATTTTAATTAAGATTTGAAGCTAGCTATAGTAAGTAGTGGCTAACGTTAAATGCATATATTGTTATGACAGAAGTATACAATCAACAAGAGCAATAGAAATAAAACAAACGAAATTGAAATATATATATATGTAATATACAAGAATCAGTTTACAGAAAACATACTTGAAGATTTATGTTTACAACATAAACACAAAAAACGAAATTATGTAGATTGAGGCCTGCAAATTGCAGTGTCCTAAGACAGAAATTTCCCTGGTAGGGATCTGTCTAGAGGATACAACAATCAATCCAAGAAGTACTCTTGAATCTGTCGAAATTTCTATGTCCCCTTCATCTTCAGGAAGAACGAATTTTGAAGAGAGTTTGTGGTGATTGTTTCTGTAACCCCTCACAAATGACAGAAATCATGTATTTATAGGTATTGATTATGACAGTTAAAAACTGTCAAAACCGAAAATAACTTCCAAATACCTGTCATTCAGTGATTACGAATTTAATGAAAATAAAGAATAAAAAATAATTTCGTAATTAAAAATTATTTAATTAATCAGGAAGACCTCAAGAGCCCCAGCCCCAAGCCCATCTTTTGACCGTTAAATATTCTCTTGATATTAGCCTATTTTAAGTCCAATTAGGCTAATCCAACACCACAACCCAAGCCCAATATGCTTAACCCATTTAATTAAATGAGTGGGACAAAACATATAAGGTGGGAGAAAGTTTTCTCTTCCACCAATGTGGGATAAGTCCCACATTGTTAAGCAAAGTTCCAACATATATAATGCAATTCTGGAGTTGATTTTAATTCACACGTTTAAAATATGATTATGTACGTACTTTGAGCTTAGTCACCTTACACACAACATGAATGCATGATGGCTTCTTTTCAAGAAGGACGACCCCACATTGTATAAATTAATGTTCGGGTATGGTTCCTGTGGTGCATAAATCTTCAATAATTCATCCTTGTATAAACTAGTCTAAAATATATTGGCAAATCCGGGCCGGATTGACCAAACAATCTGCGGCAAAAAAAGGAATTTTCAGATAAGCAAAATATAAAATCAATTTAATAAAATTCAAGTTCAATTATTATAACATAGGGTCGCTGAGATTTTAAGGAAGAGCTTTGTTTCTATTGAATATAATTCTCAAAAAATTATTATTGTTGTCTATCAAGTTTGATATAGAAAGAAACTGTTGAAAACATTTATAAAGTATATAAACACACTTAGAAAGCAAAGTTAAGATCGTTCTAATGTTTGATTTCTATTCATTTAGTACATTTCACAAGAAAATATAAGAAAATTAGGATGTATTTTTTATTGTTTTACCGATTTAGTTATTTAACATTTTTTTGGCCTAATAAAAACTTTTATTTACATGGTTACCCGGTTTTGCGGTGGGAGGAAAAAAAAAAAGCATATTTTGATCCTTTTGTAATCCATCCCGATTATTTACTAACGACTTTTTTAATTCGTACATCCACAATTGTTTTGATGAATATGTTGTGGTTTTTCACCTATGTTTTAATAACAAGGTAAGTGCGTGAGAGAGTATCTCCATTGTATATATCAAATGTTACCCCAAATTTGATGTAAAAAATGTTTTTTTTAAGAGAAATTAAATATCCTCCTATATTTTATCTCTACTTATCTTCCTACCATATCAAATGTTGACATGTGTCACATTTAATGAAATTGATTTAATTTTAATCCACTTGTCACCATTTGATGTGGGTAGGAGGATAGTATGAATAAAATGTAGGAGGTTTTTAATTTCTCTTTTTTTAAATAAGTTTACACCAAATTTTGGTTAACTTTAATGTACGCATCTAATTTGGTTACGCTAATGTATGCATCAATTTTCAACATGGGTTTGCTCCAAGGTAATAAGTAAAAGTTAAAATGTTATTTGACCTAATTGTTATGTATTCTAGAGAGCTAACTAGCATATGAACAACTGTCAGGAATAAACGAGAACTAAATACATATAAAGATAGAGTATGTAACATGGTTTCGTCAATGTGACATACGTTTACAAAATAAGAAGGGAGTATTCTTATCAACGAGCTTGAAAACGATATTGCAATAATACCCTATTTATCAGTTGTATTATTTAGACAAAGTACAATACACTACTCGAACAGACGTTGTTACAGTATCTCATATAGTATGACACGGTCTTATAAGAGGTTACATATGTTGAAGTCTTCCCTCTCTCATGAGGGCTCTTTTGGACAGTTAATGTGAGGTTCCACGTATATTTACATGGTATCAGAGTCGGCATCCCACACCCTCGTGGCTCAACACATCCATGTCAGTCCTCATTGAACCTCTGACTCTGAACGGGAGTGATAGTGTATTTCATATCAGTGTAACACGGTCTTATAAATGGTTATATACGTTGAAGTATCCCCTCTCTCCATAATGGCTCTTTTGGAGAGTTAATATGAGGCTCAACATGTATTTATAGGTGAGTTAAGCCCATCTACACATATGAATGCATGTCCAACGGCTTGGGGCCTAACATCCCTCGACCTACTCCAACACTTATCCCCTTGTCCCTCGGCTTCTTCACTGTGCTCGAATTATCCATTTGGGTGGTAAATCCTCAAATTACATTTAACAAGATGAAAAGATAGTCTCTTAGTATCGCAAAAGATGATATGATGTCACATTATTTCACTAACATATACCTTTTAAGCACAAACGGTTATATATATATATATATATATATATATATATATATATATATATATATATATATATATATATATATATATATATATATATATACACACATTAAGTCATGTGTGTATTCTAAGGTTAAAGAGGTTGTTCACTTGTGGAAAGAGAATTAATTGCATAAAATTAATCCATACATCTATTTTAAGGTTAAAGAGGTTGTTCACATAAATAAAAATAATAATAATAAAATAAAAAAATAAAAAATAAAAAAACAGGTTATATAACAAAGTCCATGTAGATGTTCTATAAATACATCTATTAGTTGAGGTTTTTGTTTAGCATCATTAATTTTTAATAAAGATCGTTTTTTCTCTCCAAATTATGTGTTTTTTATCAACTTCAACAAGAAGTCTGGAACAATATAGAAGTAACCAAATAGTGAATCTTATATGTTTGGAAAGTTTTGGAAGTGTAGTTTCCAATGAAAAAATAACAGGGCTTTTAGGATTTTGTAGAGGATGTTATGTCGTTTGTCTAGTAGATAGAATATTGTCGAATTTGACCAAGCTTTTAGGTTTCTCAAGCTTCTTGAGATTTCATATGCGTGTAGTGAAATATTTGATGTTTTTAAGTTATTCATGAAGTCTTTTGGTATTTTAGGTCCCATGAATAGTTAAGATTTTGTTTGGATTCATCAATAAAAGATGTGTGTGTTTTTTGGACCAACTTCAACAAGAAGTATATAACACTATAGAAGACTAAAAATCATGTACTTTATATTCTTGAAAACCTCTACTTGCTTAGTTTCCAATGGAAAGAAAAGGTATTTTTTTAGAGTTTTGTAGAGAGAGTTATGATGTTTACCACAGGATATCCGGTATACAAAAAAAATGTTCGGTGGTCTAAAAAAAATTAAACCAACTTCAACAAAAAGTTTGGAACAATACAGAAGTCCAAAAATAGTGTATTTTTATGCTTGGAAAGCTTTTAATGTGTAGTTTCCAATGAAAAAAATGGTTTGTCTTTTGAGGTAAGGTAGAAGGAGTTGTGATGTTTTCTCTATTGGATATTTGTTTGGGTTTCAAACCAACAAATAAAATGGATGTGAATAACACAAAAGTCATTGCTACAATATACTAAGAAATAGAATATAGTAAATGGGTCGAACCACTGAGACACGACACTAATTATTTAACCATATTTTCACACGATATAAGATCAATCGTTGGAAAGGGGGTTTTGTTAATTTCAAATGAAACTTCATAAATGAATAGCAAACAAGATAATGACTAAAATTAAAAAGGACTTCCAATTCTAAAATTATTTTCAAGTACTATATTGTTAGATGTGACGTACAATCAAGGGTAATCTGTTGGTGTTTTGTGGTGAAAACGAAGAAGATAAACACTTGGAGGAGTGGCTTGAGCTTGTAGATCTAGGATTACCTTCTCATTTGCAATCTTTTGAGGTAAAACGCTCATACCTTGATGGTAATTTATGTTAAATCTTCTTTATGGTGTTTCTTGGGCATTTTTGAGTCTTTTGAAGTAAAGATGAGCTTTTGATCTACTCCAGAAGTAATGGATGCTAGATCTTAGATCCATTTAGGCCCTATGTTCCTAAAAATGCAAACTTTATGGATGTTTTTAGTCCATGCAAGTATTAAGACCTTTCTTAAGCTCTTTTTGAGCTTTTGAGTCCCATTAAGCCATGCATGAGTGTAAAGTTGCCAACTTTACGTGATAAGTCCCCCTTTAGGATCAAATTTGAGAGTTTGGCTTGAAGTCTCAACCGATTAAGTGCTTAATGGAGCAGGGTGGCAAACCGGGGAGTACGTTGGGCGTACCCAGCTGGTATGTTGCACATACTAGCCCCAGAAGGAGTACGATAAGCGTACGAGGTGAGTACGCCCCGTGTACTCAACAGATGGGCTTTTGGGCCTGATGTTCTCGGTATTGGGCCATAGTTTGGATTTGTATGTTTGGGCATGGTTGGGCCATTAGGCTTCTGTTTTGGACTTGGGGTTAGCATGTTGGGCTTCCTTGGATTTAGGCTTATAATGGGTTTTGGGCCCAATTTGGAAGATTGGGCCATAAATTGGGCTTTGGGTTGCCATTTAGGATTTGGGACTTTTGAATAGTTGAGTTGGGCCTTGTCTAGGGCCAAGTTAGATAAAGGGTAAATGTTATTTTACCCTGGTTATGGGCCAAGTAGCTTAGACTTTTGGTTATGGGATAGAATCCAATTAATAATTGGATGTTATTGATATTGATAGCATGGGGATTTTTTCCGGACCAGCAGTCAGAGATTCATGAGTGATTCAGCAGCTAGAGGTGAGTTTCCTCACTTTGTTTAGTGGGTCAAAGGCACCAATGTTGGCCCATGGTTTGTAATGTTAGAATGCTAGATGTCTGCGTGAATCTCACATGTGTTATGTGTTGTATGCTTACCGTGCGGGGCTCGATGACCATTTTATAATGCTAGTTATCTTTATGATTATTTCATGTGTTATGTGTTTATCTGTTATATGATTATATGTATACCGAGCGGGGCCTGATGACTGATAGATCTGTATTTGTGGGTTTTGAAGGATTCATGCTTGATTATCATTTATCTTATGTTTACGATTCTAGTTCATATTTCTGATGCTTGTTTTATACTTTAATCATGAGCTTGGTACTTAAATGAGCAATTGTTAGTTTATTTCTTTGGTTTAGCATTGAATCATTGAATTTACTTAGAACAAGAGCTATATGATGGTAGAAATCATCTCTAGCTTATGGATCATAACTCCTTTATGGATGTGTAAGAATTGACATCCTCTAGGAATGGGGGATTCCTTCATTCTTAAGGCTAATCAACTTTCTTGGGTTCAATTGCTTCAATTGAATCCTTGATTTTGATTAAGAAGGTGTGTTGTGGGCTTCCCCAACCTCCATACTACCTATGAGGAATCTTGGCATATCATGCTTCATGATTGTTATAACCAATTTCGGATGAATGATTAGCTTCACGTTGAATCCTAATGATAAACACACAAATGTTCATTATGTTGAATTGTCTTGGTTAACCAATTCTCTCCAATATTTGAGCATCTCACCATCTTGCTTAATTGTAAGCTTTTTAGTTATTCAAGTCTTTTAGTTTTCAAGCAATCACAGAACCCCCCCCCCCCTTTAGTTTAATTGTAGTTAGTTAGTTTTATTACACTTGTTATATTGGATTGCATTGGTGATTGAATACAACCATTTCCCCGAGGATCGATACCCCTTTTTACCATTATATTACGTTTTATTTGCAAACAAAGGGTGTAATTTGCTTGGTGGACTTTACATCCCAACAGGTTTTGGTGTCGTTGCCGGGGAAATTGTTTATTGTTATTTGATTGTTTATGCCTAGGTCTACAAGAATCGGTGAACAACTTTACAATCTGGAGATCGAAAAAGAGGCAAAAAGGTTAAAAAAAGCTATCCAAACAAGCAAAGCAACAAAAACTCGTTCAAGCTTCTTCCTCTTCTCCACTAATCAACATAGAATATCAAGTTCATACTTCAAGTGATACCGACACCGAACCGAGTTCCCCAATTGTTGGTCCTCCCTTTGAAGACATTCTGTTTGAAAACTACATAGCCATGAATCACACTCCACCTCACAATCCCAACCCAAACCCAAACAATCAACATGTCAATACCCCACCCCAACAACCAAGACAACAACAACAACATCAAGAACCTCTCATATATATGCCACATTGGAATCAACCCCTCCTCACCCAAATCAACCCAATTATCAACAACCACAACCACAAAACCAAAACTTCCACCAAAACAACCAACCTCAAAACAATGTTTTTCAACTTCAACAACAACAAGCACATCAACCAAATCAAACCAATTACCAACAACCTCTAATGTACCAACACCCAATGTACCCACAACAACAACTCCCCTACAACCAATATCCTAACTACCAACCTTATCCACCACAAATGTACAATTACCAACAATACCCATACCCACCTTACCAACAACCTCCTAATTACATGCAACAATATCCCAATAAGCCCAATCCACCTAATCCCCCTTAAGAGTTTACACTTCGAAAAATGATGGAAACGGATGTTACTCACACACCTCTTGGTATTGTTTATCCCGCAAACTGCCGAGGGATTAAATTGAAGTCAATTTTCATACATCAACTCAGCAATTTCCAAGAAGGGACTCGACGAGTAAGAGCTGGCAGATGAAACCCTAACTCCCGGGGTTTTGCACTCTATTTAAAGGATCAACAGCCTCCCTTTATCCCCCTTGTAGTCTTTTGAGAACCAAACGAACCCTAATTCGTGTGTGTGCTTCATTTTGTGTGTTCTAAGTTTTGGAAGGTAAATCTTAGTGAGGAAAGCTTGGAGAAATAAGTGGCTAGAAGCAAGGAACTTGTGGGGATCAGAAATCTACCTCAGTTAGCATCATTTGAAGGTATCAAGTCGTCACCTTTACCTCATTTCTTTCTAGATCTCATTTGGGTGAAGTTTAGGGTTATTTTGGGCTTGGTTATGACGTTATTGTGGTGTATGGGCTAGATCTAAAGTTGCAACTTCAGATCTGGACCCTTCTTGGGTTCTAGGTTCATAAAGTTTTGAGCTTGGTCATGTATGAAGCCTTCCTTGAGTGTAAAACTCCATTATAATCTTGGATTTGTCATTAAGAGCCTTTAGAGCCATGTATGCACGTAAAGTTTGCAACTTTACGTGATAAACATGCCTTAGAAGCTTGGATCTTCAATATGGAGCCGCTGCATGGCTTAAAAAGTGTATATATAGGTGAAGGTCTGAAGGGGCTCGGCGAGTTGCATACTCGACTCGGCGAGCCACATGAAGATGGCCATGTACTCGACGAGTTGGATGAACAACTCGGCGAGTCCATTGAAGATTGCCTTGGACTCGGCATGTCAGTCGAAGACTCGGCGAGTCGGCTAGGGTTTTCCCAAACCTTTGGACATGTATGAACTTGGTGAGTTACAGGGAAACTCGACGAGTGAACCAAGGATTTAACGACTTCTCGAGTTCAGGAAGGACTCGACGAGTCGATGAACTGCACTCGACGATTCGGGTCAGCATGGACTGTTGACCCCGACTGTTGACTATGACTTTGACCAAGGGTTGACCAGTTGACCTCTAGAGGTATTTTGGTAATTTAGAAATTTATGGAAAGGGGTTCTATGATGACTATAGGTGGTGGAGTTCGTGTTAGTGATTCGGGAGTTGAGCTTTCTATTTCCAGTCGGCACTTGCAAGGTCAGTTATCCTCACTATACTAAGGGGTCTAAGGCACCAAGGCCGACCCATTGGATATG
This sequence comes from Lactuca virosa, assembly GCF_052849685.1. Classification (NCBI taxonomy): domain Eukaryota; kingdom Viridiplantae; phylum Streptophyta; class Magnoliopsida; order Asterales; family Asteraceae; genus Lactuca; species Lactuca virosa. The sequence continues at coordinate 32,222,366 of NC_136432.1, read as the reverse complement.
TTATCCTAGCAGTGTTAGATGTTGAGTATGAGTTAGTGTTGCATGCTAGTGGTTATGCCAGTTAGGTAGATCTGTAGGACTACCTATGATGTTATATGATTATTGCGTGCTCAGTAGTTATGTTATATGTTATATGTTATGGGGGATGGGTTGAGGTGATACTGCTTCGTGCGGTAATCAACAAACCCGGGAGCATTCCAGATACGGGCTAAGGGAGACCCGTATTGTGGGCTCGATGGCAATCCAGATGTGAGCTGTGGGCCCGGAAGGCAATCCAGACTCACACTGTGGGCCAGTGGTAATCCAGTAGGTGGAGCATTCCAGATACGAGCTGAGGGAGACTCGTACTGTGGGCTCGATGGCAATCCAGATGTAAGTTGCGGGCCTGGTAGGCAATCCAGACTCACACTGTGGGCCCAGGGGTAATCCAGTCTGCAAAGTTGTGGACCCATTATATGTTGTTCAGTTTGTTATGTTATTGCTGACATGGTTATGTGGACTGTATGTGTATAGGTATTTTGGGGGTAACTCACTAAGCTCTCGGGCTTACGGTTTCAGTTTATTGTTTCAGGTACATCAGGGGATCACGGCAAGGCGAAGGTGTGATCGTACAGCTCATCGTGTTTTGTTTATGTTTCTGGGAAAACTCTGATATATACATTTTGAAAACAAGTTTTGTAATAACTAATGGTTTGTGGATTGTTTACAAAGTTTTAAATTGGCTTGAAATTTTTGGGTGTGACAAGTTGGTATCAGATCCTTGGTTTGAGTGAATTGGAGGAACATTCATGTGAATCCAGTCTCAAATCAAGGAAAGATTTTCAAAATGGTTTTTAAATGGTTTTCAAAATAAGTAAGGGAGGATGCAGGGTGTACGATCCGCTGGAGCCAGTAAGTAGACCCCAAAATACCATACAGTTATTTGATTATGTGATATGTTAGAACAGCATGCTAGAGGTAAGCTAGGATCTTCAGGAATTGCATTATAGAATTGTCTGATTATATGATGCCTGCAAGCCTAGGGTTTTCCTTATATGAAATTGACATCATTACTGTAGTTTCTTAGTGTATGCATTATGGTTATACATAATTAAGATCTTATAGCCTGAGAATGTTTGATTTGGCCTTATGTTCTGTTCTTGTTTGATTGGGAGCTTAGGGTAGGATTGGATATTCGAAAGTCTATAGGGTCCAACATTATGTATGGCTAGCATACGCTAATGCTGCAGGGTTGGTGAAAGTTTCATGGATGGGTGGGTTGTGAGAGGTCGGGAGGCCAGTTATGAGATATTTAGCATTCCTCTAGGAGTGAGGATTGAGCGCTCGCCATGTTGTGTATTCCATTAGGGCATTGTGGTGATACTTGAGACAAATTTAGGTAGGTGTGGAAGGTAGTAGGGGCCCATAGTACTGAAAGCACAGGACCCATACGCGTAGCAAGGAAGTCACAACCCCTAGGGTTAGTCGGGAGTTGGCTCCCAGTTATTTATGTGGATTATCTGACATCTTATGGTATGTTTCAGAATGGTGATGACGAGACGCTTTGTGGCTGGATCCGGTTCGGGGTCAGGATCAGGAGACAGAGGCCAGGAGGGGCCAACAACACCTGAGCCGATGGTGCAGATGAGTACAGAGAAGTTGGATGCCAGAATTCGAGAGATCCTGCATGATGAAGTTGCTGCTGTGTTCCGGTCACAGCTGCCGGAGATGTTCGGGTCGATTAAGACCGCCATGGTGGAGTATTTTGATGAGCGCTACGCAGCCCTTGCAGAGACAGCTGTCGCAGCAGCTTCATCAGCTGTATCCACGGCAGTGGGAGGAGTTGGTAAGGGTTTTCAGTACAGGGACTTCAATAACACGAAGCCCCCTACTTTTGATGGGACGCAGGATCCCATCAAGGCTATGAGGTGGATCTCAGATGTGGAGGGGTGTTTCTTCACCGGCTCGTGTCCTACTAACCAGAAGGTCAGGTGTGCTCTGAACCTGCTAAGGTCCGGGGCCAAGGACTGGTGGAGACTTGCGACTGGGTCATACACTGATGATTAGAGAGCTGCTGTTACTTGGGAGCAGTTCAGGGACATGTTCCACGCCCGTTACATTCCGCGGGTCGAGCGGGAACGTTTGGTACAGGAGTTTCTGATTCTGAGACAGGATGGGGAGTCAGTGACGGAGATCACCCGTATGTTCACGGAGAGGGCGATGTTTTTCTTGGAGTTTTCTCCGAGCAGGCCCAGATGACCCGTTATCTGAGCATGCTCAAGACGGATATCCGTCAGTTTGTGTCTACCCAGCGATGTGATACTCTTCTGGAGTTGCAGGAGGCTGCCAGATGGCGTAAGTTGGAGATTGAGCTGCAGTTGAGAGAGCAGCGGCAGGCCCCGGCACAGTCTCAGCCGGCGCCAAAGCGGTCTAAGACCACTGATACTAGGACCGGGGGTCAGCAGAGCCGCACTTGTGGGAAGTGTGGCAAGGGTCATTCTGGTGTGTGTCGAGCTGGTAGTGGGTGCCACAGGTGTGGCAAGGAGGGGCATTACGCGAAGGACTGTCGCTAGGCAGTCCCAATTCAGAGTATGAGGTTATGTTATCACTGCGATCAGGTTGGCCACGTTAAGGCCAACTGTCTGTTACTTGCCGCTAAGCCGGCGCAGGCTCCCGCGCCGGCTACACTGAGGATTACCGATGGGAGGCAGGGTAGGGCAGAGCCCCCGAAGGCTCAGGGGCGTGCCTTTCAGCTTACGGCCGAGGAGGCCAAGGCAGCACCGGATGTTGTTGCTGGTATGTTTCTATCCTTTATCTCATTTGCTATATCTTTTGTATGCTTATCTGTTGTACCTATGATTAGGTACGTTTCTAGTGAACTCCTTACCTGCTTTGGTTTTATTTGACTCGGGGGCGAGTCGGTCTTTTGTATCTCCGACATTTAGTAGGGAGTTCAGAGTGCCAGTAGGCGAGCTAGAGTGTCCGTTGCGAGTCTCTATCGTCAACGAACACGAGGTTTCTGCTACTTCGATCTACCGAGGGTGTGAGATGGAGATCTTCGGGGTACCTTTTCCGATAGACTTGATTCTGATCCCCATGGGAGATGTATGCGTGATTGTGGGGATGGACTGGATCAGTCATTTCGGAGCCATAATTGATTGCGAGGGTCAGCGAGTAGTGGTTCGAACCCCAAGTGGGGGAGAGTTGATTGTATATGGTGAGGGCACCAGAGTGGGATCAAGGTTTTGTTCAGCCGCCAGGGCTCGGCAGTATATTCAGCACGGGAGTGCGGGTTATCTAGCGTATGTATTGGATACGAGAGCCAGGGATCAGATTTTGGTTTCCGATGTTCCTGTTGTCAGGGAGTTCGTAGATGTACTTCCGGAGGAGTTGCCAGGGATACCTCCAGAGAGGCAGGTCGAGTTTCGGATCGACCTGGTGCCTGCTGCGGCCCTTATCACCAAGGCGCCGTACCGTTTGGCGCCACCCGAGATGCAGGAGCTGTCGTCACAGCTCAAGGAACTGTTGGGCAAGCTGTTCATCCGACCTAGCAGTTATCCATGGGGAGCACTGATTCTTTTTGTCCGGAAGAAGGACGGTTCGCACCGAATGTGCATCGACTACCGGGAGTTGAACAAGTTAATGGTGAAGAACCGTTACCTACTCCCGAGGATAGATGATCTCTTCGACAGTTGCAGGGTGCATCTTGGTTTTCCAAGATCGATTTGAGATTCGGGTATCACCAGGTTAGAATGAGGAAGGAGGACGTGGAGAAGACCGCGTTTCGGACGCGTTATGGACATTACGAGTTCGTGGTGATGTCGTTTGGGATCACCAACGCGCCAGCAGTATTTATGGATCTGATGAACCAGGTCTGCAGACCGATGCTCGATCGTTCGGTCATTGTGTTCATAGATGATATCTTGGTGTATTCTAAGACGCGAGAGCAGCATGAGGAGCATCTACGGGAGTTATTGGGAGTCTTAAGGCGAGAACAACTCTATGCCAAGTTCTCGAAGTGCGAGTTTTGGTTACGAGAAGTCCAGTTCCTTGGACACCTCGTTAACTAGGAGGGGATTTTGGTCCATCCGGCCAAAATCGAGGCGGTCATGCAGTGGGGGGTTCCGAAATCTCCCTCTGACATCAGGAGCTTTTTGGGATTAGCAGGGTACTACCAGAGATTCATATAGGATTTCTCCAAGATTGCAGTACCTCTCACTCGTCTGACGAGGAAGGGGGTGGATTTCCGGTGAGGCCTTGAGCAGTAGAGGGCGTTTGAGACCATCCGTCAGCGGTTGTGTGAGGCTCCAGTTTTGACACTCCCGAAGGGAGTTGAGGATTTCATGGTGTTCTGTGATGCATCCTGTTGGATAAGGTGTCTAAGTCCATAACTTATTTGGTATATACTTGACCCGACCCGGTATGGTCCATTTGGGTTGCACTTCACCCAAACTAGTTATGGATAATTTTATGAGAGTTGTATACTTACGATTTATTAATATATTATAAGTTATAATATTTTAATATGAAGTCATGTTACTTAATTAGTTTTAATCTTGAATTAATTATGAATTAATTTAGTGATTAAAAGGAAGACTAATTAAATCATGGGCTATTATATTTATATGGTGTGGGCTAACACTCATTTGGAATGGGCTAAGCTTATATGGAAGTCCATGGATGATCCATGGAGCTTTTACCCATGGATCCTTGGAAGAGGAAAAGACATGGGTTATTAGGGTTTCACCCTAACCATGTACACTATATAAACAAGCTTATGTTGCATGAAAAACACACTAATATGTGTGTAAGTGTGGTGGCCAAAATCAAGAGTTAGTATACTCTCTCATACATTTTCCAAGTTTGTGGTGATTTGTGATTTCCATTTGAGGCATTCACATTATTGGTGCTTGGCTCTCAAACTCCAAGGAATCAACAATCAACAAAAGGTATGTAATTCTTCTAGTTCTTTTATGGTTAAAAGTACCCCATGTCATACTAGATAGGTTATAAACCTTGGAAAATAATATTTTGCATGTATCTTAGACAAACATAGATCCAAGGTTTAATAGGGTTGCATGTACACTTAGGAAGTGTTAGAATGCTCAAAACCCAACAGTGGTATCAGAGCCTAGGCTTGTTTGTTTGATACTTGATGCAAAATAGTGAAAAAAAGTCGAATTTTTGTTGTCTGCCTGATGAACTCGCCGAGTCCATGGGGGGACTCGCCGAGTTCATGTGTAAACTCATCCTACTCGCCGAGTAGGTTCGTGCACTCGGCGAGTAGGAGCCTCAGAATGCAGATTTTCGACTTTTGTTGCTGGAAATGGACTAGAAACATTACCCTAAACTGTTTTGGTGTTTTAAAACTTGTTTTAGTTGGTGTAATGGTTGTTCTAATCCATTTACAATAGATTATATCAAAATTTCATGCTTTGATTGTGTTCATATAATTCTTGAAACTTTGATGATCATGTTCATGTTCTTATGAATTTAGAAGATGATAGGAATTATTTGCTGAATTGTTTAGGATTAATTCTTGATCATTTATGTGTTTTAATGGAGTCCATAATTTGTCCTCAAGTTATGGATATCCAAAGGTCACTTCTTTTAAACACACACTTAAAACACATAAGTTACATGGAAATGAAGAGTCTTCATTTTATGAACCTTTAATTCATAAGTTATGAAATGAAAAGTTTTGAATAGTTTCAAAACTTGTCCTCAAGTTTTGGAATTTGTAAAGTTACACACACTTTAATATACTTTAATTCCAAACCCTTAGAGTTTTAAAAGTTAAAATTCAACCCTTATACTATTTATAACATTAATGGTTAATTATTATATATATGTATAAGATCAAAGTCGTCTTACCGCTAGTACGCCTCATTCACGAAGCCAGTCTATAAGGTGGGTATAAGGTTGTTGCCTATAAAATGGCAACTTAATGGGTGTCCACTCTCACCCACCGCTTGCTTGACTGGTGGAGGGTCGTTAGCCGAACGGGTAGGACAAGGACTTATAAATTCTCATTAAAAGTATGATGAATATTATAAAGTAACTAAACCTTTTATAAATTCCCAATCTTAGTTACTTTAGGAAAATGTGAATATGGTGCTAACCCATGAAATTCACACTTTGTACCTTACCAAGTCGTTGGTGGAGCGTGTGTGGTTAACCGGCACACTAACTTGGACTAGTAAGGATCACGAAGGGTGACTTAATGTTTATCATAGATCGGTGGAGCGTGTGTGGTTAACCGGCACATTGATTAGGTGATAATATTAAGGGTACCAAGTGAATTTGCATGGTTATTCACACCTTGTTTTGTGATCCTCGGCATCCCAGTCACAAAACTTGAAGGGCACAATCGAGATTGAAACATGCCATTGAAAAGTTCAATGAATCTCAAAAGAATCTAGGAATTTCAAAAACCAATTAAACCTAATAATTCATTTCGTTTTCATGGTGGAAATTGGTGAATCGTCATTCACCTACCTTCAAATATGTTATAGCTTAGATTACGGCATCCCTCTTCTAAGTTATAATATATTGTGTTGGATCCTAGCCTTAATATTACATTTGGGTGTATTATTAAGGATTCGACATATACCTAATCTAAACTTGTTTTCTTCTTTTCAGATGTCTTCCGACAACAAAGCTTCGGGTTCTAACCCTACTAGCTCCTTTTCCCTCATGAACCTTTGTGGGAGGGTCATCTTTGATGGTTCCAACTTCATGGATTGGATCCGGAACATCAGGATGGTTACTCGTTACGAGGACAAGGAATATGTCCTCGATAAGGAGCTAAAGGAGCTTGATGAGTCCACTGCTACTCCTGAGGAGGTCGCTGAGTATCAGGCACATGAAAGAGATGCCACCAAGGTGGCATGCATCATGATGGCCACCATGACAGCTGAACTCCAAAAGTCCTATGAGGACTATTACCCTTTTGAGATGCATCAGGATCTGATGGAAAGGTACCATCAGAGTGTTCGTCAAGAGCGGTATGAAATAATCTCCTCCATGATCACTACCCGTATGAAGGATAGCGAACCAATCACGAGCCACATGTAGAAAATGCAAAGGTATGTGGACTGTCTAATGAAACTGAATGTGAACTTCCCTGAGGAGTTGGCAATTGATATCATTTTGCACTCCTTGCCATCGTGTTATGATCAATTTCGTATGACATACCACATGAACAAGGAGGAAGTCACACTCAGTAAGCTTCAAGGACTTCTGAAGACTGCCGAAAGTGGTCTTAAGAGTAAGTCGGTTGCTACTCCTACTCCTACTACTACCCCTGTTTTGGCTATCGGGCAAGGCAAAGGGAAGAAGAGGAAGCACCCTTCGAAGGGTACCAAGGGAAAGTCCCTTGAAGGCTCCTCATCTGGAACCAAAGGTGGTTCTATCACTCCTTCTGCCATCCCTAAGGATGCTGAATGCTTCTACTGTCAAAATAAGGGGCACTGGAAGCGAAACTGCCCAAAGTACTTGCAGGATGTCAAGGATGGGAAAGTGAAACCATCCCATGTAGGTATTTACACTATATTGTCTAATAACTCACCATATTCTAATTCTTGGGTTCTTGATACAGGTTGTGGTATTCACATCTGTTGTGACTTGCAGGGCCTAAGAAGAAGTGAGGATGTGGAGCACGGAAAGATAAACTTAATCATTGGGAACAAGAAGGTTGCACCTGTTACCAAGATTGGAGTTTATACTTTGTTGCTAGATAGTGGGTTAAAGTTAGATTTGAATAAATGTGTGTACTCGTCTGAAATGGCGAGGAATATTATTTCCTTTCATGCTTTGTACAAACAAGGTTTTACCTTTTCTTTTGATAATGAAGTTGGTAGTATTAATGCTTTCTTTAATAATGTTCTTTATTTTAAAGCATTACCTTGTGATGGTGTGTATGAAGCTGTATCGGTTGTAGATAATTTAGGAAATAATGTATTATGTATTGATTCTTCTACTAGCTTGGATAAAGCATCTTTGTGGCATTGTCGTCTTGGACATGTAAGCAAGAAACGCATAGGCCAGCTCCAAAAGGATGGAGTCTTGGAGTCGTTCGACCTCAAGTCGGATGATAGTTGTGAGTCTTGTCTACTTGGAAAAATGACAAAATCACCCTTCACTGGTACTTGTGCAAGGGGTGAGGGTTTGTTGGACCTTATACATACTGATGTATGTGGACCATTCAAAACCGCCACAAGGGATGCTAATCGCTATTATGTGACTTTTATTGATGATTTTAGTAGATATGGTTATGTCTACTTAATCAAACATAAGTCAGAAACTTTTGAAAGGTTTAAAGAGTTTAAACAGGAAGTAGAAAATCAATTGGGCAGGAACATTAAGATGCTTCAATCCGATCGAGGTGGTGAGTATCTTAGTACTGAGTTCCTCGACTATCTTAAGGAGTGTGGGATTGTCTCACAATTGACACCTCCCAGGACACCACAGCTGAATGGTGTAGCTGAGAGGCGCAATCGAACTTTGTTGGACATGGTTCGCTCTATGATGAGTCGAGCTTCGCTACCAATCTCTTTTTGGGGGTATGCCTTAGAGACTGCCGCCCACATCCTTAATCTAGTCCCTACAAAGAAGGTTGCCAAAACACCTCATGAAATGTGGACTGGGAAAGTTCCCAATCTAGACCATATCAAGATTTAGGGTTGCGAGGCTTTCGTGAGGCGCGAAACTCATGACAAGCTCGAACCTCGAAGTGAAAGGTGTATTTTCATCGGCTACCCACAAAAAACCTTTGGTTACCTCTTCTACAGACCCAGTGAGAATGTGGTCTTTGTGGCTAGGAGAGGGGTCTTTCGAGAGAGAGAATTTATAAACCAAGGAGACAGTGGGAGGCAAATTGACCTTGAAGAAATTCAAGACTCAATTGGTGAAGGAACCTCAGACACTAGCAATCAACTTGAGGAGGAAATTCATGTTGATCCAGCTGACGAGTCTATACTTCCGAGGCGTTCCACAAGGGTTAGGAACACACCTGAGTTTTATTATGGATTTCATATTACTACGGAAGGTGATACATTTATCAGTGACAGTACACTGGTAAATCTGGATGAACCTAACAGTGTTAAGGAAGCCATGGCAGGCCCAAAGTCTGCTAAATGGAAGGAGGCTATGGACAGCGAGATACAGTCCATGTATGACAATCAAGTTTGGAACTTGGTTGACAATGTACCAGGCCGTAAGACAGTCAGGTGCAAATGGATCTTCAAGAAGAAGACCGACATGGATGGGAAGGTGCACACTTATAAGGCTCGACTGGTTGCGAAGGGGTTTACTCAGACTCAGGGTATTGATTATGATGAAACATTTTCACCAGTAGCAAAGATTAAGTCTATTAGGGTTATGCTAGCCATTGCTGCATTTCATGATTATGAAATATGGCAAATGGATGTCAAAACCGCTTTCCTTAACGGAAAGTTGGCTGAGGATGTTTACATGAATCAGCCAGAAGGTTTTGTCAGTGCAGAGTACCCCAATAGAGTGTGCAAGCTTGAGAAATCCATTTATGGATTGAAACAAGCATCTCGAAGTTGGAATCTTTGTTTCGATGAGAAGGTCAAAGAGTTTGGTTTCTCAAGAAGTGAAGATGAGTCCTGCGTGTATGTCAGAGCTAGTGGGAGTATAGTTAGCTTTTTGGTACTGTATGTGGATGACATACTACTCATAGGAAATGACATCCCAACCTTGCAGGAGGTTAAGTCCTGGCTTGGGAAGTGCTTTGCTATGAAGGACCTTGGAGAAGCTACCTATATCCTAGGGATAAGGATATTAAGAGAAAGGAGTAAAAGACTAATTGGACTTAGTCAGAGTATCTACTTGGATAAGGTGTTGAGAAGGTTCAACATGCAGAATTCCAAGAAAGGAGAATTACCGATCCAAAGCAATGCCAAACTGAGCAAGGCTCAGAGCCAGAGTACAGAAGATGAGATAGCTGAAATGAGTCGATTACCTTATGCTTCTGCTGTTGGTTCGATCATGTATGCTATGACTTGTACCCGTCCTGATGTGGCCTTCGCTTTGAGCATGGTCAGCAGATATCAGGGGAACCCTGGCAAGGCTCATTGGACTGCGGTAAAGAATATTCTCAAGTACCTGCGGAGGACTAAGGATTGGATCCTTACCCTTGGTGGGAGTGATGACTTGAGAGTAGTAGGATATAGTGATGCTAGCTTTCAGACCGATAGGGATAACTTCCGCTCTTAGTCGGGCTGGGTCTTTACCTTAAATGGAGGGGCAATCACTTGGAAGAGTTCCAAACAGGAGACTGTAGCTGATTCGACTTGTGAATCAGAGTACATAGCAGCGAGTGAAGCGGCAAAGGAGGCGATATGGCTGAGGAACTTCATCGGAGACCTTGGAGTTGTACCAGCTATTAAGGAGCCTATGGAGATTTTCTGTGACAGCAATAGTGCGGTTGCCTTAGCCAAGGAACCAAGAGATCATGGCAGATCCCGACACATTGATAGAAAATATCACTTCATAAGACACAAGATAGAAGAGGGACTCCTCGTGGCAAAGAGGGTATCGTCAGATGAGAACCCTGCGGATCCCCTTACGAAGGGACTGACGAGTGTGAAGCATTTGCAGCATGCGAGGCGCATCGGGCTGAGGGACGATATTAGTTTTACAGATTAGATAGCCTTTTCTAAAACTTGTAAAATGTAATCGACGTTTGATGATGAATAAAATTTGTGATTTATTTATGAGTAAAGTGTTACTATCATTGTCAATTATTTACTATTGTTTCAGTTTTGCATGTTTTGACTTCCAGAATAATTAATTTATTTAAACCTCCACAATCGGTCATACGTCGGAAGTAGGTATGAATCAAGATTGTCATGAATTGGGTTTGTAGATGGCTAAAGGTGTTTAGACATAGCAATGGTTGCTACAACATTCATGAGTACTCATAAGTTATGAGTATTGGAATAAACCCATGCTCACTTGTATCACTTCATGGAATTTATCTCGAGTGATCGTGAGACGGTAATATCATATAAGTCTTCAAACCTAGAGATATGAGTTGTTACCTATGAGTTGGTTGTGCATTGATTGCACGTAAACACATCAGTAACTTGATGTTATAAAATGTGCCTTTGTGTGCAATTCAATAAGTAGTAGAACAAGCATATGAGTCGAAGTTTATCTGTTCCTTCTAGAAATAGAAGCGATATCTGGGCCCCTCGATGATTTTGTGTTGACCCATGTACCGGGCCCGGTCAGAACTAAATTGATGTGTTCAGTTAAGTTCTTTGTCAAACAAATCGGAAATCGAGAAACAACTGCTAGACAATAAGTAAGATATTGTTCCATGTATTTGTCCGGCTGATATCATGAGAGCAGAGGATTATATGATCATTTATCTAAAATGGCGCTTCAAAGTTCACAAGAGTTTTCGAGAGCTACGATTGCCGGTTGGTTCCTGAAGTAATACAGGCAAATACAGTTATTAGACTTATCCAAGGGGGAGTCTGTTGGATAAAGTGTCTAAGTCCATAACTTATTTGGTATATACTTGACCCGACCCGGCATGGTCCATTTGGGTTGCACTTCACCCAAACTAGTTATGGATAATTTTATGAGAGTTGTATACTTACGATTTATTAATATATTATAAGTTATAATATATTAATATGAAGTCATGTTACTTAATTAGTTTTAATCTTGAATTAATTATGAATTAATTTAGTGATTAAAAGGAAGACTAATTAAATCATGGGCTATTATATTTATATGGTGTGGGCTAACACTCATTTGGAATGGGCTAAGCTTATATGGAAGTCCATGGATGATCCATGGAGCTTTTACCCATGGATCCTTGGAAGAGGAAAAGACATGGGTTATTAGGGTTTCACCCTAACCATGTACACTATATAAACAAGCTTATGTTGCATGAAAAACACACTAATGTGTGTGTAAGTGTGGTGGCCAAAATCAAGAGTTAGTATACTCTCTCATACATTTTCCAAGTTTGTGGTGATTTGTGATTTCCATTTGAGGCATTCACATTATTGGTGCTTGGCTCTCAAACTCCAAGGAATCAACAATCAACAAAAGGTATGTAATTCATCTAGTTCTTTTATGGTTAAAAGTACCCCATGCCATGCTAGATAGGTTATAAACCTTGGAAAATAATATTTTGCATGTATCTTAGACAAACATAGATCCAAGGTTTAATAGGGTTGCATGTACACTTAGGAAGTGTTAGAATGCTCAAAACCCAACACATCCATCACAGGTTTAGGGGCAGTCCTCATGCAGAGAGGACGAGTGATAGCTTATGCGTCGCGGCAGTTGAAGCCGCATGAGACGAGATACCCCACGCATGATTTGGAGCTGGGAGCAGTGGTGTTTGCTCTCAAGATATGGAGACATTACCTTTATGGGGTCCGTTGTACCATTTACACGGATCACAAGAGCTTGAGACGTATCATGGATCAGCCGAACCTGAACATGAGGCAACGCAGGTGGCTGGATGTAGTCAAGGACTACGATTGCGAGATCCTTTACCACCCTGGTAAAGCGAATGTGGTTGTGGATGCTTTGAGCCGCAAGTCAGCTGGGTCTTCCACCCCAGCTATATGTATGATGATAGAGGTGGATTCTCCACTTGTGAGTTTGATCAGAGATGCTCAGGTGGAGGGCATGCGACCAGAGAATTGGAAGTTGGAGAGGATCAAGGGTGAGAATACCCGGTTTGTGCAGGATAGCCGGGGTTTGTTGACCCGATGCGGTCGGGTATGGGTTCCGATGTCTGGTGGGGTCAGACAGACGGTCATGGAGGAGGCTCATAAGTCTTACTTCTCTATCCACCTGGGGGCCACCAAGATGTATCGGGATTTGAGTTTGAACTACTGGTGGCCGTGCATGAAGCGAGAAATCGCTTGATACGTCGAGAGGTGCTTGACCTGTAGGATGGTCAAGGCCGAGTATCAGAGGCCGCACGGCAAACTGCAGCCCCTGGAGATTCCCATGTGGAAATGGGAACAGATCACGATGGACTTTATTACCAAGCTGTCGAGGACGGCGAAGGGGTTTGATTCCATTTGGGTCATCGTGGATCGATTGACCAAGATTGCCCATTTCTTGGCCGTACGAGAGAGTTCATCGGCCGAGAAGTTGGCCGACGTGTACGTCCGCGAGATCGTGGCTCACCATGGGGTTCCGGTCTCCATTGTCTCCGACCGGGATGTTAGATTTACCTCCCGTTTCTGGCAGAAGTTCCACGAGGAACTGGGCACGCGGTCGCACTTCAGCACAACTTTTCATCCCCAGACAGACGGTCAGAGCGAGCGGACCATTCAGACCCTCGAGGACAAGTTGAGGGCACGTGTCATTGACTTCGGTGGGAGCTAGGATTCCCACCTACCGCTTGCAGAGTTCACCTACAACAACAGCTATCATTCCAGCATTGGCGCCCCGCCTTTCGAGCTGTTGTATGGACGGAGATGTCGTACCCCAGTTTCTTGGGGTGAGGTCGGTCACAGGGTGATGGGACGGACAGAGGTAGTCTTGCAGACTACCGAAAAGATTCAGCAGATTAGGCAGCGACTGCAGACCGCTCAGAGTCGGCAGAAGAGTTACGCCGACCGGCGCCGATCCGAGTTAGAGTTTCAGGTTGGTGATATGGTACTCCTGAAGGTCTCGCCCTGGAAGGGTGTGATCCGCTTCAGGAAAAGGGGAAAATTGGGTCCCCGGTATATTGGGCCGTTCAGGATCATGGCCAGGGTTGGCAAGGTGGCTTACAGGCTAGAGCTACCGGAGGAGCCTAGTCAGATCCACAACACTTTCCACGTTTCACAGTTGCGGAAGTGCATTATGGATCAGGGGGCAGTGGTGTCATTGGATGATATTCAGGTCGATGAGCGCCTGAATTATGTTGAGAGGCTTGTGGCTATACTGGAGAGAAAGATGAAGATTCTGAGGAACAAGGAGATACCTTTGGTGAAGGTACAGTGGGAACACCGTAGGGGGTCCGAGTAGACGTGGGAGCCAGAGGTAGAGATGCGGGGGCATTATCCGGAACTGTTCACCGCGGCAGACTTCGAGGACGAAGTCTAGTTCGAGTGGGGGAGAATTGTAACGCCCCGATTCTCAGGTATTGACTTAATATAAAGTTCTTTGATTTCAAGGTCTACTCGACGAGTTGGTTGCCCTACTCGTCGAGTAGCAGCGGGTTGGTCCGCGTGTTTTAGTGACCTACTCGCCGAGTCCAAGAAGGGACTCGACGACTAGGAGCTGGCAGATGAAACCCTAAATCCTGGTGTTTTGCACCCTATTTAAAGGATCAACAGCCTCCCTTTATCCCCCTTGCAGTATTTTGAGAACCAAACCAACCCTAATTCGTGTGTGTGCTTCATTTTATGTGTTCTAAGTTTTGGAAGGTGAATCTTAGTGAGGAAAGCTTGGAGAAACAAGTGGCTAGAAGCAAGGAACTTGTGGGGATCAGAAATCTACCTCAGTTAGCATCATTTGAAGGTATCAAGTCGTCACCTTTACCTCATTTCTTGCTAGATCTCATTTGGGTGAAGTTTAGGGTTATTTTGGGCTTGGTTATGATGTTATTATGGTGTATGGGCTAGATCTGAAGTTGAAACTTCAGATCTGGACCCTTCTTGGGTTCTAGGTTCATAAAGTTTCGAGCTTGGTCATGTATGAAGCCTTCCTTGAGTGTAAAACTCCATTATAATCTTGGATTTGTCATTAAGAGCCTTTAGAGCCATGTATGCACGTAAAGTTTGCAACTTTACGTGATAAACATGCCTTAGAAGCTTGGATCTGCAATATGGAGCCACTGCATGGCTTAAAAAGTGTCTGTATGGGTGAAGGTCTGAAGGGGATCGGCGAGTTGCATAGTCGACTCGGCGAGCCACATGAAGATGGCCATGTACTCGACGAGTTGGATGAACAACTCGGCGAGTCTGTTGAAGATTGCCTTGGACTCGGCGTATCAGTCGAAGACTCGGCGAGTCGGATAGGGTTTTCCCAAACCTTTGGACACGTATGAACTCGGCGAGTTATAGGGAAACTCGACGAGTCAACCAAGGATTTCACAAATTCTCGAGTTCAGGAAGGACTCGACGAGTCGGTGAACTGCACTCGACGAGTCGGGTCTGCATGGACTGTTGACCCCGACTGTTGACTTTGACTTTGACCAAGGGTTGAGCAGTTGACCTCTGGGGGTATTTTGGTAATTTGGGAATTTATGGAAAGGGGTTTTATGGTGACTATAGGTGGTGGAGTTCGTGTTGGTGATTCGGGTGTTGAGCTTTCTAGTTCCAGTCGGCACTTGCAATGTGAGTTATCCTCACTATACTAAGGGGTCTAAGGCACCAAGGCCGGCCCATTGGATATGTTATCCTAGTAGTGTTAGATGTTGAGTATGAGTTAGTGTTGCATGCTAGTGGTTATGCCAGTTAGGTAGATCTATAGGACTACCTATGATGTTATATGATTATTGCATGCTCAGTAGTTATGTTATATGTTATATGTTATGGGGGATGGGTTGAGGTGATACTGCTCCGTGCGGTAACTAACAAACCCGGGAGCATTCCAGATACGGGCTAAGGGAGACCCGTACTGTGGGCTCGATGGCAATCCAGATGTGAGCTATGGGCCCGGTAGGCAATCCAGACTCACACTGTGGGCCCAGGGGTAATCCAGTCTGCAAAGTTGTGGACCCATTATATGTTGTTCAGTTTGTTATGTTATTGCTGACATGGTTATGTGGACTGTATGTGTATCGGTATTTTGGGGGTAACTCACTAAGCTCTCGGGCTTACAGTTTCAGTTTATTGTTTCAGGTACATCAGGGGATCGCGGCAAGGCGAAAGCGTGATCGTACAGCTCCTCGTGTTTTGTTTATGTTTCTGGGAAAACTCTGATATATACATTTTGAAAACAAGTTTTGTAATAACTAATGGTTTGTGGATTGTTTAAAAAGTTTTAAATTGGCTTGAAATTTTTGGGTGTGACATATTCAACTTACCACCGGGATCTATTCACACATGGGAAGAGTTACTGAAAGTCTTCAATATCAAGTTTTATCCCACTTCCCGAATATCAAGTCAAAGAAATGACATTTTGGGGATTCGTCAAGGGGAGAATGGACGATTACAGTTTATTGTGAAAGAAATTTGTCTTGGATGCACCATGTGTCGTCCTCTCTTATAGCCAGTTGTCAGGAGAAAAAAATAAAAAATTAAAGAAAACATTATAACATTAAAAAAAAAAGGGCTAAACACGAGATTCATTATATTACATTTCTTCAAAAAATGCTAGAATATGATCTTATCATCGAGTCTATATTTTCTTAGGAACCAATCATTTTTGCCTACATTCATGGAAGCCCAATCAGTGTGTGTTTCTTGAAGAAAAAAGATTTTCACAATCTCGCACAACATCAACACCACATTATATGGATCACTCTTCCTCCCCAAAGATCCTTCATACCGGCTTTAATGACTTTTCTTCGTAGAAAGCAACGACGCAAAGACCAGTGCTTATCGGCGATAATCGCCGAACAACGGCGAACACTAGCTGTGACCCGCTACACAGCATTATCACTAGGTTAATATCACGTCGTTTAGACAACAACATCAACGACAATTGGCTGCCCAGTAGCCCACTTTCTAGTCTAACACTCAATACCTCTCACCTGTATGTCACACATACACAGGTCTGTTTTCGACCCCTTATTATATCACATCCTCGTTAGGGGACTTCAGTGTCATACATTTACCAGACTTAACATTTTCTTTGTAGTCCAACAGATCTACATGTAAATGTACTACCGCGGGGAGCCACATTTTCATGACCTCAAATGCATTTAATGTTATTTCTTAGACACACTAGATCATGGTTTTCGGTTACATGTCTCTCATACATGTACATATCTCTTTGACATATGCATCCACATTGATCGTGATGACGACTAGGATAGAGGACCGACCACCAAATGATCTATTTATGGCTATTGTGTATTTATAGGGGAAAACTTCACCTCATGGTCGTCAAAACATCAAGGCGTTATCTCTAGATCTAGTGCGGGGGCGAAATAACGCATAGTGGAAAACCTGGTTGAAGAAATATGTTATATACGCAATCTTTTGCAAGAAGTACAAAATCCATGATTGTGTATTGTGATAACATCTTATTGCATTCAACATTGTGTATATGACATCTAATGTCATTCAACATCAGTGCACCATACACATTAAAATTGATATTCACTTTACTCGGGACAAAGTTTTCTTTGACTTCATTCGCTTGATTCACATAAAATGAGTTCACAATATGCAAATATCTTCACGAAGAAATTACCTTATTTTCATATTTTTGATCTAGTGTGAATGTCCAAAATCCTCCTCCCTGTCACATTGCGGGGGTATATTAGTATATCTATCTCATATTCTATAATTTGCCGCTTTGTATCAGTGGCTCATGGGCCATGTTTATTGTATTTATATATAGAATATTTGGAAAGGAAATCAATAAAAAATTCAATAATTATCAATTAACACGCATACAATCTTTGTATTTTTACCACACAACTGTAATCTGGATTGCATGGAAAAAACATCTACAACATATAGGTCTGCCTATATCCATCCTTTTTTCCATCCCATTCCCTTCCTAGGAATTGCAGTTACGCATTGTTTGACATGTAAAATTATTTCTATCTTCTTGCACGAACTCCGACAATTTATTCTTGTTATATGGTGTACTTTATATGCATCTGTACATATATGAAAGTATGCAGCTACCATCCTACGGTACCATCTTGTTAACTAAACCACATCTAATGAATTTTTAGACAACTACAATATTTCATTTTGAGGACTGGAAGACGTCGTTGTACCCGGTGCCGCTGCAATTAACCACAACCTTCGCGCCATGAGACAGTGTAGGACAAAGCTTTTCGAGATAGGCGAAAGCATGAGAGGTCTCTAATGCAGGTATTATCCCTTCAAGATGGCATAATCTTTTGTATCCTGAAATAATTTTGTCCAAAAATTAGGTGCAAGTCATGATGGTGATGTGGTGCATGTAACTTAGGTGAAGGTGGATCTTAGGACCCACCTATTTTCTTTTTAAAATATAGTGTATGTTATACATAATAAAAAAAATAAGAACTAGTTTTTATAAATTTTCTAGGACCTACTTAATATATTTTATTTTGAAAAAAAAATTGTATCAATTTATATGAGTCTATATTTTTATTTTGATTTATTTAAATTAGCCCAATACATAAGTCCATTTAAATGTAATTGCCTAATCCAATAAAACTATAAAAAAAAAAATTTAAAAGAAACGGAAAAACCTTGAAGGTGATAACTCTTGAAATAAAGTTTAAATATTTGAATCATATAACCCGACATATAATCTTTTACTCTTTGTGTTTTTTTTTATTATTACATAAGGAATTACATGGTTTTTTGTTCTAGATTCTTGGTCTACAAAACTTTATAAAATTTACATATACTTCTTCCATCAAGAAAAGTACAATGATTAACTTCACATATATATAATTCAATATGACCAACTCAATCGCTTTCCTACACTTCTATATATATTAGTTTAAGTTATTTGCTTACTTACCATCAAGAGCTTCTTGATCAGTAACTGTGTAACACTCCAGTCTTCCAGAATCTTTTAGAAAACTTAGTTCCGGGCTTACTCCTGGAAACTCCAATCTGCAAAATTTACCAAATTACTCCTTAAGAATCTAAATCTTGAACAAAAAAATATTGCTCAAAGTATTAAAGCACTCTATATATTCAATAATACATACCCACTAGCCACTGACTCCGTTCTAATGATTTGGCCATCTCCATCTTGTAGCAAATAACACATGGCTCCATGATAAACACCAACTTCACCTCTTACAAGACTTGCAGAATGTAAATCTCTGGTGTTACTTCCTACTCCACCTCCCTCAATTCCAATCATCCGTACACTTTCATCCCCTATGAATTCATGAAACAAACCTAAAGCGTTGCAACCAGTCCCTATACAAGCAACCAACACATCTGGCACCCCACCCCATTTCTCAATTGCTTGCTTCCTTGTTTCTTTTCCAATCACCGAATAGAATTCACGGACCATTGTAGGGATAGGGTGTGGGCCCACCGCTGTTCCTGCTAAGTAATATACAGTTTCTAGGTTTTCTATCCATGACCTAGTTGATTCTGAGACTGCTGCCTGAAAATTCCCATCAACAGCCTTAACCTATAATTACACAATTGTTTGAAACTTAGTTTCTTTAATTTGATACTATAAAGAATTACTTTGGGGGAATTGGTGCTTAATTGGACTAGAGAAGCGGAAAGCAGTACCTGAGCTCCAAGCAGCTTCATGCGTTGCACACTTGAGGGATTTCGCTGAATATCTCTGGTTCCAATGAAAATAGTACAATCTAAGGAGTACTTAGCACACACAGCAGCTGCTGCAACACCATGGTTGCCAGCACTCGTAGCTGTTATAACGCTCTTTTGGCCCATTCGTTTGGCCAAAAGTGCTTGTGCAATGACGTTGCTCATCTTGTATGATCCTCCATGGCCGAGATCCTCTCTTTTAAGATATATTTCAGGCCCTTCTCCATTGATGTTCTTGTAACGATCTGTGAGATTATGGGCATGGTACAAAGGAGTTTCACGTCCAACGTAATCCCTTAGTGCAGCTGCTAGCTCCGCCTATGTTGATCATATTTAAAAATCAAATCAATTTCTTTTTGTGTTGACAAAGATTAACAAATCTTATGAATATAAGAATCATTGGCTAATTATTCAGAAAAAAATCCACTCTGGTCCAACACTTTAAACGAAATGATCTAAAACACAAGATTTAATTTAAAGATCTATGTCAGCATATTACCAATCTTAACCGAATTCATACCCATAATACTTTCCAACTAATTGTCATACACGTGGCCGAGCCTTCAAATTTAATCGTGGCTAAAGATTGCTTGAAAAAAATATTTGGTGACTAACCTTAAATTCATGATCCTCCAAAATGGAGTTGAATTCAGCTTCAAGTTTTTCTAAGGGGGCGATCAGGATTTCGGGTACAAACTTCCCACCAAAGATTCCAAACTTTCCTGGAGTGGGAGTTTTCTCTTGCACCACATGACTATTCGGTTTCTTTGTAAAAGATGTACTTCTGAAATTTAGGTTTGTGTTCAAAATCACTGGCTCGAGGCCTGCAGGTATCACTTTTCTCACACAAGGGAGAGATACCATTCGGATATTGCATGCCATTTTAATTAAGATTTGAAGCTACCTATAGTAACTAGTGGCTAACGTTAAATGCATATATAATGCAAGTCTGGAGTAGATTTTAATTGACACGTTTAAAAGATGATTATGTACGTACTTTGAGCTTAGTCAGCTTACAAACAACATGAATACATGATGGCTTCTTTTCAGGAAGGAACGACCCCACGGTGTGAACTTTATTATATCATGATAAAAGACTCATTTATGACCACGTCGTGCATAAATTAATGTTCGGGTATGGTTCTTGTGGTGCATAAATCTTCAATAATTCATCCTTCTATTAACTAGTCTAAAATATATTGGCAAATCCGGGCCGGATTGACCAAACAATCCGCGGCAAAAAAAAGGAATTTTCAGATAAGCAAAATATAAAATCAATTTAATAAAATTCATATTAAAAATAAGAAGAGTGAGTTCAATTATTATAAACATAGTGTCGCTGAGATTTTAAGGAAGAACTTTGTTTCTATTGAATATAATTCTCAAAAATTTATTATTGTTGTCTATCAAGTTTGATATAGAAACGGTTGAAAACATTTATAAAGTATATAAACACTCTTAGAAATCAAAGTTAAGATCGTTCTAATGTTTGATTTCTATGCATTTAGTACATTTGACAATAAAATATAAGAAAATTAGGATGTACTTTTTATTATTTTACCGATTTAGTTATTTAACAATTTTTTTGGCCTAATATAAACTTTTTATTTACATGGTTACCCGATTTTGCGGTGGGAGAAAAAAAAACATAATTTGATCCTTTTGTAATCCATCCCGGTTTTTTACTAATGACTTTTTTAATTCGTACATCCATAATTGTTTTGATAAATATGTTGTGGTTTTTCACCTATGTTTTAATAACAAGGTAAGTGCATGACAGAGTATCTCCATTGTATATATCAAATGTTACCCCAAATTTGGTGTAAAAAATATTTTTTTTTATATATGTTTACACCAAATTTGGGTTTACTTTAATGTACGCATCTAATTTGGGTTACGCTAATGTATGCATCAATTTTCAACATGGGTTTGCTCCAAGGTAATAAGTAAAAGTTAAAATGTTATTTGACCTAATTGTTATGCATTCTAGAGAAGCTAACTAGCATATGAACAACTATCACAAATAAACGAGAACTAAATACATATAAAGATAGAGTATGTAATATGGTTTTGTCAATGTAACATACGTTTACAAAAGGGAGTATTCTTATCCACGAGCTTGAAAACGATATTACAATAAAACCCTATTTATCAGTTGTATTATTTAGGCAAAGTACAATACACTACTCGAACAGACGTTGTTACAGTATCTTATATAGTATGACACGGTCTTATAAGTGGTTACATATGTTGAAGTCTCCCCTTTCTCATGAGGGCTCTTTTAGACAGTTAATATGAGGTTCCACATATATTTACATGGTATCAGAGTCGGCATCACACACCCTCGTGGCTCAACACATCCATGTCAGTCCTCATTGAACCTCAGACTCTGAGCAGGAGTAATAGTGTATCTCATATCAGTGTAACACGGTCTTATAAATGGCTATATACATTGAAGTATCCCCTCTTTCCACAATGGCTCTTTTGGAGAGTTAATATGAGGCTCCACATGTATTTATAGGTGAGTCAAGCCCAACTACACATATGAATGCATGTCCAATGACTTCGGGCCTAACATCCCTCGACCTACTCCAACACTTATCCCCTTGTCCCTTGGCTTCTTCACTTTGCTCGAATTATCCATTTGGGTTGTCAATTCTCAAATTACATTTAACAAGATGAAAAGACAGTCTCTTAATATGGCAAAAGATGATATGATGTCACATTATTTCACTAACCTATACCTTTTAAGCATGGTTATATATATATATATATATATATATATATATATATATATATATATATATATATATACACACACACTCATTATTTCACTAACCTGACCTAATTCCCCCTGACCTAATTGTCCCCCTATAAAGTGAACAGTATCTCCTCCATGGAGGGGGATCTTCCCCTTGGTTCAGCCGCCGCCCTATACTCCGGCCAGGTGGCTCAGCCGCCACCCGCCGCCGTGAGCCACCATACACTACCACCAGCACCAAGATGGTTCTCTCTAGCTAAAGAGAGCCATCTCAGATCTTCCAGATGATCTAACTTGACCGTCGGAGCCCACTCCCGGGGCACAGTCCCTGGGGCGGCTCTAACGACCTTGTTTGTTGTGACCTCGCAGATCTCTCCGCACTAGCTGCCATAAAGAGAAGAGAAGAGAGTGAAGAGGTGGTTCGGATCTATGTCGCATCAATATATATATATATATATATATATATATATATATATATATATATATATATATATATATATATATATATATATATATATATATATATATGCTTAGGTTATTATATTCTAACTAATTATTGTGTTATTGTATGAATGATTGTGGTCCAATCATTTTACTTATTTTAAGAAAGTGATTATTACATATTATTGAATTAAATATAATTGAAAAATACCATCTAATTTAACTAGAAGGGTATTTTAATCAGTTAATATAGATTTAATAAAAGAAATTTGCATATTTTAAGGAAAATTGCATATTTTAAGGGAAAATAGATTCTATTAATTTTAAAAATCTGATTGTATGGATGATAATTCTCCTAATTCGAAAATTCTGACGAAATATGTTTATCAATATATAGAAAAATAACAAAAATTATTGAACCATACAAGAATACACATTCTGACATAATATATATTTTGATTTAATGAACTGTTGAAGAATAACAAAATTTTGAACACATGTTAAAAAAAATTTCATTACATTCTTAGAAAAGAAAAAAATTTATATACTATTCTATGAGAATGTTACACTTATTAATAACAAAGAAATACCAATATATAAATCATTCTACCAGAATATACTATTACATATATTTCTTTTTATTATATTGTATATTATTCTGCTAGAATAATCGTCTTCATCCCATAGAATGTTCATCTTCAAGATTCTATTCTGACATAATCGGAATTCAAGATTCCATTCCAGTAGAATGTTGTAAGTCTCATATGTACCCTTCCCAGCCAAGAAAACAAGAACATTCTTGTTCTTGATTTCATGTATACCTGCAAATGAGAAATACAACCACTCATTGTTATTGCTTAATCTTCTTTCAATGGCAATTTCAATCAATAAACACCACATCGAATTCTGTCAAGCAAAACAAACAATTTCCTGTAAAACATTAACCCCAAAAATCCATTCCATTTATCCATTTCTATCAAGAACAATCAAACCCAAAACTCATCAACACTCCATTGAATTTTTGTCAAAACAAAGGAAAGAAAAACAAAATCAAAGGAATATCCATGGCTACATTTGGTCTACTGCTACTCAGGTGACAAATCCCTCTAAGTGTTTAGTCTTTCTATCAGAAAGATCACTTCTTTGCCTCTGGATAATCAGAAATTAATACGACTTATAATCAGCAATTCAGAAAATAATTTGTAAAAATCATCGCTCATTAAAAACAGAAAAAAAAATCAACTCAGTTAGAAACAACCTCAATACTATGCTGAGAAATCTTTGCCTCTGGATAATCAAAAATTAAGAAAACAAGAGAAGTTGTAATCAGAAAACGCATACAACTGGGTTTATAATTCTCTTGATAATGATTGAAGTTCGAGAATCAAATCAAAATCAGTGAGAGAGAGCGACAGTCGACAGAAGTGGAGATTTCAGAAGGAGAATAGAGAAATTAGGAAATCATTGAATCGATAATCAAGACTAATTAATCGTTTCAGAATGAAAAGAAGAAAGAAAAAAAAGAATCGAGAAGTTTTACCTGCTGTAGCCGATCCCACAACCAAATCCTTCTTCTTGCTTGACCTTTCCTGCCTCGTCTTCCTCCTTGGATCGACACCATAGCTTCTGCTCTTTTCTCCATATCACAATCTCCTCTTTCTTTCTCCGCTTAAGCAAATACATGCCACAAAAGGATTTAGGGCTAGGTTGGTCTGTTAAGGTCGACATTGCTGAATTGATTGGATTTTTTAGGGAGGATTGAGTTGAAAAGTATAGAGTAACCACGATGGTCCTAGGTCAGAGAAACAAAATCGAGAAGAAGGAAGATAGAAGGAAGGTGTTTGGGGCGGACGATGGTGGCGACGGCTTTGTATCATCGGCTAGGGCTTGTAATCGGTGGAGATTGAGCGACTCTAAATATAAACCTAGAGAAATTAGGTTAAAAGTCAATACCATGATTATAAGGATTATTATTGGAAGTTACTAATCAAATTACTAAATTAACCTTATTTATTTATTGTGATATCCCCTAATTTCTCGGCCAGAAAAGACCGATTTAATTTATGCTTTTTAAAATAAAATCAGAGAATCTTTTTAAAAGATGTTGCGGAATTGGTCCCCAAAACAACATATGATAAAAGTTTATCAAAACCTTTCTTTAAGAAATATATAATTTCCTTTTTATATTAAAACCTCGGGATGTCATGTTCTGATACAGATCAAAAGCATAAACAAGATATTATAAGCCTTACAACAGTTATTTATAACTACTGGCCTATAATCCATAAATCACTCATCATCATCATCCGACTATGCTCGGGGTCCACTACCTGTAATTATAAAAAGTTGAGTGGGTCAGGCTTGGAAGCCTGGTGAGCATATAGGGTTTTCAACCCACAATAAATAAATTTATTGTACTTAAACATCAAACAATCAACCAAATTACCCCAACCCCATTATCTTATTTATTTCTTAAGGGTTTACCCTAAGATTCAACTATCACTCCTTCCTAAGGATTCATCCTAAGGAATAGGCACAAGGTCACACCATCACCAGGGTTTATACAACAGGCACTAAGTCCATAGCTGCCAAGGTTTATTCAACATATGCTAAGTTCATAACTCTCATTTATCGACAGTATTATTTACATGTATTCCCCCCCTGCAATACATGTCAATGGGTTTTTAGAGTACATCAAATGAACATATAGTTCATTACACCTACAGGTTGCGGGCCTGCTAGTGTTCCACAGACTGTCTAGAATAGTCCATGGTTGTCATCCATACTCTGCTGAATGACGGGGGTCAACATTTTGGGTAAGTGATTCTCTCAAATTTCACCACTCACCCTCAACTAATGATCAATATTACTGATCATCTCCTTTATCCAACTCACCTTTCATCACACCCACTATTTCATCTACCCATGTTTTACCCAACATTTTTCATAGATAAAAATACATATACAGTTTAAATTATTTAAAAACCTGTATAAATCATTCCTTCAACACCCATCTCAAATAAACAAACAATATATATTCACATAACACGTATTTTATGTAAAATACTTCATATCTATGTGTAAGGTGAAAATAACTACACACGCACATGATTTGATGATAATCGGGCAGCAATTCGTTTCCTAAAACGTTCGTTTCTAATAAAACCGGGAGTTTTATTGAGAAACCGGGCTCTGCAAAAGTCGGGCTTCGAAACCGAAAAGATAAATTTTCCGGGCTTCACGGACACTTCGTGGCGTATTCCGGGGATTATAATTGATACCGAGGCTTCGGGGGATGATAATATGAAAGAAATATGAGTTTAGGGGCTAAAATTGACAATTTTCAAAAGTACCCCCGGGAGGTCTCGCACCCTTGTATTTATAGGGCCGAGCCTCCTGATCCAATGGCTGAGAAGTGGTCATGCTCCGCGGATCCGACGGCTCGCAAAGGAGGCTCGCACGAGGGCTGCACGTGGGTCGCACCTGCGAAGGCTCGCTAGCAGTCTCCTATTGGACCGAGGTCTACTGGTCTGAAGCCTAGGCACCGTGGCAGTCAGCGAGGGTTCGGTCTCGTGCTAAGAGGGTACGTGTCGCATGGCTACTGGACCGCTTCGGATAAGGCCATGTACTCGGATGACTCAGCAGCTTCGCCACGTGGCTTCGCATGAGTCACAGATTTCGGACACGTGGCACATGCGAGGCGAGGGTGACATGGCAACTCGTGACTATGCGAATTTTCTCGGTTTTTGTGCAAAAACTTCTAAAATCCATAACTTTCGCATACGAGCTCTGTTTTTGACGTTCTTTATATGCACGCGTAGGTAAAATTACGCTCTACAACTTCCGTTTAGACTTCGTCGGCTAATTTTGACTTTAATTTTTATATTATTATTTTTAACAGACCGGGACAGGAAATCCGTTAAAAATTCATAACTTCTTCATCCGACGTCCGTTTTCGTCAGACTTTTTACCGTTGTGCTACTATTTACGAGACCTGCGATTCTCGTTTAGGTTGTGTCGGCTAAAAATCATTCGATCTAAATTTCGAGTTTTTAGCTGTCTGCTGCTAAGCTGAAACTTCGAAAAATCATAACTTCCTCATACGAAGTCAGATTCGGGCGTTCTTTTTATCGAACTTCTCGGTTTAACCAACACTACAAGTTTCGTTTAGATTACTAAGGCTAAAAAGTAGTTTATCGAAAACTCACTTTTTACGACATTCAGCACCGAGCCGGTTTTGTCGTGAAACTTCGACAGGTCATAACTTTTTCGTTATAACTCGGATTTCGGCATTCTTTATATATCTGTAATCCTTGTCACGGCCGCTACAACTTTCTTAATAGATATCGGCTTTATCTAAAATTTAATTTTGACGCTTATTTTTATTCTTAATTAATTAACTCCTAGTAATTAAGCATAAAACACATAAAACACATAGAATTCACATAATTCCTTTTTCATTTCTTCAAAATGAGTTACAAAGGTTAACCTAGACTATCACCTTAATATTAATGCCTAGGCTAGAAACACGAGTGTTACATTTATTTAATTATTTAATTTTTTATTTAATTTTGATTGGCCCACATTTATGCTTACAATAACACAATAATTAATTTAAACACATGAACTTAGTTATATATATATATATATATATATATATATATATATATATATATATATATATATATATATATATATATATATATATATATATATATATATATATAGTCACGTGTCTTAAAATTGATGACTATGTATGGTGGTTGTGGAAAGAGAATTAAATGCATGAAATTAATCCATACATCTATTTTAAGGTTAAATACGTTGTTCAATTAAAAAAAAAAAGCGGGTTATAAAGTCCATGGAGATAGAAGGTGAATGGACGGAAGCAAGACGAAGAAAATGGAAGAAGAAGTTATCGACGAACGGCGATCGACTATCATGGAATCACGGTGGCGTTACAACGATGTTTGTGTCGAACCTTCCACCGGAGGTCAACAAGAAGTCTCTAGCGAAGATGTTTGCTAAGTTTGGTGCGGTGGTGGACGTCTATATCGCTACAAAGAAGGACGCAAAGAAGAAGTGTTTCGCTTTCGTAAGATTCAAAAAGGTTGGAGATGAACAGAGGCTTGAGAATGCTCTTCAAGGAGTTAAATATGGTGGTAGAATCCTGGAAGTAAACATTGCGATGTTTGAAAGAAAACCTGCTGGTGGACAATCCGAACGCGGGATTGTTAGAAACCAATTTCATAATCATATTCCTCCAGGGGCAAGATCTAACGGGAGAATGAATCAATCCTATGCGGCAGTTGTAGCAGGTGATCATCACTACACTCGAATCCCACCACCTCCTCCACAATTGAAAACTACTCCCGTTAGACTTTCTGATGACTCCCCACTTAGAGCTTGGATCAAAGGTAACTATACTTTAATTGGAGTATTGCATAGTTTTGATCATCTGGAGAAAGCACCTTATGCAATTAAAAACTGTGATGGATCTGGATGTGAAATAAAGTACCTTGGTGAGTTACGAATTGCAATAAAACTCATGGATTTGACAAGTAGAAATCCTCTCATGAACGGGTGGGTGGAATGGTTTCTGAGAATTGATAGTGGTGATATTGCAGAATTTCAATTTGAGAGAATTGCTTGGATAAAAATCGTTGGCCTATCACCGGAACTATGGTCGGAGGAAAATGTCACAGCCATCGATGCGACATATGGTTAGGTGTTGGTTCCGTTAGTCGTGGATCATACATTGACTAATCTATCATTTGGAAAAGTCGGCATCCTAACATCATCACTGACTAACATTTGCTGCGAATCATTGGTGGAGGTAATGGTAAAGTCATGAAAATCGGAATTTCAGAAGTGGATATTGATTGGGTACCATTCAAATCTCATAGAGATCAACTGGACGAGAACTCAATATCAGAGGATGACGGGACTGATGATGAAGATGTCGACGACGATGACGGTATATCTGAGATCATTATCGCTGAGAATAATAACGAATTGGAGGAAGGAGAGATTGGTACGATGGACGCTGATAGGGTTGGAGAATCAAATCGGGATAATCGGTCTAACATGGCCGACAACGATAGATCACCGGCATGGGCTACGTTTCTGGCAGACAATCCAATCGACAGAGACGACCGGAGAAGCGAAAGATACAGACATGGGGAACATCCAAAGTCGGATGAAGAAATTAATGCGCAATTGGAAGTCGAAACCCTTGGAAGTAAAGATAATATCAACGATACGTCTCACGTCGATCTAGAAAAAAACTCATACGTGGCTGATAAAATAAATGAAAGTATAGGACCGGGTGGATCGTCTAATGGTCCACTTAATAAAATGGTTTTGTCCGGCTGCTTTGGGCCTTTTCCAAATACAATGGATTGTAATGATATGTTATCGTGTGAGCTTGATGTTAACTTCGATAGTACTCAAGATAAAAGACGGAGAATTGAGAGAAACGAAACAGGCACTCCTATGGATTCTTCAGATTTTACTCCGTCTCATCCTTCACTCGATTTAAATAGAATTCCGATTCCTACTCTAATTTCTCTTCCCGAAATAGAAGTTTATTATCCATCCTCTTCGGCGGAAATTAGGAACACTGTGGTGGTGGTAAATATTTTGGGCTTCAAGATAGATGTGGATAACCCGGTCCTTAAGGAAGCCCTCGACGAGGATGGTGAGAATCAAATCATGCAATAAATATTATGACTCTAAACATTAGAGGTTTCGGAGAGAAACACAAGGCAGACTGGGTTCGCAGGCTTAGGAATGAACATAAACTATGTATGATTGGCATTCAAGAGTCCAAATTGGGTGAATCATCGCCTCCTCTCAATATTACTGAATGTTGGGATAACACTGACTATGGGTTCGAGCAGGTCTTCACTACGGGGAGATCGGGAGGCTTGGTGTCTATATGGGATAAGAAAATATTCTCGCTTGTGGACACTATCAAATCAAGGTACTACATTACGACTTTGGGTAATTTTGTAGGCATTAATGGGTAATTTTGTAGGCATTACGACTTTGGGTAATTTTGTAGGCATTAATGGTCTCACGGGCATTGTAAACATTTATGGCCCCGAATCAGTAAATGAGAAATCAAAAGTATGGGATGAGTTGCTAGCTTTGAAATCCTCCATTTCTGCTACGTGGATTCTTATGGGGGATTTTAATGTGGTCAGAAGGCCGGAAGAAAGGATAAACTCAACTTTTTGTCCTATCAGTGCAAATGCTTTTAATCAATTCATAAACAGGGGAGAACTCACTGATCTAAAGATGGGTGTTCAAAGATTCACCTTCTTTAAAATGCAGGGTGCGAAATTGAGTAAATTAGACAGATTTTTGGTGTATATTCATTTCTTAGCCACGTTTCCCCTCACATCCTGTTTGGCTCTGGACAGAGACCTTTTGAAAGAACCCCTTTCTAAACTTTCGTATTTCTGAAAGACCCAAACTTTCATACTTGACAATTGTTACTCCAAAACATGCTACATGCATATTTATAAAACAATATCTTACATTAATAAAGTAATTACAAAAGATTGGATACAAACCGACTATGTTTTAATATTTTACATAACTACCCAGGATATTGTAATTTTATACAAACATAAACCGAAATACAAAAGTAATAGTAAAAACTATTCTACATCTTTCGACAGTATATAACCATACTGGTTACTTATCTCATGCAATTGTTAAACACTGAGAGGGGTAAGCGGTGACGCTTAGTGAGTTCAATAATAGATACAATATAACGTTATGCCATATATATACTTCAATATGGCAGAAGCAAAGAGGAACAAGGAACAACAAAGGCATATGTGAATCATGTGACAAACTTTCCATATCAATCAATGATTTGATTCAAAGATATACGATCAATAAAGCTTCGGCCCAAATGGCACAGAAGACATACACTTTCTGATTTAAACATTTCGGTAGATTTCAGGCTTATAGCCCTGTCTAACCATCTGCCAATGTCATAGAATAGAAGTCATTCTCTTACGGAGACATGCTCGACATGGCCAGAGGCTACGTACCAGTACCACCATGAATCTAAGTCCTTTCACTGATCACATGGTCAAATGTATAGCTTTGCTATCATAAATAGCAGAATTAAAAATAACACGGGAAAATAACCCGGAATGATATCACTGAAAAGCACATAGCACATATAACACATAACATACAATTGTTCCTATATATTGAACTCACTAAGCGTCACCTCTTACCCCTCTCAGTGTTTAACAATTGCAGGAGATAAGTAACCAGTATGGTTATCTACTGTCGGAAGATGTAGAATAGTTTTTACTATTACTTTTGTATTTCGGTTTATGTTTGTATAAAATTACAATATCCTGGGTAGTTATGTAAAATATTAAAACATAGTCGGGTTGTATCCAATCTTTTGTAATCACTTTATCAATGTAAGATGTTGTTTTATAAAGATGCATGTAGCATGTTTTGGAGTAACAATTGTCAAGTATGAAAGTTTGGGTCTTTCAGAAATACGAAAGTTTAGAAAGGGGTTCTTTCAATCATGGTATCAGAGCAGTAGTTTAAGTGAACTAAATATCACAGATTGGTATTTAGACTTAAACCGTTGGAAGTTCAATATATGAACGAATTCATTAGGAATATATGGATAAAAACCATAGGAAAGATTTAAGCGGGGTATTGGGTAGTGATAAACCCTAGTATTTTAAAATATTAAGTTACTTCAAAATTTTTAGAGCATTAGTTTAAGTGAACTAGGAATTTTGAGAAATTCTAGACTTAAACATGAATTGCTAAGTAATGATGATACGATGTGTATCTAGTATATTTTAGGTTAAACACCTAAATGGACACAAGCACTAGAATATTAAGAGGAGATATGCCTTATATTCTAATATGTGCTAAATGATAAATGAATATAGCATGCCTTAGGATGCTTGCTTATATTGCTATTACATGAGAGAGTTTAAGGTCTGTTGCCGACCTAGGTCTGGAAGAAGAAATTTTAAGTATTCCAGATTCCAAAATTCCCGTGTTATAACTGATAAGAAACTTTTCGAAGTGATAAAAAGACTTATGATAGTCGACATCGATAATGTTTATAGATAAACGATCGAGGGATATCGTAAAATAATATTTATGAAGTATTATTGTAAATAGTGTATTAATACCTATAAAGTGGTATTATACATTTAAAGTATGTTTGATCATATAATAACATCTTTGGAAGAAAGATGTGCGTTTGAAACACATTCGGACGAGATAAATGTTTTGGCGTAACCGATGAAGTTGTTCCACCGCTGTCCAAAATGAAGCAATGATTGCTTATAGAGTAAGAAGAACCGAAGATGGTGATCAATACTTCGACAGTATCGCAATTGATGTTGTACAAGATTTAGAAGATTTAAATATCAAAGGAAAGGCTAATGAAGTTTTCAGACTCAATAGGCCAAGGCTTTGCCTAAACATTTTGATATAGTGTGTAGTTCAAGTAGTAATCCTATACAGGATGTTCAGACTTAGTATTTAATAATACTGAGCGATTTCTATCACATCCTTATGGAAATTCCATTGTGTGTTAAGCCGACTTTAACATACATCATTAGGATGGTGAATTATGTGATTTAGTGGTAAAAGGCTAAGTAACTTACTTGTCTAAGTAAGGTAGAATGCTTAGTTGAAGAAGATATACACTCATAGTGTTGTATGAGAAGAGATGTTGTACTTGGGAATGAAAGAGAACTAATTTGAAAGTAGTAGAACATGCTGAGATGCAGCTATAATGCAGACCTCTTTAAATAGACTCCTATGAAGAAGACTTAAAAGATACACTCATGAGAAGAAGACTTACTCATATACAGAAATGAACAAATGTGCATGGTGACTTGCATGAATTAGAAGATGATGCAGATAGTTAAAGACCGTTTATCTCCACGAAACTAGAGTAAATTCTGGCATAGTGTGTCTTGCAAAGTAGACACTACCCGAGAAAGAATTTATATGAAGAATTGGAAGTAAAATTTCTATCGGCCTATGAAAAAGTATTAGGATATACTAAATCGAGCATGTGCATGAAAAGAATCTTAGAAGGCGAGTATAGGAAATCTAAGATATGTTTAATAGAAATGTGAAATCCCTAATTGAGTCTAGGAGAAATTGTCATAAGTACTTGTTTGAACACATTCATGTGTGATAAGTTGCTTTGTGATTTTGAATGGTGACTTGGAAACTGCGAGACAATACTTGGGACGAGTATGAGTAGGTGTGAATAGTAGTAGAGGCCTATACTACTGGAAGCACAGGACTCACACTTGGATCAGGGAAAGTCAGAACGTTACCAAGAAGCTAATAATTGATTCCATTCTTGTTCAAGTATGTCATTACCTTTGTTTCGGTGATGACTAAGAAGACGATTTCCATTCGAACCTTAGTGGTCATAAAGAATCGAGTCCGATTAGTATAAATCCGCGAAAGAAGTTGATTGGTTTAGAGAACCATGTCTTGTATAGTGACGAAATATCATTAGGAAGATTGAAGAAGGAGATGGTCGAGGTAGTCGATAGAAATATAACGATCTTCATTAAAGGATTGAGCAATCATTAGCTAGAGATGTTACTTGCTATGCATGTGGTGTTACTAGCCACAAGAAACGTTTTTTCCCTACTCTTACTAGTCAAATGGCGGGGAGTAAAGTTTCCGTTCAACAATCAAAGAGTACTCCAACTAAAAAGGAGGAAGTGGCAAAAGCTAAAAGCCGTGTATTCCAGATTACCGTAAAAGAGGCACGCGAGAACCTAAATATTGTGACTGGTACATTTATCGTCAAATCTAGACCTGTTCACATCTTATTTGATTCCAATGCCTCAGATTCTTTTGTGTCTCGAGAATTCGAATATTCTTTTCAAATCGCTTGTTACGCATTTGTCCAATCATTTCATATAGATAACATAGGAAATATATCATTACTTGCTGATAAAGTCTATAGAGATAGTGTCATAGGAATTGAAGGTTATAATTTTCTTGCTAACTTAATTTTTATCTCCTTGCCTAACTTTGATATTATTCTCGGCATGGATTGGTTGTCAAAGAACCGCGCAAAATTCTTGTGCTACGAAAAGATAGTACTCATCCCTATCGAAAGAGAAGATTCTATTTATGTCTACAGTGAAAATAATAATTTCTTTCTTAAAAACTCGTAAATTTATATCGAATGGATATTCTACTTATCCGACTTATACAGTTGATATCTCAAAAGAGGGGAAGAAAACTGTAATTGTTGTTCCCGTCATTAATGAATACCCTGATGTTTTCCCCGACGAATTGCCTGAACTCCCCCCGGATAGGCAAGTAGAATTCTGAATTGATCTTATACCTAATGCTGCTCCAATTGTCAAAGACTGCTATATAGAATAATAACATTTGGATAATTGTCGACCGGCTGACTAAGAGTGCATATTTTCTCGCCATACGTGAAACGGCTCCAATGGAGAAATACGCACAAGTTTACTTAGACGAAGTTGTGACGAGACAAGGTGTGCCACTAAAGATTATTTCTGATCGTGATATTCGTTTCACTTCTCACTTTTGGGCGAGTATCCAACGTGAATTGGGATCTCGAGTTGCCCTCAGCACAGCTTATCATCCCCAAATAGATGGTCAGACGGAGAGAACAATCCAAACAGTAGAAGATATGCTTCGTGCATGTGTCTTGGAGTTCGGTGGTAACTGGGACAAATACTTACCTCTTGTTGAATTTTCGTATAATAACAGTTTCCACACTTCAATCAAAATGCCACCATATGAAGCCTTATATGGTCGCAAATGTCATACTCCATTATGTTGGCATGATGTAGGACAGAAGATCCTTAGTGGCCCTGAAATGATTCAAGACACCACTGATAAGATTCAAATTGTACAAGAAAGAATGAAAGCGGCCCAGGATCGACAGAGGTCCTATGCAGAAAAGAGGAGACGACCCGTAGAAATTCCGGGTGGGTGATTTTGTAATACTAAAGGTATTCCAATCGAAAGGTATTATGCGATTTGGGAAGAAAGAACGATTGGTAAGCAAGCATACCACTTAGAATTGCCTGAAGATTTGACAGATATTCATGATGTGTTTCATGTAAGCTATCTGTGTAAATGTTTAAGCATATATGATGAAACGGTTCTGTTATCCGAAGTGAAACTGGATAATAAAATAAGAATTAGATAAGATCGAAATATCCTCATTTGTCAAAATCATTGTGATTTCGGGGACAAAATCCTCAAAAGGAGGTGGTATTTGTAACATACATGTTCAGTTATCATGTTATGTAATTTTAAAAGTAAATAATATTATGATATATTATATGAAATTTGAGTATTGAGTTCTAACAGATGGGTTTTACTAGAAATGAAGTAAAACTATGTTTAGAATCAATCGGAAAATATTGGAAGTCTTATGAGATTCCAATCAAAAGATAAATATCAAAATTTAATGAAAATATAAAATTTGAAATAAGTAAAATTTTATTATTAAAATTTGTAGATAATTGCATTAGAAACATTTAGGCGAAAACCTCATCGAAATCCGAGTTATAACGAAAAAGTTATGACCAATCGAAGATCCGCAACAAAACCAGCAAACACTATTCAGCGTAAAAAGTGAGTTTTCGATAAACTACTCTTTAGCCTTAGTGGTCTAAATGAAAGTCGTAGTACTCGTTAAACCGAGAATTTTCATAAAAAGAACGTCCAAATCTGACTTCGTATGAGGAAGTTATGATTTTTCTAAGTTTCGGAATACCGGTAGACAGATAAAAACTCGAAATAAAGATTGAGCGATATTTAGCCGAAACAACCTAAATGAGAATCGAAGGTCTCGTCAATAGTAGTACAACGGTAAAAAGACTGACGAAAACGGACGTCGGATGAAGAAGTTATGAATTTTTAACGGATTTACATGTCCCGGTCTGTTAAAAATAATAATATTAAAAATAAGTTCAAAATTAGCCAACGAAGTCTAAACGAGAGTTGTAGATTATATTCTCACCTACGCGTGCATATAAAGAACGTCAAAAACTGAGCTCGTGTGCGAAAGTTATGAATTTCGGAAGATTTTGGCTCAAAAACCAAGAAATAGTGGATAATACCGGGAATTTTCGCATGAACAGTACCGGTCACGTCACCCGCTCTCGCGAACCGCCCCGTGTCCGATCTCGGTGAGTCAGCAAACGCGTGTCACCACCCCTCGCATCCGAAGCGCGGTCCAACCTCCGTCCGACGCGTGTAGCGTCCGAAGCCTTGCTGTCCGACGCGTGCTTGCCTGCCAGCCAAGCCACCTGGGCCTCGCATCTGCTGCCGCGTGCAGCCTTCTCAGCCCTCGGATCTGAGCCCTCTCACCACTATAAATGGCATGCGAACCCTCTCGGGTATTTTTGGATTTTTGTCACTTTTTCACCTCAAATTTCATATTTTAGCTATTTTCACTTCCCCCGAAGCCCCGGTATCAATTTTAACACCCGAAGTGCCCAAAGAGCCAGAGAAATTTATCTTTTCGGTTTAAAGCTCTACCCTCGCAAGGCCTAATTTTCAATAAAGCTTCCGGTTTTCAACGACGAAACTTTATTATTGTAACGAAGTGTTGCACAAATTACTATTTTACCCCCGGTTATTTCAAGGTGAGTTCAATATATAGGAACAATTGTATGTTATGTGTTATATGTGTTATGTGCTTTTCAGTGCTTTTAATTCTGCTATTTATGATAGCAAAGTTATACCTTTGACCATGTGATCAGTGAAAGGACTTAGATTCACGGTGGTACTGGTACGTAGCCTCTGGCTATGTAGAGCATGTCTCCATAAGAGAATGACTTCTATTCTATGACATTGGCAGATGGTTAGACATGGCTATAAGCCTGAAATCTACCGAAATGTTTAAATCAGAAAGTGTATGTCTTTTGTGCCATTTGGGCCGAAGCTTTATTGATCGTATATCTTTGAATCAAATCATTGATTGATATGGAAAGTTTGTCACATGATTCACATATGCCTTTGTTGTTCTTTGTTCCTCTTTGCTTCTGCCATATTGAAGTATATATATGGCATAACGTTATTTTGTATCTATTATTGAACTCACTAAGCGTCACCACTTACCCCTCTCAGTGTTTAACAATTGCATGAGATAAGTAACCAGTATGGTTATATACTGTCGGAAGATGTAGAATAGTTTTTACTATTACTTTTGTATTTCGGTTTATGTTTGTATAAAATTACAATATCCTGGGTAGTTATGTAAAATATTAAAACATAGTCGGTTTGTATCCAATCTTTTGTAATCACTTTATCAATGTAAGATATTGTTTTATAAATATGCATGTAGCATGTTTTGGAGTAACAATTGTCAAGTATGAAGTTTGGGTCTTTCATAAATACGAAAGTTTAGAAAGGGGTTCTTTCACCTTTCTGATCACTCTCCCATTATTTTGAGGGCTCGATGTGATGACTTTAGCCCCCCATCATTCAAACTGTATAACTCATGGATGCTTAAGAATGGATTTGATGAGGTTATTAGAAAAGCATGTTCGGAATTTAGGGGGTTCGGAACTCCTGATGCATATATCTTGAACAAACTTAAACACTTAAAAAAAGAAATCAGATGCTGGAGAACTAATGCAATGAAGGATGAGAACAAAGATTTGGATACCTTGAAAAAAATAATGGTGGAGATCGAAAAGGTGGCGGAATCTAGACCGTTAACTTCTGCAGAAATTGAAGAAATGTCAGTCAGAGGACTAAAAATGGTGGAACACGCCAGAACGGTTGTTTTGGACCTGAAGCAAAGAGCAAAAATAAAATGGGAGGTGGAGGGAGATGAAAATACGCGTTTTTTCATGGGTATGTGAACAACAGAAACCGAAAAAATAACATCCATGGGATTATGGCAAACGGAGTTTGGATTACTGATACATCTGATATTAAGCAGGAAGCTGCTAAATTCTTTGAAAAGAAATATAGTGAATGTTGGCGGTACATGCCTTTGTTCCGGAGCTCTAAATTTCGTAAGCTTTCTGAAACAGATACTCGGTTCTTTGAAGGTGAATTTTCCATTGGTGAAATAAAAAACGTTGTATGGTCGTGTGGCAGTGACAAGTCTCCTGGGCCTGACGGTTTCACGTTTAAATTCCTCAAAAAATACTGGGAATTGCTCAAAGAAGATATCATGGGGTTGGTTAAATACTTTGAAATGGGTGGAAAAATCACTAGAGGCTGTAATTCTTCGTTTATTTCCCTAGCCGCCAAGACTAAAGATCCAATTCACTTTGGGGATTTTAGACCGATATGCCTGATTGGATCTATATACAAGATCATTTCAAAATTGTTGGCACTTCAGTTAAAGAAGGTCATTGGCAGCGTTATTGATGAGGTCCAATCCGCGTATGTTGAAGGAAGAAATATCCTTGAGGGCCCATTGGTGGTTAATGAGCTTTTCTCTTGGGCAAAATCAAAAGGAAGGAAGATGCTCCTTTTTAAGGCGGACTTTCACAAAGCTTTTGACTCTGTAAATTGGGTTTATCTGGACTCAATTATGGAGCAAATGGGATTTGGAAGTAAATGGAGATATTGGATTAGTAATTGTTTGGAATCGGGTCGACCGTCGGTGATTATTAATGGAAGCCCAACAAAAGAATTCTCTATGGAGAAAGGAGTGAGACAAGGCGACCCACTCTCTCCCTTCCTATTCATCATTGCGATGGAAGGGTTGAATATGGCGATAAAGACAGCGGTCGACAAAGGAGTTTTTGACGGAATAAAATTCCCAAACTCTAACATATGTTTGTCTCATCTATTTTATGCAGATGATGCTTTATTCATTGGAGAATGGTCGAGACGTAACATCGCTAACTTAGCGATGATTTTGAGATGTTTCGATGTTGCGTCCGGGTTGAAAGTTAACTTTAGTAAATCTAAAGTATTTGGCGTTGGTGCATCTCTGAGTGAAGTATCAAACTGGGCTACTCCTCTTGGTTGTGAACCATCATCTCTCCCATTCACTTACATTGGCATTCCCGTGGGTGAAAACATGAACTTGAAAAATGCCTGGCGGCCGATTATTGATAAGTTTCATGCCAAACTCTCAATATGGAAAGCGAAAACACTTAGTTTCAGTGGTAGATTAACCCTAGCAAAAGCGGTACTCGGTAATCTTCCTACCTTCTTTATGTACATCTTTGCCGTTCCAAACGGCGTCATTGAGACCTTAGAGAAAATCAGAAGAAGATTTATATGGTGTAATAAATTGGAGAAGAAAAGTATCAATTGGGTTGCTTGGGAAACACTTATTGCCCCAAAAAAGGTGGGTGGCACAGGGCTTGGATCTATTAGGAGTCTGAACATTTCGCTATTAGCTAAATGGATATGGCGGTTGAAAAATGAAAACTCCGCACTTTGGGCGAAAGTTATTAGATGTATTCATGGATTAGATGTAAGACATTCGTCTACTTTTGCCAACAGATCCAGACCGGGTGTTTGGAAGAATATTGACAAGATCAGACCTTGGTTAAAGAATCTCAACATCGATCCTAATGGTATCGTGCATTGGAAATCAATTGATGGCTGTTGGGTCTCCGACTACGTGATTGATAGTCAGTTCTCGGTGAGATTGTTATGCGAACGAATTGAAAGGGCGGGTCATATTGTCTAAATGTGATCTTATGCGGAGGACTGTGGTGTATTTGGAAAGATAGAAATCAAAGGGTTTTCAATAACATTCCCTTTGTACCGACGAAGACTGTGGAGAAGATAAAATCAACAACTTTTATTTGGTGTAAACATAGAGGTTCCTTTCGAAACATGGATTGGAGAGTTGGAATCTCGGTCCTTTTCTTTGTTTGTAATTTTCTTGTTTTATTTTTCTTCTGTTTTGTACTTTTCCCCTTGCATCGTTTTGATGTAAGGTGTTTTTAATATATTTGCCGTTTCAAAAAATATATATATAAAGTCCATGGAGATCTTCTATAAATACATCTATTAGTTTAGGTTTTTGTTTAGAATCATTAATTTTTAATAAAGTTCGTTTTTCTCTCCAATTTATGTGTTTTTTTGACCAACTTCAACAAGAAGTCAAGAACAATATAAAAGTGACCAAATTGTGAATCTTATATGTTTGGAAAGTTTTGGATGTGTAGTTTCCAATGAAAAAATAACAGGGCTTTTAGGATTTTGTAGAGGATGTTATGTCGTTTGTCCAGTAGATAGAAAACTGTCGAATTTGACCAAACTTTTACGTTTCTCAAGCCTCTTGAGATTTCATATGCGTGTAGTGAAATATTTGATGTTTTTAAGTTATTCATGAAGTCTTTTAGTATTTTAGGTCCCATGAATAGTTGAGATTTTGTTTAGATTCATCAATTTTAAGAAAGTACATTCTCCACCCCCCCCCCCCCCCAAAAAAAATGTGTGTTTTTTTGGATCAACTTCAACAAGAAGTATATAACAATATAAAAGACTAAAAATCATGTACTTTATATTCTTGAAAACCTCTACTTGTTTAGTTTCCAATGGAACAAAACGGTATTTTTTTTAGAGTTTTGTAGAGGGAATTATGACATTTTTACCACAGGATATCAAGTGTACAAAAAAATGTTCGGTGGTCTGGAAAAAATATTAAACCAACTTCAACAAAATGTTTGGAACAATACAGAAGTCCAAAATAGTGTAATTTTATGCTTGGAAAGCTTTTAATCTGTAGTTTCCAATGAAAAAAATGGTTTGTTTTTTGTGGTTAGGTAGAGGGAGTTGTGATGTTTTTTCTATAGGATATTTGTTTGGTTTTCAAACCAACAAATAAAATGGATGTGAATAACATAAAAGTCATTGCTACATTATACTAACAAATAGAATAGAGTAAACGGGTCGAACCATCGAGACACGAGACTAATTATTTAACCATGTTTTCACACGATATAAGATCAATCGTTGGAAAGGGGTTTTGTTAATTTCAAATGAAACTTCATAAATGATTAACAAACAAGATAATGACTAAAATTAAAAAATTAAAAAGGATTTCCAATTCTAAAATTATATTCAAGTACGATATTGTTAGATGTGATGTAATATCAATTTTCATTTCATCTAGACTAGTAATTCAAAATACTAATATGCTCTAGTAATTTAGAATTGTCAAAAGTATTTTACTTAAAATATGATCTTCAAGTGAAATCTCTCTAATTAATCTAACATAAATAAGTTCTTAAACTAAATCATTAGATTGAATTATGTTTCATGCAATTATTACCAATAATACTCAATATTCATCATATGCTCGGGAATGTAAAAACATTCAATCTTTGATTACACTTCTTTTGATTCATTCAAAACCAATTACGTACTTGTAACTACTTTCAAACTACAAAACATATACAGATTTCATAATTTTAATAACAAGAATAATTCAAACCCTAAACCCATTAATTAAGAGATAGTATGAATTAAATATGTAATAAAGTTCGAATCAAAGATCACTATGTGAAACATAAATCAAGTTCACATCACAATCCAAACAAGAAGTATTCTAGAATTTAAAAACCGGAAATGGAAAGGAAATTAGCCACATATGACTAATTTATAACACAAATTCAACAAGTTTAAATCTTACATTAACTTAAAAAATTCAAAGATAATTTTTTTCCGAAGTGTTAATTGATGATAAGTTCTCTCAAAATCTGTAACATTCAAGTTTTGGTAAGTTTCTTTTCTAGCCCTTTATGCAAAATTGTTAACATTTTGGTCCCCCTGGTCAGTACGCGGGGCGTGCTCAATGAGTACGCTTAGCGTACTAGCCCATCTGATTGATCGTGGGTTTCACCCACGTACGCAAGGCGTACATAGAGTACGCATGATGTACGTAGTGCCGAGGAAAACCCTAATTTTTAGGGTTTTCACCCTATTTAAACCTCATTATATCATCTTTTGGACACTTATGACCAGCCTTCATCTCCCTTTACCCTAAACTCGAAACCCTAAGAGCATTTGTGAGTTCTTGAGCTTAAGAGTAATTTGTTGGTGTTTTGTGGTGAAGAAGAAGAAGAGGAACACTTGGAGGAGTGGCTTGAGCTTGTAGATCCAGGATTACCTTCTCATTTGCAAGCTTTTTGAGGTAAAAAGCTCACACCTTAATGGTCATTTATGTTATATCTTCTTTATGGTGTTTATTGGGAGTTGTTTAGTCTTTTGAAGTAAATATGAGTTTTTGATCTACTCTAGAAGTAATGGATGCAAGATCTTAGCTCCATTTAGGCCATATGTTCATAAAAATGCAAACTTTATGGATGTTTTTGGTCCATGCAAGTATTAAGTCCTTTATTAAGCTCTTTTTGAGCTTTTGAGTCCCATTAAGCCATGCATGAGTGTAAAGTTGCCAACTTTACGTGATAAGTCCCCCTTTAGGATCAGATTTGAGAGTTTGGCTTGAGATCTCAACTGATTTAGTGCTTAATGGAGCAGGGTGGCAAAATGGGGAGTACGTTGGGCGTACCCAACTGGTACGTTGCGCGTACTAGCCGCAGAAGGAGTACGCTAAGCGTACGAGCTGAGTACGCCCCACATACTCAACAGATGGGATTTTGGGCTTGACGTTCTCGGTATTGGGCCATAGTTTGGATTTTTAAGTTTGGGCCTGGTTGGGCCATTATGCTTCTATTTTGGACTTGGGGTTAGCATGTTGGGCTTCCTTGGATTTAAGCCCATGATGGGTTTTGGGCCCAATTTGGAAGATTGGGCCATAAATTGGGCTTTGGGTTGCCATTTAGGATTTAGGACTTTTGAATAGTTGAGTTGGGCCTTGGCTTGGGCCAAGTTAGATAAAGGGTAAAATGTTCTTTTACCCTGGTTATGGGTCAAGTAGCTTAGACTCTTGGTTATGGGCCAGAATCCAATTAATAATTGGATGTTATTGATATTGATAGCATGGGGATTTTCCGGACCAGCAGTCTGAGATTAATGAGTGATTCAGGAGCTAGAGGTGAGTTTCCTCACAGTTTTTAGTGGGTCAAAGGCACCAATGTCGTCCATGGTTTTTTATGTTAGGATGCTAGATGTATGCGTGACTCTCGCATGTGTTATGTGTTGTATGTTTACCGTGCGGGGATCGATGACAATTTTTATGCTAGTTATCTTTATGATTATTTCATGTGTGATGTGTTTATCTGTTATATGATTATATGGATACCGGGCGGGGCCCGATGACTGATAGATCTGTATACCGAGCGGAGCTCGATGTCGGTCGGGGCCCATTATGTGTTTATTATGTATGGTATGTGGTATTTTGGGGAACTCACTAAGCTTGTGCTTACGGTTTTCAGTTTATGTTTCAAGTATTTCTGGTTCAAAAGGGAAGAGCCCGGGATGATTGCAGTACACACACCACCTTATTTTGCATTTTATGATGACTCTGATGTTTTATGATGTATTTGATACACTTTATTACACCTTGTTTTTATGAGAATCTTTGGATTACAGTTTTATTAATTTAAAAACGAAAAGTTTTGGTCTTTGATAGTATATTTTATTTCCTTCTTTTTATAGTTTATTTTAGTATTTTTAGCTCTTTTTATTAGTATTGCATTGT
This sequence comes from Lactuca virosa, assembly GCF_052849685.1. Taxonomy (NCBI): domain Eukaryota; kingdom Viridiplantae; phylum Streptophyta; class Magnoliopsida; order Asterales; family Asteraceae; genus Lactuca; species Lactuca virosa. The sequence goes on along the minus strand of NC_136432.1, from coordinate 32,179,135 downwards.
ATATTCTTTATTTTCTTTATCATGGATCGTATCGGGTACTTTCTATTTTGCATGAGGTATTTTGCAGGGTTTTAGGGCTTGGAGACGGGCTTTGTGGGCTTTCAAGGCGTCATTGGGCTTTACGGATCCATCAAAGGAGAATCGGGTTTAAAAAGTTGAAGACTTGGATGTGGTTAGCAGATATGGCTAACGCATTTAGGACGAGTTTCTGCCCTGAGGAGGCGAAGGTCAGATATGCTTTCTTCCTATTGAAGGACAGGGCACAGGATTGGTGGGAAGAGGTTGGTAGTGAGATGGGTGATGATGATGTTGATGCTATGTCATGGGATGACTTCTCGACCAGGTTCCTAGCTGAGTTTGCACCGGTGATTGAGGTGGAGCAGTTGGCGCGAGAGTTTCTGGATCTCCGCCAGACTACTGAGATTGTGGAAGAGATCACTGCCAAGTTCCAGGAGAGGGCTTTATTAGTTCCACAGTATGCAGAGAGGGAGATCGATTTGGAGCACCTTGGGAAGAGGGGGCAAGATCAGGTGCACATAGTGGAGGGTCTCGGGAAGAGAACCAAGACTTATGATCAGCGTTTGGGGGGCCAGCAGGGTCGGAGCCAATGCAGCTGATGGGTTTTGAGCATCCTAACAACCTTAAGGTGCACATACAACCCTAAATGATTTTGGATCTATGTTTTCTTTAATTATACACGCAATTTGATTTTCCAAAACATTACCCTAACTAGCATACAAAACATGGGTACTTGTATAACAAAAACTAGTTAGATGACATACCTTTTCTTGTAGCTTGATTCCTTGGACCTTTAAGAGCCTAGCACCCCAAATGTGATGCCTCAAATGCTTCACACAACACCACCAACAATGAAGGACTTGAGAGAGAATGTATTGCACCAAATTCAGCTATAACTCTCCCAAAGACTACTTAGGTGCCGATTTTAGTAGCCTAGGGTCTTCTTATATAGTGTGGCAAAACTAGGGTTACACCATGTAAACCCTAATGTGCATGACCTTCCATATTCCTTAGGCTCCATGGGTTTAAACCTCCATGGAGCATCCATGGGTTGTCACATTGGTTTAGCCCAACCTAAAGAATTATGGATCATTGGCCCACATTATAAGAATCAATGATTTACACAATCAATCCCCATATATTTAATTAGTCTCTTTTGATCACTAAATTAATTTCAAATTAATTCTTGATCAATACTAATTAAACAGTATGATTTCATATTAATATATTAGAACTTATAATATATTAGTAAATCATAAATAACCTCTTCTCAAATGTCCATCCTTCAAATTGTTCTGGTGCCATGCAACCCAAATGGACCATGCTACTCTTGGATCAAGTACATACAAAATATAGTTATCGACTTAGACACCTTATCCAACAGTCTCCCACTTGGATAAGTCTAATAACTATTGCTGCAAGTATGACTTCAAGATCTGACTAGCAATCGTAGCTCTTAAAAGCCTTTGTCGAACTTAGACGAACCATTTTAGATAAGTGATCATATAATCCTCTATTCCCGATTTCCGATTTGTTTGACATAGAACTTAATCGAACACATAAATTTAGTTCTAACTGGGCCTGACACATAAGTCAAAACAAAATCATCGAGGGGCCCAAGATATCGCTTTTAATCCTCCAAGGACTAAAAGTAACAGATAAACTTCAACTCATATGCTTGTACGAACTACTCGTTAAATTGTACACAACAGCATGTTTTATAGCATCAAGTTACTGATGCGGTTTGGTACTATCAATGTACAACCAACTCATAGTCAACAACTCATATCTCTTGGTTTGAAGACTTATATGATATTATCGTCTCACGATCACTCGAGATAAATTCCATGAAGTGATACAAGTGAGCATGGGTTTAATCCAATACTAAGACCTTATGAGCACTCATGAACGTTGTAGCAATCCTTTGCTATGTCTAATACAATTCAGACAATCTACAAGCCAAATTCATAACAGTCTTGTCTCAATACCTACTTCCAACGTATGATCGACTGTGGATAGTTTTAATAATATAATTATTCTGGAAGTCAAAACATGCAAAGTGAAACAATAGTAAACGATTGACACAAGATAGTAACATTACTTATAAATAAAAAACACCTTTTATTTAATCATCAAATGTCAATTACATTTCAACTATTACAAGTTTCAAAACTATCTAATCATTAAAACTAATATCGTCCTTGTTAGAACAAAGTTCTATTAGGATCGATAGATTCTATGCAGGCAAACAATTAAGGACGTAATTATGAACACAAGAATGGCTTTAAAGATGTCGTATGATTAATGCTTTAACACCTCAGAAGAGCTCGATTAAGAACTTCGACTGTAGAGGTGCTTAGGGTTACAAAACAATAATAATGATAATCAAGATCGTATCTAATGCATACATGCATGCACTATTTATAGTCTAACCCTACTAGATAATCACGAATGGACAGGCCCAATCCGGATATACAAAACAAGCCCATGACGCAACATAATAAGACTCAACAATCTCCCCCTTTGCGTCAATGGAGCCGAAAGCTCACTTCGGTTGAGCTACAGAAGACTTCTTGATTGTCTTGAACACCTTCAGTATGATGGCCAATAGATGATGACGAAACGTAAGGTACCACCGAAGCATGTCCGTGAAGTTCTTCTTGTCTGCTTCTGAATTCTGCTTGCACCGATGGATGATATTGATAATGTGCTCTAAGCAGTCTGTTGAAAACAGATGTTTATCAACAAGAGCGAATAGAAAATGATTGGCTTCGTCTCTTGTAAACATTACAGTAAGATGTGTAGAACCAATTTGGCCCATCCTCATTTTGTTCACATCTCCTGGTTTCGTTGTTGGCTTGACTGTCGGTTTCTTATTCATTACTTTCGTTATCTCCTGATCCATAGCAGCAACCTCATGGATGTAAGAGGCCAACATCCTCTTCAAATGATCCAGTATCGGCTCATATTCTTTCGGATTAGTGAGCAGAATGTTAAACAACAGGATCCAGTCATGAGGATTTAAATTTGGAAGGTCTGCCAGGGAAATAATCGACACCGAGTTTGCTAATCCTCGTGTGATTTTGAAATTAACATTTATGAACTTCCCAGCAGGCGAAGGTTTTAGTACCTTGACAGTAACTATCTTCTGTGCACTCCATGTCAAGTACTGTGGTTGACCAAACTTCAGATAAAAGTCGATAAGCTCACGATCAACTTTTGGATGAGGGAAAGGAACTTCAACAGTCGAATCAAAACAATGAAACGTGAATGCCTTTCGTGTTATCGGCATGTCGAACTGTGAGTCCTTAGAATTGTCACAATCAAAAGAAGCGACAGGTTCCAGCCAGTAGACGCTTGGAAACTCTATTGCCTCATTGATAAGTGTTTCTTTTGTCCAGAGAGGAAACAAGGCCTTCTTGCAGTTTAAGGCTTCTTCTTCTTCCTTGTTCCTCCTTTCCCTTTCCTCAGCCTCCCTCGCAACCCTTAAAGTTTCATCCAACTCTCTATCCCTCTTCTTTCTTTTTAGAGCCTCAGCAATAGTCTCTTCTTCTTCGTCATCACTATCATCATCAATCCCCTTCTTTTTATCTTTATCACCAGA